>NC_142759.1:40059645-40368306 GCF_054948205.1 Urtica dioica subsp. dioica | reverse complement strand
GTAATCATCAGTGAAGGTAACGAAGTATTCGTATCCTCCACGTGCCTGTTGGTTGAGTGGACCACATACATCAGAATGTATTAGTTCCAGCAACTCAGTGGCTCTTCGACCCTTATCGGAGAAAGGTCGCTTAGTCATTTTTCCTTCTATGCAGGATTCACAAGTAGGTAGTGAACCTATTGCAGAGGCTTGGAGTGGACCATCCCTCACAAGTCTCTTAATCCTATCTAGACTGATATGACCAAGTCTTAAGTGCCAGAGGTATGTTGATTTTGTTAGATCGGAGGATTCAGAAAGTTTGATCCTCTTTGGCTCCCTAATTAGATCATCATCTATTTCGGTGTCTAAAAGAGAAGGTTTAGTGGGATAGATGTAGAAAATAGCATTCTTCATACATGCATCAGTGACAAAAGAATTATCAGGAAACGAAATACGAATTCCATTCTTAATGAACTTTAAACAATAATCTTGCTCTAGAAGACGAGCAACGGATATTAAGTTCTTCCCAAAGGTAGGAACAAAATAAACATTATTCAAGTTTAAGGTGCGGTCTTCAAAAGACAGCGTCACGGATCCCACAGCCTTCGCAGACACCAGGCTCCCATCACCCCATTTGAAACAGAACTCGCCTTCCTCTAAGCTTTTGGTTTTCTTGAAACCATTCAAGGAACAACAAATATGGTTAGTAGCAGCGGAGTCAATAATCCACGATGATACATTATCAGCTACTAAGCATGCTTCGGTAACTAGTACAATACAGTGTTCCTTTGCTTTGAGATAGGCGGGACAGTTCTTTTTATCGGCCTTGTAAGGTCTCTTCACAGTTCCAGAGGTGGAGGCCTTTTGCTCAGTAGCATGTGCCTCTCCTTGATTCCTCTTTCTCTTAGTGAGACCTACAGCAGTGTGAAGTTCCTCCATAAGCTTGGTAACAGTGTACACTAGCTTGTTTATGGAGTAGTTCATGTTGGAGGTATCAAGAGATGCGGGGAGAGTTTCTAAGATCATATCTATGAGATTCTTCCCATCAGTCTCAGATCCTAGGATTTCCATTTTATTTAGAAAACTAATGATCAGTATCATGAAGTCTCTAACAGGAGTCCTAGCCTTCATATGACAGTTCATAAACTGTCGGACTGCTTTTTGCCTTGCTTGACGCCTTTGCCCTCCAAAACTCTCAAGGAGATTGTAGAGCATGTCGGCGGCAGTCTCGATGTCACGATGTTGCTTTTTCAGCATATTGTTCATAGATGCTAAGATATAGCACCTCACAATCTCATCGGATCGAAGCCAGGCCGCTAAGGCGTCATTGTCCTCTAGAGTTGAATCATCATTCGTCAGAGGAGGACACGGGGTGGTGAGTACCCATTTGTGCTTGTTAACGGTAGGTATTATGTCGAGGTTACGTTTCGAATCTACGCAGTTTTCGTTTTCGAGTTTGATCGAGGAAAGAAAGATTGAGAGTGGGTTGAGAGACATATTGCCTATTTAAGTTGAAACAAGTTTATGATTAGTCTTTGGTTTAGGATTTAAGTTTTATTAAGACTTTTGTAAAACCCAAAGGTGTTATAAACCAAACGATAATTTACTCCCTCAAGAGAAGGCCGCAAAAAATCTCCTTTTATAAGTAAATGACACATCATTAATGCTAAGCCAAGATGTCAGTACATCATTTTGACTAGCCACCTTGTAAATTGGTTTGATCACTCATATCCTTTCGCAGAGCCTTAAGGAAGGATACTAGGGATTGAGCCTAAGTGTGCAACCAACCACTTAGTCCAAAAGATCAGCTTTGAAAAACAATCCCCCAAGGGGAGGCCTTGCCATCATTGCATCACTCTCGGACGTAGCTCATTGAGCAATGATCGAAGCAATAACGCCTTGGAGTACTCACATTTAAGTGAGGGTCGCAAGAGCGGCTCTTAGTCCCACGTTATTGCATCTTTCACTAGTGTTGGGGATCGCGGGTTACAAACAACGAATATAACCCTCCCACTTAGTTTTTGGAGTTGGTTCATCGACTCTTATAAGTTCGGAAACAAATTTCCTAGTTAGAGAGCGACAGAGCGGACAACTAGAAGAGAATCCTAGATCGACATGTTCAGAGCAGTATTAGTGCATAAAGGCACAAGGGACATACTCGATCTTTTCCTATTTTCTATTTCGGGAAAGTGCGTGAGGGAAGTGTGAACTTCAACTCACTCGAACACTTGAAAGTTTGAGATTACACATCTTTTATTTTTCGGCTTGTCTACAAGGAGACCTCCCACTCAAATTTTCAAGAGCATATAGATTTTGAACATATGTGATATAGATATAGTTTTGAAAACATTTTGAAAACTTATTTGATTTGGATGACAAAATATTTTCAAGTTTGAAAGTGAAAACGGTTTTTCAAAATTCAAACTAGTTTTGTAAAAATTCAATTTCAATTAATCTTTCAAAAATCAAAACTTTTAATCTTTACACATCATGTTTATAATCATATGAAAAACATTTTTGCTCAAGAAAATTTTCTCATTAGAGTTCTATAACTCATGGTAGTGGGGTTTGAAAATCCGGATTTTTAAAAAACTGGAGTTTCAGACAGCCGCGCACCTCGGAGTAAAATCGCCATAACTGGTGGCTCCGATGTCCTTTTGAGCCGAAACCGGTGGCATTGGACAGAGGACAGACAGAGCTTTAATTTGATTCAAGAATCATTAAATTTCGATTTCTGAGCAGAGAGTTATGCCGCTTTTAATGCGGGTCTACATTCCAGCTCGAAGAAAAGAAATAAATTAAAGCTTTGTCCTTTTAGGTGCGAAAAAGAATCGAGTGTAACGGAACGTTTTAAGATGTTGTTTAAAGCTTTTATTTGTGTTTTATTAGCAGGGTAATAACAATGCATAAAAGAAATAACAACAAGCATAAAACGATTCAAGTAAAAATAAGAAACTAGCAAGATAACAAAACTAGTCACAAAATTTTACTCGAAATTTCTCAAACCTTTAAAACACGTTTTTTAATATAAAAAATTAAAAACTTTTAGAACTGATTCTAATGTGTTTTAACATCATCCCAAACTCATAGAAAATCAACATGCTTTTTAATTTAAAGACAAGAGCAATAAATTAAAAAAAAATCTAAGATTACAATTCTAACTTGTCACAAAATTAGTAAACTTTCGAAAACGATTTTCAAGCTCATAATTTTAAAAAACATGAACATGCATTCCTTTGACCATAGCTCTGATACCATTTGTTGGAATCGATCTAGGGTTTAAGAAAAAGATTAAACGCTTCGCAAAGCGGCGGAATTTTAAAAATTTTCTTTTTAAGTAAAACTAGTTTTTACTAACCTAGACAAGAGCATATGCATGTAAATAAAAACTAATATGAGCTTTAAAAGTTACTAACCCTTTTGATGCTTGAACGTTGATGAGCCTTTGGAAGGTTGGCAACGTTCGTCTCCCCTCGCAGCACGTCTCTCTTTTCTTTCCTCGGCACCTCGAGCAACCACGAAAGTTTCTATCACTAAATCACTCGAAAAGAAGGAATTAGTGAGTGGGCACTTTTAAACACTACGACTTGAGAACGAGTCTCGAAGTCGCAGAGCTAAAGACTAGGTCGAGTGAGGACCTAGGTGCCAAGACAAGAGAAAACCGAAAATAAACTAGAGAGAGAGAGAAGAGGACTTCGGCCAAGTTCTAGAGAGAGAGTCTCTCAAATCTCTTAAACTTGGATGAATGAATTGTGAGGAAATGGGGCTCCTATTTATAGGAGAGGTCTCACCTTCAATAAGGTAGTTTCCTCTTCTATAGAATATCACATATTCATGAGCAAAAATCCTTCATTTCCCATTCCTTGTTGGGCGCCCAAGGCTGCCTCCTAGAGGCAAGGATTTGTTTCCTTTTTTGTTCCTTGGCTTTCCCTTTTCTCACTTGGCCGAATTTCCCATTGCATGTGTGGGAAATTTGTTTCCTCTTTTTCTTTTGGCAAGTATCTAAATACATTTATGCACAAAATAAACTCTCTTTCCTTGGGTATTATGGGCGCCCATTTCACTTCTAGAAGGAGCTTCTAGAAGCTTCTTCATTTATTCATGAGAACATGAAAAAGGCCCATTAAGAGTTTTCAATAAAATTCTTATGAAATGAAATTAATTCACAAGGCCCAATTAATCATATTATGGCCGAGTGACATTAAGTCATCAAATGAACTTGTCAAAATTTATTGACATCCATTTCATCCTTATGTCTCAAAAGACAAAAATACCCTTTTAACTATTTTCGTTCTTGTTTTGGCTTAGCTTCCAGTTTAACTATTCCTATCGATGTGATTCGTGACAGTGACCTCATGGACCCAAATGAACAAAGCTTTAGCTAAACACTTGGACTCAAAAGTTCACAAACCTTTTCCAAGTTTAGCTTAATGCCAACTGACTCCACTAAAGAGCTGACACTGAAAATCTCTCGGTTCAAATGAATTTATTTTCTACTCAAGAATTCGACCTAATTATGATGAGCGGATCCACTGAATATTATCTATGTTTACCCTTCATGAATGTCATCAGCTAGTCGGGATTTACTAAATTACCATTTTACCCTTCTAGCTGTTATTTCCTCAACTCCTTTGTCGCTTGTGAATAAGTTAGAAACAATGTATTGACGAGGAGCTAACAAGTCACATTGTTTCATCCAAAAGAGTCAAGACTCAATTTGGACACTGGCCAGTTCATTTATTCACACTCCAAGGAACAAAGCATGAGGTGACATACATTGCATTTCAGCAATCTTGTACATGAATTCCATATCTATGAGAACTTCACAAAGTTACTCATGACAGACTCACAACTTAGTACTTCACCAATAGGCCTTGTTCGGAATCACATAGTGAGTCCGAACTTTGACTTTCTCAAATGAGAATACTAAGGTGTGAAATGGCATGTCTCATTTCAGGATTAAGGTAAGCATGATGCAATTCATACATAGTGACTTCGAGACATAAGAGGTTAAATGGTTTGTTCTTATCTTGTCTCTAGAAGTGCACTGGTCAATTCAGTACCTTCGGAAGATACCTAGAAGAACTATAGAGTTCCTAACTCTCAATGCCTCATAACCAGACATCATAGATTCTTCTAACAATCATACTGAGGTCAATAGTCCTTTGACCCTAAGATTGCGAATATATCGTTTTAAGCAAACTACGAAGAGTTTGTTCATGCAAATCTACATTTGTCTCTTCGTAAGTTGTTAAGTTTGTTTATGGACTAAAAGACTATGGTTTTATCATAAAGCTTCAGACAAGGAAGATTGAATGAACGTTTCAACTTTATTAATGAATGAATAGGCAATTACAAGCAAGAGTCTTCATGAGACTTTATTACATCAAATGTTCAAAATAAAGACTACAACTCTTCTTGTGGGCACTATTGACAACACCCTCGAGGTGGCAGAAGCAATCCCCTCGAGCCTCTATCGCCTCCAGCTCCACCGCCGATTTCGCCCTCTTGGTCTCAGAACGCTCTTCAGGAGGCGCCGATGTCGAAGCCCTCTTCAAAGAAGCACGGGGCTCTGGTTCAGCTACATCAGCAGTCTCGACACGCTCTCCCCTCGCCTTGCGGTCAGCTACCCTAGAGCGGACCTCCGCCATCGACGCAGGGTCCCGAGAAGCGGAAGCCAGCCTCCTAGCTCGCCTCTTTGCAGCTACGCAAGGCAAAGCAACAAAGGTCAGGTTCCTGTCAAACAAAAAATTCTTTACAAAACCGTAAAAGTTACCTCGAGAAGCAAGAGCGACTGGTTGAGCCTCGGGACTCAGGGGCCTGCTCGCCCGGCGCGCCTCCTCGGTGCCCGGAGCAAAGGGCGGGAACCACCCGGTGAGCACCATCAACTCGGGGGAACGAAACCGCTCGCCAGCCTTGCGGGCTTCTGACATCCCCGATATTTCTCTCACAAAGGGGGAGCTCCGCTACCCCCTCATCCGCTGGAAAGTCGGCCAAACGACCGAAGCGAAGCGGGTCATTATCCTCGACCAACCTCACGTTGCCCCGAGCACGGGCCATATGAAATCCCAGCTGCCCCGGCGCCGGGAAGACGGCGACCAAATTACGGAAGTCGTCCACGGTCATGGCACGCTGCGTCTGGCAGTGCCACTCCATAAAGCTTGTAGCCAACATGCGATAGAACACCGGGCTCATTTGACATGAACGGACCCCTAGTCGGGTCAGAATCTGCTGGACAATCGTTGGGAACGGGACGCGCAACCCGCAGACAAGACTCCCGATCGCCACGGCCACGTATCTGTCCCTAAGACGAGAGGGCCTGTCCTCGGAGGCAGGTCTAAGCAACCCCACCGAGGGAGGGATGTTATAAGTCTCCCAGAGCGTGCTAAAGACGCGGGAAGTGAGCGTACTCGCTGCATCGATCCCCTTGCAGTCTAGGCCGACGGGGGCAACAGAGTCACCAACTCCGTACATACGAGTCCTCTCCAGTGACCTGGCATAAGTGTAGCCTGAAGCCTCCGCGGACTCGAAAGCCGACCAGGCCGTCGCCAACACTTTTCCGTTACGCCTCTCCTTCCCCCTCGTGGGAGGAGCCTCCAAGTCCTCTTCAAGGCCATCTTAGCCCGACCCTAGGGGGTCATCGGAATAAATCTCGTCCAAGAAAGATTCGGACGACACTATCGAAAGCCCGGCACCCGAGGCATCTAAATCAGACGCCCGGGGGAGCCCGGCACTAACCGTCACTTCACCTCGCTGCTTGAGCAAGGGGACGTCAAAGGACGCCTCGCACGAAACCAGGTTAATCACCAACCATGACGAACGCGAGTCCATGGACCCTTCGTCCTCCCCTTCGGGTTCCTCAAAAGAACCCTTGGCCGCCCCCCCCCCCCCCCCACCCAAATTTGGGAGAGGGCAGGAAGAGTCAACCTTGGGATCATCAACGTGGGAAACAAGCTCACTCCCCATTAAAAAAGAAAAAAAAAGTCGGCTGCCCAGGGGGAATTTCAAACTCAAAGGAATTTTCAAATTACACAAAGGCTGCCAGGTGTGAACAGAAAGGGAGGGGGGCTCTCCTATTTATAGGAGAGGAAGGAGCAAACCTTGCTCCTTCCCCCCCCCCCCCACCCCTTGCGCGCGCGACACAAGGCCCGGCCCGCGTGCCGGCCTCGCGCGCGCGCCAATCCACCGGAGCCAGGCCGCACGCGGGCCTTGCTGCCCAGCCGGCCCGGTCCGACCCCCCAGGGGTCCGGCCAACAAAAAAAAAAAAAAAAAAAGAACACGCGCGAGTACGGTCGCGCATGACCGAAGGTAAAATGACCTCAACGCCCTTTCTTTTTCTAAAGTTCACGACTTACGTCCTGTAAGCCATAAACTTGGGGGGCTAATGTTACCGATCGTTTTCGGGACGCCGGAAATTCAAAAACAATTAAAGACCGGCCAGGCTTCGCCGGCCGGAAGCCCAATGGGCCGCCCACCAGTACCGAGGGCCCTGACGCACCCACGGCCCAAGGGCCACGCGCACCCGCGCCCTCGGCCCAGTGGGCCTTAGCGGGCCCTAGCGCGCCTGGCCCGCGTGCGCCCTGCGCCCCGGCCGAGCGCCTCTGCTGCCTCGGCCAGGCGCCCCTGCTGCCCCGGCTGAGCGCCCCTGCTGCCTCGGCCGGGTGCTCCTGCCACCTCGGCCGGGCGTCCCTGCTGCCCCGGCCGAGCGCCCCTGCTGCCCCGGCCGAGCGCCCTTGCTGCCTCGGCCGGGTCCCCCTGCTGCCCCGGCCGAGTACCCCTGCTACCTCGGCCGAGCAATCCCAACGCCTCGGCCGGGCACGCCTGCTGCCGGGCACGCCACGCCCGGCCAAGGCCCGCTCCTGGCATGCCCCGCGTCCATCTAGACGACGCGCCCTACGCGCCCTGCGCCCTCCTGGGCGTGGTGCCTCACGCGCCCAGCTCCCGGCCACCCGGTGGGCTTCAAGGGGCCGGCCCTAGGCCTCCCCTCCAATACTATAAATACCCCCCCCCTAGGGGGAGGGAAAGACACGCTGATTCAGCCCCACAATCCCAATTCTCACACAACACTCCTCACTCGAGAATTCTGTCCTCTCCTGCACTCTTGTGATATTTCCAAGAGCGCGCGCTCCTCCTCCCTCGGCTCAGAAATACAAGGACCCCCCTCCACGAGAGGGAGCGCGCTCCTTTTCTACGACCCGAGCTTCCGCAGTACACACTGCTCTCCAGCTTCTTAGCCATTGAGCTAGAACTCCGAGCTATGAGGCAAGCGACCCCTCTAAAGTCTTCACTAGAAGCTACGAGCCGGGTCCTACTCTAAAGCCTTGGATTCTCAAGCCTCCGAGCCTATGATAGCCCCCAACATACAAATTGAACTACGTTCTGACCTGATCCCGACTAAAGGGTACGTAGGCAAACAACCTTTGGCACGGTCACACCCCCCAAAACGCACCTCAGGGTTTGGAGGGTGCAGCTCGGTCTACGAGCTCCCATTTTTGGCCCGGGCGCGGTCACTTGGTCCGGCCTTGGATCGAACAGCCCGAGGTATCTAATCGTTGTTCTTTTTCGTGCGACAACACATTTATTCACATTCCAAGGAACAAAGCATGAGGTGATATACATTGCATTTCAGCAATCTTGTACATGAATTCCATATCTATGAGATCTTCACAAAGTTACTCATGATATCTTCATAACTTAGTACATCACCAATAGTTCCTGTTAAGAATCACATAGTGAATTCGAACTCTGACTTTCTCAAATGAGAAGACGTAAGCTATGAAATGACATGTCTCATTTCAGTATTGAGGTAAGCATGATGCAATTCATACGAAGTGACTTCTACGTATAAGAGGTTAAATGGTTTGTTCTTATCTTGTCTCTAGAAGTGCACTGGTAAATTCAGTACCTTCGGAAGATACCTAGAAGAACTATAGAGTCTCCAATTCTTAATGTCCCATAACCAGACATCATAGATTCTCCTAACAATGGTACTGAGATCAATAGTCCTTTGACCCTTAGATTGCGAATATATTGTTTTAAGCAAACCATGAAGAGTGTGTTCATGCAAATCTACATTTCTCTCTTCATGTGTTGTAAGGTTTGCTTATGGACTAAAGACTAAGGTTTTATCATAAAGCTTCAGACAAGGAAGAATGAATGAAGGTTTCAAGTTTTATTAATAAATAAGCTGTTGTCGCATGAAAATGAACAACGATTAATTACCTCGGGCGGTTCAATCCAAGGCCGGACCAAGTGATCGCACTCGGGCCAAAAATGTGAACTCGTGGACCGAGTTGTACTCTCAAGATCCTGAGGTGTGTTTTAGAGGGTGTGATCGTGCCAAAGGTCGGCTGGCTACGTACCCGTTTGTCGGGATCAGGTCAGAACGTAGTTCAAAGTAAATGTGGGGGGCTACCTTGGGCTCGGAGGCTAAGAATCCAAGGCTTTAGAGTAGGACCCGGCTCATAGCATCTAGTGAAGACTTTAGAGGGGTCGCTTGCCTCGTAGCTCGGAGTTCTAGCTCAAAGGCCAAGAAGCGAGAGAACATTGTATGCACTGCAGAGACTCGGGTCGTAGAAGAGGAGCGGGCTCCCTCTCTTGGAGGGGGGTCCTTGGGGCTTCTGAGCCGAGAGGGAGGAGCACGCCCTCTTGGAATTTTCACAAGAGCGCGGGAGGAGAGGAGAGCTCATCAAAGGACGCAAGCTGGAGGTCCGAGTGAAGAGAGAAGAGAGAATGAGAAGATTTTTGGAATGCTCTTCCTATGCCAAAAATGGGATGAATAGGGGGGTATTTATAATTTTGGAGGAGGCCTTGGGCCGGCCCCCTCAAGGCCCGCCGGATGGCCGGACGTGGGGCGCAATGCCCGGTCGGGCGCAGGGCGCGTGGATCGTGAAGCCTGGACGGGCGCGGGACGCGCGAGGCATATTTCTTGGACGGGCACGAGGCGTGCGGAGTGTTGGAGATGCTTCGCCTGGGCAGCATGGGCGCTCGTCCGAGGCAGAAGGAACACCGGGCCGATGCAGCAAGAGTGCTCGGCCGGGGCAGCAGGAGCACCCGACTGAGGCAGCAGGAGCACCCGGCCGAGGCAGCAGGAGCGCTCGGCC
This sequence comes from Urtica dioica subsp. dioica, assembly GCF_054948205.1. Classification (NCBI taxonomy): domain Eukaryota; kingdom Viridiplantae; phylum Streptophyta; class Magnoliopsida; order Rosales; family Urticaceae; genus Urtica; species Urtica dioica. The sequence goes on along the minus strand of NC_142759.1, from coordinate 40,358,224 downwards.
GAGGCAGTAGGAGCACTCGGCCGGGGCGACAAGGGCGCCCGGCCGAGGCAGTAGGAGCGCTCGGCCGGGGCGGCAGGGGCGCGCTGCCGAGGCAGCAGGAGCGCTCGGCTGTGGCAGCAAGGGCGCCCGACCGAGGCAGCATGAGCGCTCGGCCAAGGCAGCAGGGGCACTCGACCGGGGCAGCAGGAGCACCCGACCGAGGCTGCAGGGGTGACCGACCGAGGCAGCAGGAGTGCTCGGCCGGGGCAGCAGGAATCCCCGGCGAAGGCAGCAGGGTGCTCGGCCGAGGGGGATTTGTACGCGTGTGGGCCAGACGACCGGGGCGCGGGACCGCGCGCTGGCCGGGATGGCCTGGGGCGCGGGAGCGTGCGCAAGCCGGGATGCCCAGGGGTGCGGGAGCGTATACGGGCCGGGGCGTGGGCGCACTACGGCAGGCGCAGGCCCATTGGGCCGGGGGCGCAGGTGCGCGCGCGCTGGTCCACTGGGCCGGGGGCGTGGGTGCACTAGGGCGCGCGGGCCCGGTGGGACGAGGCCCATTGGGTGATCGGGCCGGAGATGCCCGGTCGGTCTTAAATTGTTTTTAAATTTCCTGTTTGCCGAAAACGACCGGTAACATTAGCTCCCCAAGTTTACGGCTTGCGAGTCGCGATTCGTGAACTTTAATTGGAAAAAGGGCGTTGAGGTATTTTTACCCCTTTGATCATGTGTGATCATTTGTGATTTTTTTTAGCTTGGCCGGACCCAGGGGGGTCGGACCGGGCCGGCTGGGCCGCATGGCCCGCGCGCGGCTTGATGCCTGTGGGCCAGCGCGCGCAGGTGGCCGACGCACGGGCCGGGCCCATCATGCGCGCACGAGGGGGGGGGGGGGGGGGAAGTAGCAGGGTTTGCTCCTTCCTGTCCTATAAATAGGAGGGTCCCCCTCCTATTTTCTTCATACTAGCAGCCTTTTGGAGATTGGAAAATTCCTTTTGAGTTTGAAATTTCCTTTGGGCAGCCGCTTTTTACCCTTTAAATGGGGAGTGAACTTTTTTCCCACGTTGATGATCCCAAGGTTGATTCGTTCTGCCCTTCCCATGATTTTGGGAGGGCGGTAAAAGGTCGCTTTGAGGAACTCGATGGGATTCCTATTTTCGTCGAGGAAGACTCTCGCGCGGCCGATTTATGGCTCGCAGAGTTGGAGACTGACGTCGCGGCGGTTGTCGAGCTGGCGCAGCCCGGGAGCGGCCCACTTATCAAGTGCGGCCCCGAAGGGGAGGACGAAGGGTCTAAAGACTCGCGTTCGTCACGAATAGTGATTAACTTGGTCTCCCGCGAGGCGTCCTTTGATGCCCCCTTGCTCAAACAGCGAGGCGAGGTGACCGAATGCGCAGGGCTTCCCTGGGCTTCTGACTTAGAGGCCCTGGGTGCCGAACTTGCGATAGTACCGTCCGAATCTTTCTTGGACGAGATCTACTCTGACGACCCCCTAGGGTCGGGCTCAGAAGGCCTTGGAGAGGATTTGGAGGCTCCTTCTGCGATGGGGAAGGTGAAGCGCAGCGGAAAGGTAATGGAGACGGCCAGGACGGCCTTTGAATCCGTGGAGTCTTCGGGCTATACCTATGCGAAGTCTTTGGAAAAGACTCACCTGTACGGAGTAGGTGACTTTGTTGCCCCCGTCGGCTTAGACTGGAAGGGGGTCGATGCTGCGAGCACGCTTACCACCCGAGTCTTTAGCGCGCTCCGGGAGACATACGACATCCCTCCCTCGGTGGGGCTGCTCAGGCCTTCCCCCAAGGACATGCCCCCCCGCCCGAGGAACGGGTTTGCGGCCGTGACGATCGGGAGTCTTATTTTTGGGCTGCGTCTCCCGTTCCCACCGATCACCCAGCGGATTCTAGCCCGACTAGGGGTCCATGCCTTTCTAATGAGCCCGACGTTCTATCGCATGTTGGCTACATGTTTCATGGAGTGGCACTGTCAGACACAGCGTGCCATGACCGTGGACGACTTCCGTAATCTGGTTGCCATTTTTCCGGCGCCGGGGTAGCCGAGCTTCCACATGGCCCGCGCTCGGGGCAACGTGAGGCTAGTCGACGATAGTGAACCGCCCAGCCGCAGGTCGTGGGTGTGGATCTCGACAGACGCTTTCGGTGAAGCGCCTCTTTGCTTCGGTCGTCTGGCAGATTTCTCGGTGGATGAGGGGGCGGCAGAGCTCCCCTTTGTGAAAAAGATATCGGGTATGTCGAAGGCCCACAAGTCAGGTGAGCGGTTCCGGTCTCCCGAGCTGATGGCACTTACCGGGTCGTTCCCGTCCTTTGCTCCGGGCACCGAGGAGGCGCGCCGGGCGAGCAGGCCACTGAGTCCCCAGGCTCAGCTAGCCGTTCCTGCTTCTCGAGGTAACTTTGTGGTCTAAAAATCTTTTCGTTGAAAGAAGTCTGACCTTTGCTGTTTTAATTTGTGTAGCTGCGAATAGGCGAGCTCGGAGACTAGCTTATGCTTCTCGGAACCCCGAGAGGATGGCGGAGATTCGCTCTAGGGTTGTTGACCGTAGGGCGAGAGAAGATCATGTCGAGGCTGCCGGCCCGTTTGAGCAAGAGCCTCGTTCCTCGTTGAAGAGCGCTTCGACCTCAGCACCTTCTGACGAGCGCTCTGAGCCGGAGAGGGTAAACTCGGCGGTGGAGCTGGAGGCGATGGAATCCTGAGGCGACTGTTTTCGACATCTCGAGGAGTACCCCCTGTCTTGATGGAAAGGCGTGGTGTCAAAGAGCGACATCGCCTTCTTCCAGGCAGGGGTTACCGACGCACAGAGGGTTAGTATTCTTATTCATTCTCTTGTAAGCATAGGTCTTTTTTTAACCATTGCTTTCATCATCGCAGGCATATGTGAGAGCCGTGCGGAGCGACAGGATTCTGTATGAATTCATCCGACGCTTGGGGGTTGCCCAGGAAGAGCTTGCTCAGACGAAGGCTAGGCTGGCTCAGGTCGAGCGAGGTTTGCTCCCGGGGGCGGAACTCGAGACACTTCGAGGCCAACTTTGCGAGACAAAGGTGGAACTCCAGATTGCCTGGAATCAGTGTGATGGAGACCAGGTGTCGGTGGCCAAGATGGCGGGGGAGCTGACCGAAGAACGGCGAGCTTGTGAGGTGGCGTCCTGCTCGGCGGAGATTTTTCGCACCGAGGTTGCCGACCTTAGGAGACAGCTGGACGCCCGGTCCGATGCCTTGGAGACGTCTCATCGTCAGCTTACTTCGAGCGAAGCAGCGCGTGTCTGGGCGTAGCAAGAGCGTGACTCTCTGGCGGAGGAGAATGCTCTCCTCTCTTTCCAGCTTGCCGAGGCGGAGCGACGAGCGTTCGACTTGCAAGATGACTACGACATAGGGACCGAGGAGGCCCGTCGAGCCGGAGCGGTGGAGTGTCGGAAGGCGACCGCGACCGAGAACGAGGCCCGGGGGGGTCACATTTGACTTCTTCGACACTTTGTTTCCCCTACTTGATGAGGGTGCTTTGTGAGCCATGTGGCTTCCTTTATTATTTTTATAGCGCGTATGTTTAGCGCTTTGCTTTTTCCTATCTCATGAGTTTATTTATTTTTCGCACATTTTCCTTTAGCGCATGTGTTATTGGATTCAGAGCAGTGGCTCCTTTTCATTTATGAGATATTTTGTTGCTTTCAAGTCAAATGCTATCTCGTTTTGAGCGATTTTGCTCGCATATACCTTCTTTGTGAGCTAAAGTGGCTCGAAGGACTTTTGCCCTTACCAACAGGTTTGGCAAGTTTGTGTCCCTAGTTGGGATTCGACATCTGCTCATTTAGCGTTACGATTCGTCGTCGTTTAGAATTCGAGGCGGGGAGGCGTTCGTGCCTAGTCAGGCGTTTGTTAAGCATTTGTTGCTAGGGGCAACTCGCTGCGATGGACCGACCCCTATTGAACGGTGACATCGGTATGTTGGTTTAGGCCAACGATTTAGTGTGCCTAAAGTGGCTGTGGCCCAACGACTTTGCTTCGTGCCACTTGGCAACCAAAGAAGTTGCACCGGGTATGTTTCCGGGGGCTCCGCGTTCGTGCCGTAGGCGACCGAACGCATATGTTGCGCCGGGTTAGGCCAGCGACTTCGAGTTCGTGCCATGGGCGACCGAACGTATATGTTGCGCCGGGTTAGGCCGACGACTTTGGTTCGTGCCATAGGGCGACCAAACGTATATGTTGCGCCGGGTTAGGCCGGCGACTTTGGTTCGTGCCATTGGCGACCGAACATATGTGTTGCGCCGGGTTAGGCCGGCGACTTTGGGTTCGTGCCATTGGCGACCGAACATAAGTGTTGCGTCGGGTTAGGTCGGCGACTCTGGGTTCATGCCATTGGCGACCGAACGTATATGTTGCGCGGGGTAGGCCGGCGACTTTGGTTCGTGCCATTGGCGACCGAACATATGTGTTGTACCTGGTTAGGTCGGTGACTTTGAGTTCGTGCTAAAGAGCGAACGAACATATGTGTTGCGCCGGGTTAGGCCGGCGACTTTGAGCTCGTGCTATAAAGTGACCTAACATATGTCTTACGTCGAGTTAGGCCGGCGACTTTGAGTTTAGGCTATAGAGCGACCGAACATATGTGTTGCGCCGGGTTAGGCCAGTGACTTTGAGCTCGTGCTATAGAGTGACCGAACATATGTGTTGCACCGGGTTAGGCCGGTGACTTTGAGTTCATGCTATAGAGCGACCGAATGATGTGTGGCGAAGAGAATAGCCCTGCCACCTTTACATGCACCTTTACGCGACTTATGGCACGCCGGGTTAGGCCGACGATTTTACTCAAACTCCGTTTGTTTCGTGCCATTGGCGACCGAATGTGTATGGCCCAAATTTGGCCGTTTCAGTGTTTGAGGCAGTGCCTTTACGCGACTTACATGTGTCTGGGGGACGACTTTCAGCTGCGCCTTTACGCGTCTTATGGCACGCCGGGAAGGCCGACAGTTTACTCAAACCCATATGCACGAAGGGTCGTCGGGGTCCTGAGCTTCTTAAGTCTGTATCCCTATAGGGGACTTAAACCTGGATGAGAATGGTACGCCGGGAAGACCGACTGTTTACTCGAACCCGTATGCACGAAGAGCCGACGGGGACTGAGCTTCTTAAGTCTGTATCCCCGTGTGTGTACGGGAGACTTAAGCCTATATTTGGAGATTTTCTTAAGTCTGTCTTCCCATGTGTGTGCAGGAGACTTAAGCGTGTATCTGGGGTCCTCACTTCGTGCCAATTGGCGACCGAAGTAGCGTCGAGTTAGGTCGATGACTTTTTCTCAAACCCGTGCGCTCGACAGGTTGTCGGGGTTCGAGCTTCTTGAGCCTCTCTATCCCATGAGTGGGGGGCTTAAGGTTTTTTTTTGCCGTGAATTTTTTAGTGTACACTGTAGGAATCACTAGCCCCCCTAGTTTTTAGTTTACAGGTCGTGCCTTGATGACTAAAAACTTAATAAAGCGGATTTCTTGAAGGGAGAAGAAAAAACCTAGAACTTTATTATTCTTTCCTGATAGATAACATCCAATTACATTGGCACGTGGGCCTTATGGAATCAGGGAAATCAAAGCATTAAATGGGAGAGCTTAGTCACTGGTAGTACTGCCTCAAGTGTTCGGCGTTCCAAGGGTGTCAGATCAGAGTTTCGTCCGTATGTTCGATGTAATAGGTTCCGTCATGTATGACTTGTCGAACTCTATACGGTCCTTCCCAATTCGGGCCCAGGACTCCGGCGCCTTGCACTTGGGTGTTTTGGAACACACGCCTGAGTACAAGGCTGCCGACGGTGAAGATTCGCCTTTTGACTTTGGCGTTGTAGTATTTCTCGACCTTTCGCTTTTGTGCAGCGAGTCTGGTGAGGGCCTCGGATCTTTTCTCATCGATTAGATCCAGTTCGAGGAGCATGGCCTCGTCATTTTCTTTTTCGTCGAAAATGTCGACTCGGTAAGTGGGGACCTTAATTTCCACGGGGACCACATCCTCAATCCAAAAGGCTAGGGAAAAGAGGCTCTCTCCGGTAGCGTTTCGAACAGTCGTTCGGTAAGCCCATAAGATGAACGGTAGTTCCTCAGCCCAGGCGCCCTTTTTGGCTTCGAGCTTTTTCTTGAGGTTGCTTTTAATCGCCTTGTTGATGGCTTCCACTTGGCAATTAGCCTGTGGGTGTCACGGGGATGAGAATGTCTTGCTGATCCCTAGTTGGGCGCATATTTCCCTAACCCTGGCGTTGTCGAATTGTGCACCATTGTCGGTCACAATTGATGGAGGGATGCCGTGGCGGCATATGATGGACTTCCAGATGAAGATTGTGGTGTTGGCCTCGGTGATTCTAGCCAGAGGCTCAGCTTCGACCCACTTAGTGAATTAGTGGATAGCGACGATGGCGTATTCGTACTGTCTCGGAGCTTTGGGAAGCTCGCCGATGATGTCCACGCCCCATTTTGCAAAGAGACGTGGTACGACGATGCTACCCAGGGGAGATGGCGGTTTTCATGGATCGTTAGAGAAACGTTGACACTTGTCGCACTTTCTCGCCCAGTCGTAGGCGTCTTTTTTCATCGTTGGCCAAAAATAGCCTTGTCGTAGCGCGTTGAGCGCAAGGGATCTCCCAGCAGAGTGGTTCCCACAAATGCCCTCGTGAATTTCGCGGAGGACCTTGGTCGACTTGACGCTATTGAGGCATCGGAGCAGCGGGGTTGAGTAACCGCGCTTGTATAGGGCTTCGCCTCTCAACACATATTTAGATGCGAGGGCTTTCAGCCTTTCGGCTTCTTTGCGGTCTTCGGGAAGTGCCCCTCTTCGCAAGAAGTCCGTAAGCGGAGTCATCCAAGTTGGATGAGCGGTGCTCTCAATCGTTCCGACCTCGTCGCATGAAACGGACGGTCGTGAGAGAGACTCGGCCAGGATAGTTCCTAACCCGTCTTCGGTGATACTGGATCCGAGGCGAGCTAGAGCGTCAGCCTCGGAGTTCTCTTCTCTTGGGATCTGGATGATCTCGAACCAAGAGAAGGCATCTAGCTTGGCATTTGTTTTTGCCAGGTAGGTGCTCATGTTAGGCTCTTTCGCAATGTAGTCGCCCTTAACCTGATTTACGATCAACTGCAAGTCACAGTGTATTCGCAAATTCTGTACGTTGAGCTTCTGAGCGAGCTCTAACCCTACAATGAGGGCTTCGTACTCGGCCTCATTGTTGGAGGCTTGGAATCCGTAGTGGAGGGCGTAGCGTAACTTTCCCCGCTCGGGATTGGTTAAAATTACGCCAGCGCCGGCTCCTTGGGCATTAGATGCACCGTCTACGTGTAATTCCCAGACGGGACCCATAGGGTCGACCTTTCTCTTTCGAGCCAACAAGCTGTCGGTCGAGTCGTCTTCTACTCTTCAGATGTCGGGCGTGTAGGAGAATTCCGCCACGAAATCAGCTAGGGCTTGAGCCTTTATTGCCGGTCTCGGGTGGAACTCGATCCCGTACTCGCTCAATTCTTTGGACCAGATAGCCATGCGAGTCGATGTTCCCTTTTGAAGAGCTTTACCGATGGGGTGTCCTGTTCGGACGACGATTGGGTGAGCTTGGAAGTAGGGACGTAGCTTTTTGGCAGCTACGAGGAGAGCGAGAGAGAGTTTCTCTATCTCTGTGGAACGTGTTTCGGCGTCGAGCAAGGCTTTGCTCACATAGAAGATAGGCCACTGAACCTTATTTCGGCGTCATGGGCTGGTCGTCGGGAGGTTTCCTCTTGAGAGGAGATTAGTATTGCCTTTGGTTTAGGTGGTGGGTTCGACGGACCGGCTTCGATCTCAACGGGGAGTTCCCCGTCTTTCGTGAGAGAAGTCTCGATGTCCGCCGAAATCTCAAAGCCTTCATAGTCGGGGTCATAGTCATGTCCCTCGTCGATGAGGTCCTCGGATTCCTCGTGGGGAACGCCTCGCACAGGCGCCTTGCCTGCCATTTGGCGGTGGTACCTTGCATTGGCTATCTTTAGTTGGCGGATCTTTTCCTCCATCTCGAGGATGCGGTCGTCCCGACTGTCCTGAGGTGGAGGGGCGAGGGAGTGTGGCTCTCGTCGTTGAGAGACTCCTCATCTCCTTGCGACCGGGAGCGGTAGAAGTATTTCTTCACTCCAGTTGCATTCTCGGGGTTATTCACGCCCTCAGAACGAACGGGTGGTTGACCACTCATGTCTTTCTCAACTCGAGGAAGAAAGGGTCGAGCTGTAGAAAGGATTTTGGGCTGTATAAGTCGGGAAGCACCCTCCTTCTAGATCAGGTCAGAACGTAGTTCAAAGTGAATGTGGGGGGCTATCTTGGGCTCGGAGGCTGAGAATCCAAGGCTTTAGAGTAGGACCCGGCTCGTAGCTTCTAGTGAAGACTTTAGAAAGGTCGCTTCCCCCGTAGCTCGGAGTTCTAGCTGAAGGGCCAAGAAGCGAGAGAACAGTGTGTACACTGCCGAGACTCGGGTCGCAGAAGAGGAGCGTGCTCCCTCGCGTGGAGACAGGTCCTTGAATTTCTGAGCCAAGGGAAGAGGAGAGCACGCTCTTGGAATGTCACAAGAGCGCGGGGGAGATAGAGCTCTTCAGAGGACGTAAGCTAGAGGTCCAAGTGAAGAGGGGAGAGAGAATGAGAAGATTTTTGGAATGCTCTTGCTATGCCAAAAATGGGATGAATGGGGGTGCATTTCCCTCCCCCAAGGGGGAGGTATTTATAGTTTAGGAGGAGGCCTTGGCCGCAGGGCGTGATGCTTGGACGGGCGCGGGGCGCGCGGAGTGTTGGAGATGCTTGGCCTGGGCGGCATGGGCGCTCGGCCGAGGCAGCAGGAACACCCAGCTGAGGCAGCATGAGTGCTCGGCCGGGGCAACATGAGCACCCGGCCGAGGTAGCAGGAGCGCTCGGCTGGGGCGGCAGGGGCGCCCGGCCGAGGCAGCAGGAGCGCTCGGCCGGGGCGGCAGGAGCGCCTGGCCGAGGCAGCAGGAGCGCCCGGCCGGGGCAGCAGGGGCGCCCGACCCAGGCAGCATGAGCTCTCGGCTGGGGCAGCAGGGGCGCCCGGCCGAGGCAGCATGGCGCTTGGCCGAAGGGGCGCTGTGGGCGCGCGAGCCGGACGACCAGGGCGCAGGAGCGCGCGCGAGCCGGGACAGCCTGTGGCACGGGAGCACACGCGAGCCGGGACGCCCGGGGGCGCGGGAGCGCGCGCGGGCCGAGGCGTGGGCGCGCTAGGGCGCGCGCGGGCCCATTGGGTCGGGGCCGCAGTGGCGCTCACGGGCCGGGGCGCGGGCGTACTGGCGTGCGCGCGGGTCCACTGGGCCGGGGGCGTAGGTGCGCTAGGTCGCGCTGGCCCGGTGGGCCGAGGCCCATTGGGTGATCCGGCCGGCGATGCCTGGCCGGTCTTAAATTGTTTTTAAATTTCTGGTTTGCCAAAAACGGCCAGTAACATAGGCAATTACAAGCAAGAGTCTTCGTGAGACTTTATTACATCAATTGTATATAAGTAAAGACTACAACTCTTCTTGTGGGCACCATTGACAACAAACTCCCACTTGACTCAAAGAAGATGTGTGTAGTCCTTTATGCCTAATCCCTCTCGATTTTTGTTGAAGACCTTGTTCGCTAGGTCCTTGGTGAATGGATATGCCAGGTTGTCCACCGTTGAGATATTCTTCACTTCCACGTCTCCGCGCTGCACGATCTCTCGAATCAAATGGTATTTCCTCTCAATATGTTTAGAGCGCTTATGGCTTCGAGGTTCCTTTGAGTTAGTGACTGTTTTCGCTTTTTTTCAGACAGCTATTTAGGAGCCCAAAGCGGTTAGACCCAATGCCGGACCAAGTGGTCTCGCTTCGGCTTGAGCGTGTCGGACTTGGTATCCCAAGTCGTCCCTTAGCTTTCGATGGTGTTTGCCTCGTCCGTCATTGGTCCTGTGAAAGAAGGAAACCATGAACTAAAAAGGGGAAACAGAGGGGGTGCCTCTGTTTACCTCTCCGACGCTCAACATTAGTAAGATTGAGGTGGAATACAGAGGGTTTAGTGTTTAGATGGTTGAAGCTTGAGAAAAACGAGTGAAGTACGAGTTCAGCAGCGTTTCAGTACTCAATTTCAGATTACCTTTGGGAGAGGACGGACCTCTACATTTATAGGCGACCAAGAGGTGTTTGGAAAACCCCTTGGCCGAACATGATTTTGGGTCGACCATTGGCCGACCAATGGCCGAGTGACTTCGTCCTCCCCTTCGGAGCCACACCCAGTGGGTTTGCCTCTCTTGGGCTCCGTCAGCTCGGCTACCGCCGCGGTGTCAGTCTCCAACTCCGCGAGTCATTGTTCGGCCGCGCGAGAGTCTTCTTCGACGTAGATGGGAATCCCGTTGAGTTCCTCCAAGGGACCCTTGACCACAATCCCAAGATCTTGGGAAGGGCAGAAAGGGTCAACCTCGGGACCATCGACGTGGGAAAAAAGTTCACTCCCCATTTAAAGGGTAAAAATCAGCAGCCCAAATGAAATTTCAAACTCAAAAGGAATTTTCCAATCTCCAAAAGGCTGCTAGTGTGAAGAAATGGGGAGGGGGACTCTCCTATTTATAGGAGAGGAAGGAGCAAACCCTGCTCCTCCCCACTACCCCTCGCGCGCGCTGGCCCGACGGCATCATGCCGCGCGATGGCCATGCCAGCCGGGTCCGACCCCCATGGGTCCGGCCAAGCAAAAAGACCTCAACGCCCTCTGAAATTAAAGTTCATGACTCGCGACCCGCAAGCCGTAAACTTGAGGGGCTAATGTTACCGGTCGTTTTCGGCAAACCGGAAATTAAATGCAATTCAAGACCGGCCGGGCCTCGCCGGCTGGATCACCCAACGGGCCCCGGCCCACTAGGCCAGCGCGCGCCCTAGCGCACCCATGCCCCCCGACCCATTGGGCACGTGCGCCCTAACGCACCCGCGCCCCCGGCCCAATTGGCCCGCGCGCGCCCTACTGCACCCGTGCCCCGGCCTGTGCGCGCACCTGCGCCCCCCTGCGCCCCCCGCACCTGCGCCCTCGGCTGCCCTGGCCCGCGCACTCTCCCGCGCCCCCGGCCGCCCTGGCCCGCCCGCGCGCCTGCGCTCCTGGGCATCCAACCCGCTCGCGTACAGCGCTCCCTCAGCCGAGTGCTCCTGCTGCCTCGGCCGAGTGCCCTGCTGCCTCGGTCGAGTGCTCCTGCTGCCTCGACCGGGTGCTCCTGCTGCCTCGGCCGGGTGCTCCTGCTGCCTCAGCCGAGCGCCCTGCTACCTCGGCCGGGTGCTCCTGCTGCCTCGGCCGGGCGCTCCTGCTGCCTCGGCCGGGCGCTCCTGCTGCCTCGGCCGAGCGCTCCTGCTCCATCAATCGGGTGCTCCTGCTGCCTCGGTCGGGTGCTCCTGCTGCCTCGGCCGAGCACTTTGCTGCCTCGGCCGGGTGCTCTTGCTGCCTCGGCCGGGCGCCGATGCCGCCCTGGCAGAGCATCGCCAATGCTCCGCGCGCCCCGTGCCCGTCTGGGCGTCACGCCCCGCGCGCCCCCGCGCCCGGCCATCCTACGGGCCTCAAGGGGGCTGGCCCAAGGCCTCCTCCAAAACTATCAACCCAACACAACATTCTCTTCTCCTCGAGAACTCTCTGACTCTCCCCTCTTCACTCGGACCTCTAGCTTTCGTCCTCTGAAGAGCTCTCCTCTCTGCCCGCGCTCTTGTGACATCCCGATAGCGCGCGCTCCTCCTCCCTCAGCTCAGAAGCCCAAGGACCCCCCTCCACGAGAGGGAGCGCGCTTCTCTTCTGTGACCCGAGTCTCTGCAGTACACAAGTTGCACCCCCGCTCGTTGGCCCTTGAGTTAGAACTCCGAGCTACGAGACAAGCGACCCCTCTAAAGTCTTCACTAGAAGATACGAGCCGGGTCCTTCTCTAAAGCCTTTGATTTTCAACCTCCGAGCTCAAGATAGCCCCCTACATTCACATTGAACTACATTTTGACCTGATCCCGAGAAACGGGTACGTAGGCAGCTAACCTTTGGTACGGTCACACCCTCCAAAACACACCTCATGGTCTGGAGGGTGCAACTCGGTGTACGAGTTCACATTTTTGGCCCGGGTGCGATCACTTGGTCCGGCCTTCGATCGAACCACCCGAGGTACTTAATCGTTGTTCATTTTCATGTGACAACGCAACTTAGGCCACAAATCTGACTCTCTCTCTCTTCCATTCCTCCGTGCTCCTCATCTTAACTCCAGGTTAGTTTTTGTTGAGAAGTATAATTAAGAGTATGGATTGATATAATTTAGGTTGAAACATCATATTTGTTTGATATTTAGTTGGAATTGAGTTTGCATTTGATATTTAGTTGCGATAGAAATAGAATTTTGTATGGTCTTGTGTTGGAATCGAGATTGAGTTCTTGATTATATTTGAGTTGAAATTGTGATTGGATTTAAGTTGGAAATTAAGATTATATTTTCAATTGGGTTTCTTAAATTCCATGTCGTCCATCACTACAAATTCAGCGATAGCAGTAAAAGGAAAGCTAGAAGACAACTACCTCAAAATATACATCACCGGGGCGAAAATTGGGGCAGAACCCAGAACTTCTCGGCGCGGCGATGTATATTTCTTGCCACGGCGAGATAGTTCTACAACAGATGTCTTATCCATTGTAGAATACCTCACCGCGGCGAGAAATATACATCGCCGCAACGAGAAATTCTGGAATTTTTTAAACTTCGACAATGAAACTCTACCATTGTAAAAGCTTCTACAACGGATTTGTAAGCGTCGTAGAAACCGTTAGCCTTCTGCCACGGGTGTCTAAGTGTTGTAGAAGCTTCTACAATTCTGGATCTACAACGCTTATTAAGTGTTGTATAATCATTCTACGACTATTTTTAAGTGTTGTAGGATGCCGGTTTTGTACTAGCGGGTGTTACATTTTATTACAATAGTTGGTTTTTATAAACAATTGCCTTCGTGAACAAATCTTAGACAAATTTCTTTCTTTTGCGGCGCGAGAGTAAGAATCTCAAATCTTCTCTTTTTCTTTTTGTTGTCCTCGTTTTCGGACAACTATTTAGGAGCCCAAAGTGGTTAGACCCGAGGCCAGACCAAGTGGTCTCACTCCGGCTTGAGCGTGTTGGACTTGGTATCCCAAGTCGTCCCTTAGCTGTAGATGAAGCTCACCTCATCTCGATACCTGAAAAGCAGTAGAGGATACGTGAACTACAAAGGGGAATCAGAGGGGTTGCCTCTATTTACCTCTCCGACGCTCAACATTAGTAGGGTTGAGGTAGAATATAGAGGGTTTAGGTGTTTAGAGGCCGAGACTTGAGAGAAACGAGCAAGGTACGAGTTCGACAGCGTTTCAGTACTCAAATTTGGATTACCTGGACCAGGGGAGGGACCCCGGTATTTATAGGCGACCAAGGGGCGTTTTGGGCATCCCCTTGGCCGAGGGCTGGCTCTGAGTCGGCCGTGGAGTGAGGGCCGGCTCTGAGTCGGCCGTGGAGCGAGGGTCGGCTCTAAGTCGGCCATGGCCGAGCGAGGGCCGGCTCAGAGTCGGCCGTGGAGCGAGGGCCGGCTCTGAGTTGGCCGTGGAGCGAGGGCCGGCTCTGAGTCGGCCGTGGAGCGAGGGCCGGCTCTGAGTCGGCCATGGCCGAGCGCCAGCTCTGAGCCGGCCGTGCGTCGGGGGAATCCTAGGACGGCCGCCATCGCGGTCGTTGCCGCTTTACCGGGCCGAGACAGACCGGTAACATTAGCCCCCCGAGTTTATCACTGAGTATAACTCGCGTGGTAAACTCAAAGCCTGACGTCGGCCCATCGGAGTAGCCCGTCGCCGAAAGGTATGCTCCGACGCCCTTAATTACTATTTTTTTTTCTTTCATCGATCACTTTTCTTTTGCCTCGTGATCTGCGCCCATGGACCCTACCCACCACCTATCGGGGTGTGGGACCATCGAAAATGACCTGTTTCACTTGCTCGGGAATCAACACGTGGATTTGGACAATTTTTTGGTCCAATTCTCATCTCCCCCAAGCATTCCCAACGCATCACACTCATTGGGCACGAGCAGCACCGTCGAGATGGCCGGGGAGGACCTTTCTTTGGTTGAAGCGTGGCTGGCCGGTGAGGGAGAGGGCGCGTGTGCCAGAGACTGCCAGCGCCTGCAGGTGGACGCTGGGGACGGCGCGCATGCCGGAGGAGGCGCCTTGGCCTAGGGCGGCGCCGGCAGCGCTGGAGGTGTCTGGGAGGACCCACCCAGGCCGGGGAACGATGCCCCACCGCCCACAGGTGGCCTGGGCAGCGCGCGCGTGCCGGAGGAGGCCGCGCTTAGAGCGGTCGGCACTGGAGGAGACGCGCCGGAGGAGGACGACGCCGGGGAGGACGCCTTGTCCGAGGGCGGCGCGATCTAGGTCGACCCCAGCGCCGAGGAGGCCCCCACTCGACTAGGTGGGGCCATCTGCATGGCCACCAGGTGCGCCGGCGAGGGGGAACGCCCGGGTGGAGCGAGCGAGCCCGGGGCGGTCGCGCCCGGTGAGGCCGGCGCCGGGAGGGGCGCGCCGGCCAGCGTCGACGTCTTCTGGGCCGGTCCCGACGCGGGGGAGACCTTCGCTCGGTCGGGTGAGGTCGTCGGGTGGCTTGCAGGTCACGCCTAGGAGGGGAGCGCTCCGGGCCTGGTCGCGCCGGCGATGACACGCGCCGCTGGAGAACCACCGGCGCCGGGCGACACTGCCCAGGGAGGGGCCGACGCCGGACAGGAGGTGGCCCGGCCAGGGGGCGGCGGCCTGCCCAAACCCTGGGCAAACCCTAGGCCCACTTCGGCCGGGCCTGTGTGGTTAGGACCCAGCCAGCCAGGAACCGTGCTGGGCTGCTGCTTCAGGCGCGCGCGAGGAGGGCCCAACCGGCCAGGGGCCGGACGGGGCCGCTGGGCTGGACGCGCTCGATGAGGGTCCAACCGGCCAGGAGCCGGGCCGGGCCATTGGGCTGGGCGCGCACGGGGCGAGCGCTGGGACGCCCGGGCAGGGCCCACGGGCCGGAGACCCAGCTGGCCGAGAGCTGGGCCGGACGCGCGCGTTGGAGGCGGGGGATCGCCTGGACTGGGCCCACGCGTGGAGGAACCAACCTGCCCGGAGATGGGCTGGGTTCTTGGGCTGGACGCACGTGTAGGAGGGAGCACGGCTGGACCGGGGCTGGGCCAGCCTGAAGAAAGCGGCCCGGATGGCCGGCAGCCGGGCGCGCGCTCGGGCAACCATGCCGGGGCCGAGGGAAGCCGACCGGCTCGATCAGGCGGCCGTGGGGGGGTCCCCCCTTGTCTGAGCAATGCCCAAGACGTCGAGCGCTCGAGCGATTTGTCGTGCCGTCACGTCACGCCCGCCGCGATGCTTTCCTCGACCGCGTGGGAGGAAACGCGGGCCTCGGCCTTCCCGATCGAAGAGTCGGCCATACGTGGCGATCTTGACTGCTCGGGCGTCGACGTCCCGAGTGCGCTCTCGATTACTAGTTTCATGATCTTGAGGAAACGTTACAGCATCCCAGAGTCTATGTCGATCTTAAGACCATTATCCGACGACCTTCCGACTCTCCCGCGAAAGGGGTTCGCCGCGATTCACGAGGCGAGCCTTCGAGGGGGACTGAGATTTCCCTTCCAACCGGTTATCCATGAGTTGTTGGTTCGATTAGGGGTGCACGCTTCGCAGATGTCTCCATCCTTCTACCGAGCGGTTGCGGCGTGCCATATGATGCTCTATCGAGCAAAGAGGAGGGCCGTTGCTGCGGACGACATCCAGGACCTCATGATGGTACGAGGGGTGTCTGGGAAGCCGGGCTCCTACCTGGCATCGCATCGGAAGCGCCTCGCCATCATTGCCAAGGTCACTTCGAAGCACAGATACCCTTGGGTGTGGGTGTCCGAGTCAGCTTTCGGGATTGCGCCCCTCGCCTTCGGCCCTGCGGCCGACTTTTCACCTGTGGGCGATATCGAGGGCTCCGAGCTTGACGCGGTGATCAGGGTGGTCCCGGAGTCGAGGCGGCAAGGGTCGCTCTTTGAGTCCCCAGACCTAATGGCGAGGACTGGGTGGTTCGTGCCTGGCGACGACATTCCCCCATCCCCCGGTCTCGGTGCGGAGGTTACGGCGGATCCTGAATCAGAGGTGGGGGGTTCGTCCGCCCCTCCCCCCGACGTGGGGGGTACTAGACATACACATGCTCATACGTTATCTCACTTTTCGTTGTCCTATGCTTATTGCTACATTCTAACCGACTGACGCCCTTTCTCCTCTGCAGATACAATGGCCCGACATCGATCGCGCGCACGAGTGCCGAGAGTGGCACCTACTGTCGAAGCTGCGACTGCAGCTCATCCCCGAGCTGAGGCTCGTTGCGGGGGTCGCCATCGCGGGTGAGGAACGAGGTGATCTCTTCCAACAAGCGACCGTCGTCGTCGACCTCCTTCGGTTCACCCTCCGGCCACAAGCGTGCCCATACATCGGCGGCGCCGGATAGCATGGATTCGATGCTTCTAGCGGAGGCGGCGGAGCTGAGGGACCAGTGCTCCCGAGGGATCCTTGAAACCTCTCTGCGGGATTTCAAAGGTCTGTTGACGACGAGCGACCTTGAGCATTTCCAACACGGGATCGGTGACGCCCGAAAGGTATGATTCGCTTGCTCGTCTCATGTGTAACCATTATGCTTATTCCGATCATACGTATACCACCTGTTCCCACAGATGCTCGCACGTCAAGAGCGAAGTGATCGCATTCTCCGGGACCTGTTGCGGCGCATGCAGATTATGGAGAAGGACAAGGAGAGTGCGGCGGCCAACTATGCTGCCGCTCTAGCGGGGGTCCGTACCGCCCGAGAGTTCCAAGCACTCGAGGAGGAGCTAAAGCGAGCTCACGAGGAATCAACGGCCGAGAAATCGCTTCGTATCGCCGAGCAGGCATCCCAGGAGAAGGCGGAGCAGGTGGCCGACACCTTTTTAGGGGAGACGAAGAAGCTCCAGGTGGCACTATCGAGCCGGGACGAGGAACTGAGCATCGTTCATGCTCGACTATCGGTGAGCGAGATCTCCCGGGTCAAGGCCGAGAGGGAGAGGGATTCTTTGCGGGCGGAGGTGCAGACCCTCGTCGAAGAGAAAGACGACGCTGTGCGCTCCAAGACGAACTTGGAGGACAACTGGGACCTTGCGTTGGAGGTGGCTCGTTACGAGGCGGCCATACGGGTCCGAGATGCGACCGCGAAGGAGAACGCGTCTTGCGGGACCACCTTTTCCTTCTTTGACGCCATGTTCCCTCCTTTGGACGATGAGCCATCGGCGGACGACCCGCGTCCTCAAGTCCCCGCGGAGGCCGCCCAGTCGATGAACCGCCAGTTTGATGGAGAGGCTACCGGCGGATCAGGCTCCCTTCGTCCCGAGGGTGACGAGGAACAGATTGACTTTGGCTCGGAATAGCCAATTTTATTTTAGCTTCCGCGCACTTGTTTAGCGCTTGCATTGTGTTTCTTTTGGATGCTTGTTATGTTTGTCTTTCGTTCGACATTTGCCGTACTTTCGCATTCTTTTTGTTGAGTTGTTTTATGCGATACCGTTTACTTTAGTATTATGCGTCTTATTTTCTCGACTTATTATGCTTAGCGTAATCGATTCGCGCAATCCGTTTAGTGCGTGTCTTACGAACCCGGCTTACTGTATCCAGCGTAACCGGTTTGCACGGCTTACTGCCACACCTGGCGGTGAAGTTTCCTGCGGACGCTGGCTAGACCAGTTTCGTCCGGCGGGTGCGACTCTCTGCCATCCATTCGTGACTCGCTGCCTATCGGCGTGTGCGAGCTGGGCGGCCACGGCGCCCATCTTCCGGCGAGTACGCTACCTATCGGTGTGCGCATTATGCATCGGGACGGGCTTGTTGTAGATGCAGTTCCTAGTGAGCGTTGTACCTATCGGTACGCGTGTCGCGTTTTGGGTTTTGACTGCCGGGATCGACGGTCCGGTGCGCGGACGCGATCCATCGACGCCCCGCTGCCTATCGGTGTGCGAGGCGTGGAATCGTGCGAGAGCGTCGCGCGAGGGTCGGAGGTCCGGTGCGTGGATCCGATTTGTTGATGTTTCGCTACCTCTCGGCGCGTGAAACATGGAGTCGCGCGAGTGCATCACGCGAAAAATGAGCCTGTTACCCTCATTTATCCTCATTAGCCCCCCGAGTTTCTTGTGTACTCGTAGAGGAGACTAGAAATTATAATACAATAGGGTAAAGGTTTCGAAGTGAAATGTAATTCAATTATCTTGTCGAAATAGTTAAAAATTACATTCCCAGGCCGTTGGCCGTACTTGAAATTTGAAATTGTCTTTTGCTAAAATCGAAAATAAGATGAAAATAACAAAACATAGGGCAGGCGGGAATGGGCTTCTATTGGTAGTATTGCCGCAGGTGCTCCGCGTTCCATGCGTGTGTGAAGACGAGTCCCTCCAGGTTCTCGAGTTCGTACGTGCCGTTGTGGATGGCTCAGCGCACGTGGTATGGACCTTTCCAGGTGGGGTCGAAGACTCCCGCCCCTTGCACTTTGGTGTTTTGGAACACCCTCCTAAGGACGAGGCTCCCATCGGCGAACTTCCGCAGCTTGATCTTGGAATTGTAGTACTTCTCGACCTTTCTCTTTTGTGCGGCGAGGCGGGTGAGTGCGTCCGCCCTCTTCTTGTCTATGAGGTCCAGCTCGAGCCTGAATGCGTCGTCGTTGGCGGCTTCTTCATACTCCTCTATGCGCAAAGTTGGCAGCTTGGTCTCGATGGGTACCACGGCCTCGACGCCGAATGCGAGAGCGAAAGGGGTTTCGCCGGTCGCCTTTCGTGCGGTGGTTCGGTATGCCCACAAGACCATGGGGAGCTCGTCGGCCCAAGCCCCCTTTCTTTCTTCCAGCTTCTTCTTCAGGTTCTCCTTGATCGTTTTGTTGACCGCCTCGACTTGACCGTTGGCGTGCGGATGACGGGGAGAAGAGAAAGTCTTGCTAATGCCCAATCGTTCGCACATGTCTCGGAGGCGCGCGTTGTCGAATTGCTTTCCATTATCGGTCACAATCGAAGCGGGGACCGCGTGAGTCGCCTGTTGGCGCTCGTTGGACGCTTGGTCCCCAGCGTTGGCCTGAGGTCGGCCGAGAGTCACGGCGGGGAGAGCGTCCTTCCGAGAATTGAGCCTTTGGCGAAGATCCTCCCCTCGGGAGTTTCTCTACGCCGTCAGGCGTTCTCTAAGGTCCACGCTCGGCGCTTGGCGGGGCGAGGCCGCTCTTTGCCGGATTGTCCGGCGGACGCTTCGGCTATCGGCCCCATCGTCCCCCAAGGTCGCTCTCTCCCTGGCGAGGGGCAGTGTCCGGCTGCCTCTTGAAACTGAGGGGGCGAGTCCTCGGGAGTGTGACCGCACTTGTTGCCACACCGGGTGCAATGGTCCGGCCAAGCCGCCGTTCTTCCTTTCGGACCGCGAGGGGCGAGGCTTGGCGTCGCCTCGTCGGTTCTTGACTCCCCCACGTAGTCGGGGTCGCAGTCGTCCCGGGCGGATCTATCCTCTACGTCATAGCCGAGGAGATATGCGATGAGCGAGCCGTCAACGCCGGGACGGTCTAGAAGCTCCGCGAGCCGTGTCCTCTCGGACCGCGGCCTCGGGGTCGTTCACCGGGTCTTGGGGCTGGCTCTCGTTATCACGAGGTTGCCCTTTAAGATGGTGCGCGAGGTTTCGGAGACCGTACCTCGAGCTCGTCGCTCGAGTACCAACGGAGGTAGTGGGAATGTGACTCATCTCTCGAGAGTTTTGTCGTCGAAGGTAGAAGAAGAGTGGTAGAGGGAATGTGTCACCAAGTTCGGGAGATCCCCTCCTTCTAGCACCAAAATATTGTCGCTCGTTTTGGACAACTATTTAGGAGCCCAAAGTGGTTAGACCCGAGGCCAGACCAAGTGGTCTCACTCCGGCTCGAGCGTGTCGGACTTGGTATCCCAAGTCGTCCCTTAGCTGTAGATGAAGCTCACCTTGTCTCGATACCTGAAAAGTAGTAGAGGATACGTGAACTACAAAGGGGAAACAGAGGGGTTGCCTCTGTTTACCTC
The DNA here is from genome assembly GCF_054948205.1 of Urtica dioica subsp. dioica. Lineage (NCBI taxonomy): Eukaryota > Viridiplantae > Streptophyta > Magnoliopsida > Rosales > Urticaceae > Urtica > Urtica dioica. The sequence continues at coordinate 40,338,177 of NC_142759.1, read as the reverse complement.
TCCGACGCTCAACATTAGTAGGGTTGAGGTAGAATGTAGAGGGTTTAGGTGTTTAGAGGCCGAGACTTGAGAGAAACGAGCGAGGTACGAGTTCGACAGCGTTTCAGTACTCAAATTTGGATTACCTAGACCAGGGGAGGGACCCCGGTATTTATAGGCGACCAAGGGGCGTTTTGGGAATCCCCTTGGCCGAGGGCCGGCTCTGAGTCATCCGTGGAGCGAGGGCCAGCTCTGAGTCGGCCGTGGAGCGAGGGCCGGCTCTGAGTCGGCCATGGCCGGGCGAGGGCCGGCTCTGAGTCGGCTGTGGAGCGAGGGCCGACTCTGAGTCAGCATGGCCAAGCGAGGGCCGGCTCTGAGTCAGCATGACCGAGCGAGGGCCTGCTCTGAGTCGGCCGTGAAGCGAGGGCCGGCTCTGAGTCGGCCATGGAGCGAGGGCCGGCTCTGAGTCGGCCGTGGCCGAGCGAGGGCCGGCTCTGAGTCGGCCGTGGAGCGAGGGCCGGCTCTGAGTCGGCCATGGCCGAGCGCTGGCTCTGAGCCGGCCGTGCGTCGGGGGAATCCTAGGACGGCCGCCATCGCGGCCGTTGCCGCTTTACCGGGCCGAGACGGACCGGTAACACTTTTTGTTTTTTTAGCTTTTAGTGTTGCAATAGTTTTAGATCAACCCTTCTTTGGTGAATTTTTGGGCATGCAAGTCGGTGTCATTTGACTTCCATATGTGATGATCTAACACTACTTGAAAATGGCTTTTCTGCTAAACAATGAAATTTTCTTTTAAATTCTTGCTCCCATTGGACCATTTGTATCGATATGCATTAGGATCCTGATACATGGATATCTCAGTATGAGAAATAAAAATAAGAGGATTGAACCGTTTATTTGTTCACATCTCTTGAGTAATAAAAATGACTCTTTTTCAAATTTGATAAAATGTTGGCTGATCTCGCATCGATTGAAATGAGAACTGCACGGCTTACGACATCAAAACCACTCATTTGTCACTCTTTACTAGGCGCACACTTTGGTCAGATCTCGGTGGAGTCTGGATTGGTTCTTGACACCAATATCTACACTTGTTATGGCTTCCTCATAATCCTCAAACTTGAGCCTATAATAGGGGTAGAAGGAGAAGTATGGCAGCTACATCAGTAGGACGGCATAGCCGGTGGTGCGGTAAGACTTTATGTGAGTGATGGACAACCAAGGGTCTCCGCTGAGGGTGACGCGAAGGTTGCCAGCGGCTTTGGCCCGACGAGAGTCTCTATTTGTGAGAGAGTCCTTAGCTCAGGTCCATCGAGGGTCGATGATTGTGATGATGTGAAGTGGATTGACATCAGTGGACAACGTTGATATCAGTGTGGGGATGTCGAGGTTGAATTTTTTTTTTCACAGTGATGATGACATGATTTTAATTTTATTTTTACATCTTTATGGTGTTAGGAATATTGCCCACAAAAGGGTACTTTGATAAGCTACCCGAAGATTGCTGAAATGAATATAAATTAAGTAGACGTTATTATAAATGATTATGATATTCATTTCAAAGAAATGTATAGCGTTTTCATCAAACTTATTGACTTCTGTAGTAAGTTGAAATAGATGTTACATCTAGATGTGAACATCCATTTGAGTTGACCGTTAAAATTTTGTCGGTATTTAATCTATGCCTAGGTAGCTTGATCAAAAATCATATATACGATCCGCGAAGCGTAAGATCACTTTAGCGGGAGCATTTTGTGGAGATGAGTTTGAACATGACTTGGACATACTTTGATTTGATGTGATATTTAATGGGCCGTTGTGACACACTATCTAAGTCATTATGACGGTCACAGTTGCAATTATTGATCTAAATTATGAAATGATCGTAGACTTCAACGTCATATCTCTAAACTCTTTGATTCATTTGTTAATACCTAGAGCGATGGTTAGACGCTTACGTTTTGGAAAAATATGATCGGTGGAGAAAGATATTTATAGATACAAAAACCAGCTCCCCTGAAATGGAGTAATGTGCTCAGCTAACAATGGAATTCGTTTTCGATTTATTGCGATATAAATTTTTTTTAAAATTTCGCTAGTGATTCAATGGAATTCACGGCTTATAAGTGACATGAAAATTATAATGGTAATATGCACTTTTCGTGCCACGAGAGAACCTTGGGGATCGATGGTCCGCGAAATGGCCATATCAATAGACACTCCATTGAAGTCGGGTAGATGTCATTCTAATAATGAAAAGAGTTCAGTTTAGGGTTTATAGTGAAATAGCCTCGTAATTTGTTAAGGGGAAAGATTAAGGAATGAGGATTCACTTTAATTTGTCTAGATGTGATATAAGCATGTTCAAGCGCTCAAAGGGCATATCGACCAATGAAAATATAATTACCTTGTAAGGATGCGTTGGTTGTTTTTTTTATTTGAGACGGATTAGCTGCCTTTCGCAATCCTTATGTGGGTTTCCGATTAAATTTTTGTTTATACAGGCTGAAGAGTCATCTTCTTCATGGTCATTGGACCATGGTTTCTTGGATCTCTCCACTAACCATAGTGTGTATTTTGAAAGAGCCAAATGAGTGCTCGAATTTTAATGTTCTCTAAATAATTCCTTGTGTCAGAAGTATACACAAGACATGCGAACACATGCACTCGGTATTAGATTCACTCTGACCTAGCTCCGTAGTTTGCCTTACTAAGATGCCAATCTCATGTATTCATGAGTATTTTACTTTAATCCTAATGAAAAGCTCTGTGCAATATAAAAAACGTTTGGTTTTTTATCGGTATATCGGTCGGTACTTACAGAAATATATACCACATAAAAAATAAATAAATTAATTTTTGAAAAAAATGTTGAAAACAATACACAAATAATATGGCAAACAATTACAATATACTAACATAAAAACTGGATGAACCTTAATCAGGAAACGAAGCTCAGAAGGAAGGAGAAGAAAAGATCGAGGCTTGTCAAATGGTTTCCTTGAAGCAGTTATCGTCCTCTACTGGGTCCTAGAATCGACGAGAAAACACCTCCCACAATACAACGACAAAGAGACGAGCGGTTCACCACCACGATCGTGTCTGGCAACTTGAACCCCAAGTCAGACCTACCACAACGATAACAGAAAGAAAAGTACTCGAGAGTCTTAGAGAGGATTGCTTATGATCACTTGTGTTCGAGATAGAGAAATGAGAGCTACCATCCACCTGATCTAGGTGAAGCTCTGAATGAGTTTTGGTCAAACCAGTTAACACATTATAAGTCATGAAAGCCACCGAATGCCTAGTTACAAACTGTTTAGTGATAATGCAACTACAAATTAAAACTACATGTTTAATCACTACAAGAAATACGACATTTAGCTACGAAACTATTAGCGACGACTTAATCGTCGCTAATCATGCTTTTAGCGATGATATTATCGTCGCTAATTATTTGGTTCGAAAACTCTTAAAGTTTGGCGGCAAAGATAATTAGCGACGATATTATCGTCCCTAATTATTTCTTGTCGTCGCTAAGTTCGCGGGAATATATTTAGCGACGATTTTATCGTCGCTAATGTGTTTTGAATACGTCGCTAATAATTTCGAATTAATTTAGAATTTTAACGAATTTTAAAGAGAGAAAAATCCCTCCAATTTAATTAAAACGAAAGACGATAACATCGTCGCTAAATCATTTTAAATTTTGACGAATTTTGAAGAGGGAAAAATCCCTCCAATTTAATTAAAGTGAAATGATTTAGCGACGATTTAATCGTCGCTAAATATGTAAGAAAACTATTAGCGACAATTTAATCGTCGCTAAATGCCTGGTTATGAACTGAAAAGGTAAGTTCATTTAGCTACGAAATTTAGTCATTTAGCGACGATTTTATCGTGGGTAAATGTCTTTAAATACCAGGTCGCGTATCATCTTCCCTCATTTTCATTTCCCGACCTAATCGGCCGAAATCTCCAACATTTCAACCTCTCCCGCCGTCTGCCGAATTCTCACGCATTTCCTCTTCTCCCGTCGTCCGCCGTGTGCCATCCTCCGCCGTGTGCCGCTGACGCCGTCCTCGTCCTCCCCGGTCAGGTGCCCGTCCTCAACCTCAGCTCGTTTATGCCCCAATTTCCGCAGAGTTCGCAGTAGGCTCCGTCGACCCACAGCCAGCAGAGTCCGACGGCCGGCGTCCACACTCCGACGCCCGGCGTCCACACTCCGATGGGCGGCCAGTAGAGGACTCCTGACGCTAGCCAGCAGACGACGCCCGGCGGTCCAAGTCAGTCTACTGATGAGCACATTGTTCCGCCGCAGCTTGCAGAGTTTCAGCGCCAGCAGAAGAGCGTTTCACGTCGAGGAGGGGGAAAACGACCGGCGGGGCGCGAAGCAAAGGTCGCGACTAGTGTTTTATTAGATATTTTGTGTATAGTAGATTATTATTTACATGTTTCTCGATAATCGAAATCGTAATCGGATTTTATATATAAGTTGATTTCGATAATATAATTTGGTTTTTATATGATTTTTCATTTTAGAATTTCATAAAAGAAAAAAATAAAAAATTAATAATTAACGACGAAAAAAATTAATAATTTCAAAAACGAAAACAAAATAAAAAATTATTAATTAGCGACAACAAAGTCGTCGCTAATTATTAAAAAAGTGAAGTTTTTAGCGACGACTTTATCGTCGCTAATTCGCCCGCGAAATTTTCCCGCACGAACTAGCGACGATAAAATCGTCCCTAAATATATTTCACAAAATTAAAAAAAAGTCTTTGTTTAAACATTTAGGGACGACATATCGTCGCTAATCTCGTCGGTAAATATTTAGCGACGACTATTTCGTCGGTAAATATATTTAGGCACGGACATTTAGCAACGATAATAATCGTCGCTAAATAGATTTAACGACGATTATGGGGTTATTACCGACGACAAAAATCGTCGGTAATGATTCTATTTGTTGTAGTGAATATGCTCAACAAACCCCACCCGCCCGCCGGAAAATGTGTAATAGAGATGAGTTTGTGTGCATCACCCCTCTACAAAACTATCTCTCTCCCATAGGGACAAAAATTCTTGGTCGGGTAAGTCTATACATACATTACAAAATTCGCATATCTTTTTTATTTTGAACTTTTGCATATTCATGTACTTTCACAATTTTTTTATTTTTTTAACGCACGTTTAACATCAATTTCTCATTCTTAGCTCTAATTTTGGTAACTAAATAGCTGATTTTATACCTCTCACTGTGAGTACTAATATACGGTTGAAAATGGCCGTTTTGATGAGTGGGTCCCACTCAAATATTTTCCACAATTAAATAAAAAAATCAATTGGTTTTAATACTTTTAAAAGCTAATATTTCCAACAATATGTTTATCGTATCAATTTTTTATCCCTAGTCACAAGGGTGTATCTATGTATTATTCTCCTTGAGAGATTTCTATAAACACCTAATTTACCAAGATTGAAGTGTAGAAAAATGTGTTATGATCTTTGAAATAATATATTTATCCCTTTAATGAGATAAAATTACATCTAATAAGTACTTTTATGTTTAAAAAAAAATAAAAATAAAAACCTAAAATAAAAATGGTGATATTTCTTTGAATAATCTGGGTTCGTCGTCAACAAAAATTGGAAATTCCATGTTCATAGCTCTCTCTATTGCTTATGATCACGAGTGTGCCAGTATTCATGTTCCCACATTTCAACTTGCCTAGTAGAACTAGCCTTCCTCTTGAGAAATTCAGAAACCGGCTTAGAATCGTATGGAGGCAAATTGCAAGGAGCGGTATCACTTGCAGACTTGACCAATGACTCGTCCATAAAATGCCTAACCGTGCCCTTCTCGTGGCAGGCCATGGACTCCGGGCAGAGCTCGAATGCTCCAGCAGGTACGCTGGGCTTGTACTTGAACAGCTTTCCGTACTCGTTCAGTACATGAAACATGTAGTTGTATATGTTTTCCATCTTCATATCTTCTTGTATGAATCTACTCGCTGCCTCACCAATTTCCTGTGCCTGATCCATCGCACATGATTTATATATTATAAGATCTGTAATATATATTATAATTAAATTTAGCCTAATGTCACAATCTTATAATCGTCCTCTATGTTTCAAAATCTATCATAAAATTTCCTGTCATTATTTATTCCGTAAAAGTCTATTTTGATAACAGGTTCTTACAAAATGATCAACTATCAACAGTTTTTTTTATTTTTTATTTTTATTTTTTTAATATTTTTTTAACCTTTTTGTTAGAATATTTCTTAAATTACCAAATACATTTACTAATAATTAATAAAACATTCTAGTCAACGAATTTCTCACACATAATATCATTAGAATAAAGTAAATTATTTAAAGAAGAAAATAGAATTTTGTTTATAATGAACAAAATTATTTAGGATTTTTAAGAAATATCCAAACAAAAAGTTTTTTTTTTTAAATATTGACTTAATAAATTAGTAACGATTTTCATGTAATAATAACTGGAGTATTATTTGTGATATATTTAACTAATCATGGCAGTACGTCGAATATGATCATGTCCCTCAACTGCAGATGATTGATCGAATATTTGTGATTTTCTTTAATAATCGATATTTTTTTTACAATTTCATACACCCTCTCACAATTTTAAAACTGTGTTTGTTATTATAAAATTTATCGTTTAATTATGACCCTCTTGAAAGAAAAAAAAAATCAGGAATCGACCCATTGAATACTAAGAAAAACTAAACAAAATAACAATTTGAAACTAAATTAATAAAAGAGATTTGTAACTAACTAGGCGACTTTAAACATATGATTTTGGATCTACACTACGTTTGACAATTTTTAGGGATATAGCCAAATGGCTTATGTGGCAATAATTAAGGTCTGATTTGCCCTTATTTATTAACAAATTCGTCGCTTTCTCTTTCCTATTTTTTTCATTTAATTTTTTTGCATCAAAACATCAAAAATTCGTATATTTCTCATATGAACTCGAAATTGAGTGATTTAATATCCTATAAATTCATGGCGTCGAGATCTTCAAAAATAGACCCATTGTGTTTGATGAAAAATTATGTCTAATGCATCATATTTACGTTTCCATTTATTTATTTTTTTTATAAATTTCAGTTATTTCCATATTTAATGTAGTAACGTGATTTTTCTACATTTATGGTATTAAACATGATTTTTCATCAAACACATTAGATCTATTTTTAAAGATTTCGGCGTCACGAATCCGTAGGATTTTGAATCACTTAATTTCGAGTTCGAATGAGAAAGATACGAATTTTCGAAGTTTTGATGCAAAAAAAATTATTTGAAAAAAAATAGGAGAGAGAAAGGGACGAATTTGTTAATAAATAAGGGCAAATCAGACCTTAATTATTGTTACATAAATCATTTGGCTATATCTCTAAAAATTATCAAACATAGACTAAAAACAAATTTCATAGTTTCGTTTTAACTATTTTGCTACATTGCCCTTAATAAATTAACTAATGCTGTCGGCTTTTTAGAGACCTAGTCAAAAGTCGACTGGTCTAAACTTAGTTTAACACTTTATAAAGGGTTTCTACCTCTGTCCTAAATTTATCTGATATAGTCAACATAATATAATCATTGATACCTGTGAATTTCGGTTAATTCACTAATTTTAGACATTGGTTATTTAGCCCGGAAGAAACTTACAAATACGAGGTACCTTTTGAGTGTTATTGTTGCCCCAATCGACGGCGTATTTTAGGGAAGTGCATTTGGAGTTTTGTTGGATCGGCCAATAGTGTTTCAGTGGTTCCATGGCTCTGATGTAAAAGTCATGGTAACGAGACTTTATGTACAGAGTCATAGAGTCGCAAGCAAAAATGTACTTTTCACTCACTGACCATGCCCATCCTTCTGTGTATATTTTGTATCTGTTAAATGGTTATACAAAAATTTTGATTAGTGATTTGTAATTGGAAAAATTACTATGAACATTTTAAATTACCTGTGGGTGCATTGATCTCCCAGATTGGACTCCTTATAGCCTTGTTTTTTCTGATCATCCCAGTTCTAATAAAAAAAAACAATAAAATATAAAATGTTTAAATGAATATGGACCTAGTTGTCTTTTATTTCAAGAAATGTGAGAGCATCATATTAATAAGCACATATTCTTGCACTACAACAACATATATGGCTTTCCCCAGCATTTAATGAACCACATTTTGTGTACAATTTAAAGACATTAAATGTCAAGTTAATATTTTAAAACATTTTTTTTGTAATAATATCATAGAAAAAAGCATGCAATGGACTTGTGAAAAAATTAAAAAAATTGACAACAATAATATAAATTTCTTGTCACTTATAAAAAATCAACTAAAATCTAAATATTGACTCATGTAGTACCAAATGTGTTAGGGAATCAAATAATTCATGATCAAATGTGTCATGGAATGAACCAATTCGTGATCAATTTGATATAAGATGTATCAATATTTGTATTTTGGTTGATTTTTTGGAATTGTCAAACAAATAATAATATTATTGTTGTCAATTTCTCAAAAAATTATATCAATAATATTGTAGAAAAAACATATTGTTCTGACTTTTGAGTGTTATCCTCTCTTTTTTTATTAAATATTCTGTTTATACTTTTTGCAAAATGGATCAATCGAGAAAAAGTTGTTTCAGACCCTTGTCGTGATCAAGATTGCAAGAAATAGTAAGTGTGGCGAATTCTAGAACATCCCTGTTATCTAAAAAATAAAAAATAAAAAATAAAAAAGAGGCATGGTACAGCTATATTTGCAAAAGTTGAATAATATTTTTGCCTAATACAATAAGTATGTTCTGTATCGGATTTATTTATATAAAATATATCGATAATACCATATTATTGTTAGTTGACATGTAAATATATAAGAAATAAAAATAGAGGGGCAAATACCCGCATGTGGGTATATATATGATAATATAAACTTGATAGTGACAATTAAAAGGTCATCAAATTATTAATGCTGTTAAAACTTAGACAGAGTATAAACTATAACATAAATTCAACGACTTTAATTTGACGTTAAAATTAAAGATCCTTATTCACGACAGTTAAAATTTGACGTCGAAAGTTGAGACTTTAATTTCGTGGCATCCTTATTCAACGACTTTGGTAAAATGGTTGTGGAAAGCATTCAACGACAATATTTAAATGCCGTAACTAATAAGGCTTTTTTGTTGTTGTTGTTCGTTGAAGTGTGGGAAAGATGTTAAAAGGAGGTCAAGACAGATAATAATGTACTTGCTAATTATATATGTGTGTGTGTGTGTGTGTGTGTGTGTGTGTGTAATAATAAGAAAAAGCATATAATAAGGAAATGACCTGAACATAGAGTCTGGTGTTCCAATCAGCTTGATCGGAAACGTTACATTTGAGAAGGTCTCGTCTAGTGGGGGCAACATTTGGATTACCTCTCCAGTAAGCAAATGGCTCTCTATCTTCCCATTTTATTCTTTTATTCCCTTCTCTTATCTCCTCCAACACTTCACCCCACGGTTTTATGTTGCACTCAGCCCTACCATACCATTAGTGTATGTATATAATTCAGGCATATCTATATAATATCTTAAAATAAAATAAAAAATTATATTTGAATAGCATGTAACTCTTTTGTCCTAAAAAAAAAATATTAAGCTTGATCTTGTTATGGTCAACAATTTAAACCACTACGCAGCGTCTTAGACTAGTCAGTCAGTCACGCCAAACATGCATGCATGGTCACATGATGTATTATTAATTATACAAGAAGCACAACTCAAACGAAACACGTATATGGTTAATTACTTTTACTTACCACCCCCAACTCAAACGAAACACGTATATGGTTAATTACTTACCAGCCCCAAAAAGACCAATCAGGGAACACGATATCCAAGCTCCACGGATCGGAGCAGTACCGGAAAACCGGCGGCGGACGGGCCTCCGGTTGCCGGAAGTCCCTCTCTCTAACAACTGGTCGATCGTCGCAGTCGAACATGAGCTCCATATCCGGCAATCTTCCGGGATAATACCGAACGAGTTGCAAAATCCCCCAAATCGAGAACAAGTCTCTGGTCTGTAGCGACTTCCTAAACTTCTCAACGTAGGCCTTACCGTCGACGATCAAAACCCTGAAGTGCGCCGATCGCTTAGCCCTTTCCACCATCTCTTTCGTCACTCCGGTGTGTTTCCACCGCTTCAAATCCTCGTGGATCCACCGGAAGTATGATGGACACGTTCGGTTTCGATCGGATCCGCTGTGAGGGGTTGGGTAGTTTTTGGAACATCTGTTCTTTCTCGTTTCGTTTGCTTCCGCGCAGGTCAATGGGTACAATAACAATTCGGGTTTTTTTCTCGGTGTTATAAGGGTTAGGAGTGATGGACGAGAAGAGATTCCTGAGAAAAAAGACTACCAAAAAAAAAAATAGCAAGATTTATAAGGTCACTTGCAAAGATTTTAGAAGGTGAAGTATTACTCCTTTTATTCTTTATTCTATTCTTTATTAGTTTAAAGATGAACCAACGATATCATAATTAATGAGAATCAAATATTACAGCGTCAATGAACCCAGCGAAAAGCATGAAAGCGAGGACGAGAGAGAAGAGAAGGAAGACGGTGGTGGCAGTAGCGGCTTTGTTCTTCGCCGGAGACAACACTCTAGTTCCGGTGAAATGTCGCCGGAATAGTCCGAACCTGTTGAAGAAGCTGTACCCACAGTGTTCCTTCTCGTAGTTCTTCTTCATTATTTTTAGAACTCCTGATCAATAATCACAGATTGAAACCCTGGGCTCTCTTTTGTATATCGTACTTACTTTATAATTTTGCTTATATATAAATTGTTTGTATATTGGTGTATGCGTTTCTCTAAATTACAGGACTCAGCCTAATTCACGTTTTTGTTGTATTTGTATTATTGCGAGAGAGAGAGAGAGAATAGTGTGACTTTTCTGTGAGACTTTTGGGGGTTAAAGTTGATATCTATTCGGTTAATTAGTAAAATGAACGTTGAAATAATTAGGTATGTAACGCGGTGTAACTCATGGAATTTGTGATTTCTTATTTTAAAGTAAATTCACGTTTTACAACCAAAATGCTCCACTATAAATAATATATATATATATATATATTTAACAATATAAGCCACATAAACATAAGCGTTTATATTTTAGCCAACGTTTTATAAATTTTTCGTAAATAGTCAAAAACTTGTGTAAATGTTTAATAAATAGCTATATTTACTAGAAATTTACTATGCGTTTTTTGTTATTTTGATACCGTAAATAGATTTACGTGACTTTTTACAAAAAATCAACAAAAATTGACTATTTCAAAATTTCTAACGATGGCTATTTCAACCTGCTTCTATCTCAACGAGTGAGGCTCGCTTGAAGCAACCCCCTACTATATCAATAAGTAAGGCTCACTTGAAGTAACGCGTTTTATCTCGACAAGCGGCTCGCTTAAAGCAACTCGCTTCCATCTCGGCAAGAGAGGCCTGACTTGACCACAACCGGGCAGGACTAACCTCAATCCCGGACCCAGAAGGAGTATCCGAGTAAGTGACGAATCTACCCCAATTCTCATCACCTCACTATAAATACCTAAGAGAAACACATGTCAATGGCTGGCTTTTTCTCTCTCTAACTAGATTATGCCAAATTCTCTACTCAACCATTTCTCTCATTAAAAACACCTTTGAGACCGAAATGAAGAGCAAAGAGAAATCAAAGCCACTCCACTCACAAAAATTCATACAAAAAAGATGAACAATCTACTTCCATTCTCTCTAGAGTGGGAGAAGAAAAGTTCACTCTCCCTCACAACCCAAGGCTCCAAAGCCAAATTATATTCCCTCTACAATGAAGGTGGCCAAGGAGACGCCGTTGACCCGGGCAAGAGGCGGACATGCGCATGACCCTTCTGGAGGCCAGGGACGCGAGCAAGGGTAAGCTCCCTTTGGAGAACTCTACAATGAAGGTGGCCAAGGAGACGTGCCCGAACCGAGCATACGAGACATCGACAATAACCTACAACAGCAGTAGAGGACCACCCGCGAACAGGTACCGCATCGCTTGATCTAGGGCTAAGAAAAAGTTTAACGCTTCGAGCAAGCAGCGGAATTTAAAATTTTTCTTTAAAACAAGTAAAACGATTTTACGAACCTAGACATAGAGCAAGTACATATAAATTAAAACTATTAAAGAGCATTACATGTTTACTAACCTTTGAGAAGCTTGAACGTTGAGAAGCCTTTGGAAGTTTGAAACGTTCGTCTCCGCTCGCAGCACGTCTCTCTTCTTTCCTCGGGAACTCGAGCAACCACGAAAGTTTATATCACAATAATCACTCGAGAAATAAAGAAATTAGTGTGTGGGCACTTTTAAACATGACGGCTCAAGAACAAGTCTCAAAGTCGAAGACCTAAAACACTAGGTCAAATGTGGACCTAGGTGCCAAAACAAAAACGAAAAGAACTTAGAGAGAGAGAGAGGAGTTGGCTGCCACAAGGTCTAGAGAGAGAAGCTCTCAATCTCTAACTTATGTGGAATGAGAAAACAATGAGAATGAGGACTCTATTTATAGGGGAGGGATTACCTTCAATAAGGTAGTTTTCTCTTCTATAGAATATCACATATTCATGAGCAAAAACCTAGTTTCCCTTTCTCTATTTGGGACGTCCAAGCCTTCTTCTAGAAAACATTGGATTTGTTTCCTCTTATCATGGCCGAGTGTTTATATGTCATCATATGACAATGTCAAAAAATTTATTGACAGTCATTTCGTCCTATGTCCAAAAGGACAAAAATACTCTTTAGACAATTTTCGTAAAACTTGTCTCGTTCTTGTTTTGACTTAGCTTCTAGTTTAACTATTCCTACTCGATATGATTTGTGACAGTGACCTCATGGATCCAAATGATCAAAGCTTGAGCTAAAATACTTGGACTCAAAAGTTCACAAACCTTTTCCAAGTTTAGCTTAATGTCAACTGACTCCATTAAAGAGTTGACACTGAGAATCTCTTGGTTAAAATGAATTTATTTTCTACTCAAGAATTCAACTAAATTGTGATGAGTGGATCCACTGAATACTATCTATGTTTACCCTTCATGAATATCATAAGCTAGTCGGGATTTACAAAATTACCATTTTACCCTTCTAGCTGTTATTTCCTCAACTCCTTTGTCGCTTGTGAAGAAGTTAGAAACAATGTATTGACGAGGAGGTAACAAGTCACATTGTTTCATCCAAAAGAGTCAAGACTCAATTTGGACACTGGCAAGTTCATTTATTCAAATTCCAAGGAACAAAGCATGAGGTGATACACATTGCATTTCAGCAATCTTGTACATGAATTCCATGTCTATGAGAACTTCACAAAGTTACTCATGACATCTTCATAACTTAGTACTTCACCAATAGGTCTTGTTAAGAATCACATAGTGAATCCGAACTCTGACTTTCTCAAATAAGAATACGTAAGCTATGAAATGGCATGTCTCATTTCAGGATTAAGGTAAGCATGATGCAATTCATACGTAGTGACTTCGAGACATAAGAAGTTAAATGGTTTGTTTTTATCTTGTCTCTAGAAGTGCACTGGTCAATTCAGTACCTTCGGAAGATACCTAGAAGAACAATAGAGTCTCCAACTCTCAATGTCCCATAACAAGACATCATAGATTCTCCTAACAATCGTACTGAGATCAATAGTCATTTGATCCTTAGATTGCGAATATATTATTTTAAGCAAACCATGAAGAGTTTGTTCATGCAAATCTACATTTATCTCCTCATATGTTGTTAGGTTTTTTTATGGACTAAAGACTAAGATTTTATTATAAAGCTTCAGACAAGGAAGAATGAATGAACGTTTCAACTTTTATTAATAAATAAGCAATTACAAGCAAGAGTCTTCGTGAGACTTTATTACATCAAATGTACAAAAGTAAAGACTACAACTCTTCTTGTGGGCACCATTGACAACAAACTCCCACTTGACTCAAAGAAGATGTGTGTAGTTCTTCATGCCTAATCCCTCTCGATGTTGGTCGAAGACCTTGTTCGCTAAGGCTTTGGTGAATGGATCTGCAAGGTTGTCTACCATTGAGATCTTCTTCACTTCCGCGTCTCCGCGCTGCACGATCTCTCGAATCAAATGGTATTTCCTCTCAATATGTTTAGAGCGCTTATGGCTTCGAGGTTCCTTTGAGTTAGCGATAGCACCACTATTATCACAATAAAGGGTCATGGGCTCGTCGATGTTTGGAACAACTTCCAAATACTTAATGAATTTTCTAAGCCACACAGCCTCTTTGGATGCTTCATAAGCAGCCACATATTCTGCTTTCATTGTGGAGTCAACAATGCAAGATTGCTTAATACTCCTCCACACAACAGCTCCACCATTAAGGATGAACACAGATCCGGAAGTGGATTTCCTGGAATCCCTATCCGCTTGAAAATCGGAGTTGGTATTTCCCGTCATAGTCAGGTCAGTACCTGAATATGTAAGCATCAAGTTCCTAGTTCTTCGAAGATACTTAAGAACATGCTTAACAGAAATCTAGTGCTCGGGTCCAGGGTTGGATTGAAAACGGCTAACTACGCCAACTGCGAAGCAGATATCAGGTCTAGTACAAAGCATAACATACATGAGGCTTCCTACGGCTGAGGCGTAAGGAATTTTCCTCATGTCTTCAATCTCTTGTGCAGTCTTGGGAGACTGGTCCTTAGAGAGTGAGACTCCATGCGTAAAGGGTGTTTGGCCCTTTTTGGAGTCTTGCATCGAGAAGCGATCCATCACCTTATCAATATATGCTTGAGAGAGCGACAGAGTCCGGTTCTTCCTATCTCGAAAGATTTGGATCCCCAGAATGTACGTGGCTTCTCCTAGATCCTTCATATCGAATTGCTTTGCCAGCCAGACCTTAACCTCAGATAACTTACCCACATCATTACCTATGACTAATATATCATCGACATATAGTACCTAAAACACAACTTTACCTTCGTGCATTAACTTGTAAACACACGGTTCATCTATTGACTGCTCAAAGCCGAAGCTCTTTACAGTTTCATCGAATCTAATATTCCATGACCTAGATGCTTGCTTTAATCCATAAATGGACTTAAGCAACTCACAAACCTTGGTCTCTTGACCTTCTTCCATGAAATCGTCTGGTTGAGCCATATACACGCGCTCGTCGAGATTGCCATTCAGGACCCCTTTTCTTCTTGTATATCCACTTACACCCTACGGGTTTAATCCGTTCAGGAAGGTCTACAAGTTTCCAGACTTTGTTGACATACATCGAGTGCATTTCAACTTTCATGGCGTCAAGCCAAAGGTTTGATTCAGAACAAGCCATCGCTTGGCTATGGGTAGAAGCTTCCTCACCCAACTTTTCTTCAAGCACAATTTTGCGTCTAGGTTTAACATCTTTCATAAAGTCCTTCTCAAGGAAACGAGCATTCATGCTAACGAAAGTCTTATCGTCCTTGGGACTATAGAAAGTGCAACCTTTGGTTTCCTTTGGATATCCAACAAACAGACACAATTCTGACCTACTAGCCAACATGCTAGTCTTTTGCCTCAGCATGTGTGTGGCAACCCCAAATTTTGATGCGGCCAAGATTTACTTTACGATCAGTCCATCCTTCATAAGGAGTACCAGGAACCGGTTTAGACGGATTTTGGTTCAGAATGTAGGCGGCTGTTTCGAGGGCATATCCCCAAAAGGAAAGAGGGAGTGATGAGTAACTCATCATTGATCTAACCATCTGCATAAGAGTTCGGTTTCTTCTCTCTGACACTTCGTTTTGTTGAGGTGTGCCAGGTGCGGTAAGCTGAGAAGCGATACCTTCTTCTTTAAGAAATTCATCGAACTCTCCAGACATATACTCACCACCTCGATCGGATCGAAGGGTTTTGATCACTTTGCCAGGTTGCTTTTCCACTAAAGCCCTAAAGACCTTAAACACGTTAAAGGTCTCGGATTTTTGTTTGAGAAAATAGACAAAACCGTATCTTGAGTAATCATCAATGAAGGTAATGAAGTATTCGTATCCTCCACGTGCCTATTGACTGAGCGGACCACATATATCATAATGTACTAGTTCCAGCAACTCAGTGGCTCTTCGACCCTTATCAGAGAAAGGTCGCTTAGTCATTTTTCCTTCTATGCAAGATTCACATGTTGGTAGTGAACCTATTGCAGAGGCTTGGAGTGGACCGTCTCTCACAAGTCTCTTAATCCTGTCTAGACTGATATGACCAAGTCCTAAGTGCCAGAGATATGTTGATTTTATTAGATCGGAGGATTCAGATAGTTTGATCCTCTTTGGCTCCCTAACTAGATCATTATCTATTTCAGTGTCTAAAAGAGAATGTTGAGTGGGATAAATGTAAAAAAAAGAGCATTCTTCATACATGCATCAGTGATAAAAGAATTATCAGGAAAAGAAATACGAATTCCATTCTTAATGAAATTTAAACAATAATTTTGCTCAAGAGGATGAGCAACGGATATTAATTTCTTCCCAAGGGTAGGAACAAAATAAACATTATTCAAGTTTAAAGTACGGTCTTCAAAAGATAGCATCACGGATCCCACAGCCTTCGCAGACACTAGGCTCCCATCACCCCATTTGAAACAGAAGTCGCCTTCCTCTAAGCTTTAGGTTTTCTTGAAACTAGTCAAGGAACAACAAATATGGTTAGTAGCAGCGGCGTCAAGAATCCACGTTAATACATTATCAGCTACTAAGCATGCTTCGGTAATTAGTACAATACTATGTTCCTTTGCTTTGAGATAGGCATGACAGTTTTTCTTATCGGCCTTGTGAGGTCTCTTCTTAGATCCAGAGGCGGAGGCTTTGTGCTCAGTAGCATGTGCCTCTCCTTGATTCCTCTTTCTCTTAGTGAGACCTTCAGCAGTGTGAAGCTCGTTCATAAGCTTGGTAACAGTGTACTCTAGCTTGTTCATGGAGTAGTTCAGCTTGAAGGTATCAAAAGATTCAGGGAGAGATTCTAAGATCATATCTATTTTGGTCTCCTTGTCAATCCTAGATCCTAGGATTTCCATCTTTTTCAGGTAACTCATGATCAGCATCATATGGTCCCTGATAGGAGTCCCAACCTTCATGCGACAGTTCATAAACTGTCTGACTACTTGTTGTCTGGCCTGACGCCCTTGCCCTCCAAACATCTCATGGAGATTGTAGATCATGTCGGTGGTAGTCTCGATATCACGGTGTTGTTGTTGCAACATATTGTTCATTGATGCTAGGATACAGCATCACGCAATCTCATGCTAAGGCGTCTTTGTCCTCTTGAGTCGAATCATCATTCGTCAGAGGAGGACACGGGGTGATGAGTACCCATTTCTGCTTATTAACGGTAAGTATTATGTCGAGGTTATGTCTCCAATCTATGTAGTTCTTGGTTTCGAGTTTGTTCGAGGTAATGATGGTTGAGAGAAGGTGGAGAGACATATTGCCTAATTAAGTTGAAACGAGTTTATGATTAGTCTTTCGGTTTAGGGCTTAAGTTTGTTTAAGACTTGATAAAATCCAAAGGTGTTATAAACCAAACGATAATTTACTCCCTCTAAACAATGCCGCAAAAAATCTCCATTTATAAGTAAATGACACATTATTAATGCTTAGCCAAGATTTCAATACACCAATTTTGACTAGCCACCTTTTAAATTGGTTTGATCACTCATATCCTTTCGCAGAGCCTAAGGGAAGCTTACTAGGGATTGAGCCTAAGTATGCAACCAACCACTTAGTCCAAAAGCTCAACTTTGAAAAAACAATCCCCCAAGAGGAGGCCTTGTCTTCATCGTCTCACTCTCGAACGTAGCTCATTGAGCAATGATCGAAGCAAAAACGCCATAGAGTACTTCCACTGAAGAGAGGGCCACAAGAGTGACTCTTAGTCTCACGTTAATTGCTTCTTTCATTAGTGTTGGGGATCGTGGGTTACAAACAACAAGTATAACTCTCCCACTTAGTTTTTGGAGTTGGCACATCGTCTTTATAAGTTCGAAAACAAATTTCCTAGTAATAGAGCTATATAGTGGACTACTAGAAAGGAATCCTAGATCTTCATGTTCAAGGAAGAGCAGTATTAGTGCATAAAGGCACAATGTACATACTCGGACATTTTCCTATTTTCTATTCGGGAAAGTGCATGAGGGAAGCGTGAACTTCAACTCACTCGAACACTTGAAAGTTTGAGATTACACATCTTTATTTTTCGGCTCGTCTACGAGGAGACCTCCCACTCAAATTTTGAAGAGCATATAGATTTTGACCATAGGTGATATAGATATAGTTTTGAAAATATTTTGAAAATTTATTTGATTTGGATGACAAAATATTTAAAAGTTTGAAAACGAAAACAGTTTTTCAAAATTCAAACTAGTTTTGTAAAAATTCAATTTCAATTAAACGTTCAAAAATCAAAAAAATTTCATCTCTCACATTATGTTTATAATCTTATAAAAACAATTTTGCTCAAGAAAAATTTTCTCATTAGAGTCCTATAACTCATGGTAGTGGGGTTGAAAATCCGGAATTATAAAAAACTGAACTTTCCGAACAGACGCGCATCTCAGAGTAAAATCGCTATAACTAGCGGCTCCGATGTCCTTTTGACCTAAAACCAGTGGCATTGGAAATGCGACAAACAGACCTTTAATTTGATTCAAGAATCATTAAATTTCGACTTCTGAGCTGAGAGTTACGCCACTTTTACTGCGGGTTTTCTCGAGATCAAAGAAAACTGGAAATAATTAAAGTTCGTACATTGAGTGCGAAAAAAGAATCGAGTGTAATGGAACGTTTTAGGAAGTTGTTAAAGCTTTTATTTGTGTTTTATTAACATGGTAATAACATGGTATAAAAGAAATAACAACAAGCATAAAACGAATCAAGTAAATAAAAAAATCTAGTAAGACATGATAACTAGTAACAAAATTTACTCGAAATTTCTCAAACTTTAAAAACACGTTTTTCAATATAAAAAATTAAAAACTTTTATAACTGATTCTAATGTGTTTTAATGACATCCCAAACTCATAGAAAATCAACATGATTTTTAATTTAAAGGTATGAGCAATAAATTAAAAAAAATCTAAGAAAACAATTCTAACTTGTCACAAAATTAGTAAACTTTCGAAAACGATTTTCAAGCTCATAATTTTAATTAAATGTACATGCATATCTTTGACCATAGCTCTGATACCATTTCTTGGAATTTAACTAGGGCTAAGAAAAAGTTTAACGCTTCGAGCAAGCGGCGGCATTTAAAAATTTTCTTTAAAACAAGTAAAACGATTTTACTAACCTAGACAAAGAGCAAGTACATATAAATTAAAACTATTAAAGAGCATTACATGTTTACTAACCTTTGAGGAGCTTGAACGTTGAGAAGCCTTTGGAAGGTTGAAACGTTTGTCTCCGCTCGCAGCACGTCTCTCTTCTTTCCTCGAAAACTCGAGCAACCACGAAAGCTTCTATCACAATAATCACTCGAGAAAAAATGGAATTAGTGTGTGGGCACTTTTAAACACGACGACTCAAGAACAAGTCTCAAAGTTGAAGAGCTAAAACACTAGGTCAAATGTGGACCTAGGTGCCAAAACAAAAACGAAAAGTACTTAGAGAGAGAAAGAGGAGTTGGCGGCCACTAGGTCTAGAGAGTGAAGCTCTCAATCTCTAAGTTAGGTGGAATGAGAAAACAATGAGAATGAGGGCTCTATATATAGGGGAAGGATTACCTTCAATAAGGTAGTTTCCTCTTCTATAGAATATCACATATTCATGAGCAAAAACCTAGTTTCCCTTTCTCTATTGTGGACGTCCAAGCCTTCTTCTAGTAGACCTTGGATTTGTTTCCTCTTTTGTTTGCTCCTTAGTTGGCCGCCCAAATGCATTCCCCGAATAGGAAATTTGTTTCCTCTTTTTCTTTTGGCAAGTATCTACATACATTAATGCACAAAATAAACTCTCTTTCACACTATGTCATGAACGAAATTCAGCCTTCTTTTCCTTGGGTTGGACGTGAAAGGCCTCCAGAAGGAGCTTCTAGATTTTTCTTCATTTGTTCATGACAACATAAGAAAAGCCCATTAAGAATTTTCAAATAAAATTCGATGAAATAAAATTAATCCTCAAGGCCCAATAAACTCTTCATGGCCGAGTGGTTTAAGTTTCATTTGTCATCATATGATAATGTCAACAAATTTATTGACATTCATTTCGTCCTATGTTCAAAAAGACAAAAATACCCTTTAGACAATTATCTTAAAACTTGTCTCGTTCTTGTTTTGACTTAGCTTCTAGTTTAACTATTCCTACTCGATATGATTTGTGACAGTGACCTCATGGATCCAAATGATCAAAGCTTGAGCTAAAATACTTGAACTCAAACACTACTACAAACAGGGGATTCCACAACGGTATAGAACCGTTGTTGAATCATTCCACAACGGTACAGAACCGTTGTGGAATCATTCCACAACGGTATTGTACCGTTGTGGAATCCTCCGCTGTGTAATGATTCCACAATGGTACTCGTCCCGTTGTCGAATCTTATAAATTCAACAACGGTACAGTACCGTTGTCGAATCTTAGAAATTCAACAATGATACAGTACTGTTGTGGAATCTTAGGGATTCCACAACGTTACAGTACCATTGTGGAAACCTCCATTTTCCACAACGGGACAGTCACGTTGTGAAAAATGGATCAATTTTTTTAACATTCGCCGCGGCGAACACTTCCACAACAGTATGGTTGTACCGTTGTGGAATAGTTCGGCGCGGCCAATGTCATACGTGGCCGCGGCGGAGTTGAAATATTATGTTTGTCGTTTCTCGCCGCTGCAACATTACGTACTTGCCGCGGCGAGATCTTCCACAACGGGACGGTAGTACCGTTGTGGAAGAGTTCGCCGCGGCGAAATATATACGTGGCCGCGGCAAATATGTATTGTGTTTTTAAAAAATCTCGCTGCAGCAAGGTATACTTTTGGCTGCGGCGAGATGAATTCCCAGGAAAATTTGCCACGACCAAATTGTACCTGAGAGCTATTTTTTTGTTTTCCAATTAAAAAACCTGAAAATGAAATTATATATTCAAAACCAAACATCTATTACATCCATAACATCCAAAACATATCCATAACATCCAAAACCAAATATATATCCAAAAAATTCAAAGCAAATATCTATATCCAAAATCAAACTAATATTCACATTTGATAAAAGTTTGTACGTATAACACCCACTCTTCTCGAACTTTCTCTAAGTTATCCGGTGTATATGACTTCTTCATTTGTAATTTATCTATACCAACTCCAACAATATCACGCATATAACTTAAGACATAATACCCGCATTCCGTGTTTCCGATTTGTCTGGGAGCCGAGGCACTTGTGATTAAGGTTGATTGACCGTTACTTCGGGCTTCTTGATTGTGGAGCTTGAAATCCGAAAAAATCCTTATACACCCAACAAAAAAAATTAGAAAAGAAGCATTACTGTAAATGAAATACTTAAAATAACATGTAATTAATTTACCTTTTTATCAACTTCCTTATATCGAATGGGATTTTATTTTTCAACGGATCGAAAAACATCGCTTGATCTTTCCAAAGATCGAAGACAACAAGCATCCAATGTTCATTTAAATTGTACGGCATCAAAACTAGTTGTTTTGGTTTGCAATTTCGTACTATTTTGCCGATTTGCTTGATGCGTTCGGATAAATGGGCCTCATTGTTGTTGGTTTGGAGGTAGCAACTCAAACCCGCTTCAACAAAACACATTACTTCACTCCGCTTATTTTTGTCTAATATGGATTGTAGATAACTAAGAAAAACAATTATTGGATTAGTTAATAAAATGAAATATTGTATATTGATATAAGAAAAAGAATATAAAAGAAATATTTACCCCATGTAAACCGTTATGCACGAGGCGCCTATTTCCTCGTATCTAAGGAATTCTTTAACATCGTCAAACATCACCGGAATATGCTCTACGGCGACACTTGCACAAACTTTGACATTGATTGAATCCCCGTTCGGTAACATTATTCGGTTGGCATGTTGGGCGAGCAATCGAAACTTTGGATTTATCAACTTATATGAAATCTTCTTATCGTCATCGGCGCTAGGTTCACTATCACCACCAACCTTCAACACTTGTGTGACCACTAGGCCGCGACTCTCTTTTGCAATTTCAGTTTCTACTAATCTATTTGGCCACTTAACGAAGCCCCCTATGACTTCTTCAATAGTCTTGGCTTCATAGGTGGGAATCGGCAAAAAAACTTTCTTAATCAAAGCCGCCGCAATGCTCACTCGTACGTTTACATCCTCCAAAGATGAAAAATGAATGTGTTCGGCTTTCATGTACGCTCGCCCGTTTGCTACCTGAACCGTGCCTCCATTCGTGAAATCATCAAGGAGGAGACTGCATTCGATGCTTTCATCCGACCACGGTGTCACCGGCGTGGTTGGATTCATTGAGCAACTTGCTCGAACACTATCGGGTTTGTCGATAATTAGAGGAATAATATGCGGACGCTCTATGACACTAACATTGAGATCCACGGCAACTTCATGTTGAGATTGTTTATCTAATAAATTCACTAATGTTATTAAAAAAATATAAAAATATTTGACTTTATCACTTGTATTAAAAAATTGAAAATTACCTAAAGACGTCACTTCATTAGCCTTGTCTTCATCACCACCTTTAGCCATGTCTTCATCACCACCCTTAGCCATCTCTTCATCATCACCCTTAGGCATCTCTTCATCATCACCAATATTTTCCTCTTCATTTGTGGGACGTAGGACACTAGGCAACTCGTCATTAGCAGCTTTGAGACTCAAACCATTTTGAGTTAAGGCTTTCATAATGAAAGATTTTAACTCACACATTTCTCGACGTAAATTAGTTACCTCGTCACTCGAGTTTGACCGACGAGATACGGAATTGCAACTTGACGAGTATTTAGATTGCCCACGAACACGACCGGGATGCTCCTTAGCTCCCAAAGCGTCTTGCAAGACACTTTCCATTGACTCATCCGTAACTTCTTTAGATGATTTTCCCTTCATTCTCGACTCAACCCATAATACCTCTTTTGTAGGCCATTCACCCGTCTCCTCGTACTATTATCAAGCAATACCACAAATTAATTAATAAATATTATGAAACATGGAATAAAAAATAAAACATGTAAATCTAACCTTTTGTTGAGCAAGTTTTGGATATCCATTGCGACCGGTTCTATATTTGTACACGTTCTTCCTCGCTATTTCTTTCCCATTGTCCGATGTTTTTTTGAACACTTCGGAACGTCTATACTCAACAAATTTTATCCAATCTTCTTCGGTGATATTTCCATAGCATTTTAAAACGAATTCTGGCCTCTTCAAGACGCTTGGATCATTGAGGTTGTCTTTGACTAGATCGTTGTATAGCTCGTGACAGAATAACCTCGCCACTTCTCCAACTCTCATAAGAAAATTTTTCTTAAGTTCGATAGGGACCGTAAATGCTTCACATATTTCGTTCCAAATACTTTCTTTTAGCTGTTTATGCTCTTTTAGTCTCCAATCGATCATCGAAATTGGAACCTGTTTTCTAGCTAACACGCCAAAATAACTCGATAACTCATCACCCTCCTTATCCAATGGTTCATCTCTATCATTAAATTTGACGTTTATCTTCTTACCAAGAGTTTTAACCTTATAAATCTTGGGCATAATGTTACCGGTCGTTTTCGGGACACCAGAAATTCAAAAATGATTCAAGGCTGGCCGGGCATTGCGGCCGGAAGCCCAACGGGCCCCGGCCCACCGGGCCTGAGCGCCCTGACGCACCCACGGCCCGGCACGGCCGGCACGCGCGCACCAGCGCCCCCGGCCCTGGGGCCCCCGGCCCAATGGGCCTCAGCGCGCCCTAGCGCGCTTGGCTCGCGGGCACCCTGCACCCCGGCCATCCCGGCCCGCGCGCTCTCCCGCGCCCCGGCCCAATGGCCCTCAACGCGGCTGGCTCGCGCGCACCCTACGCCCCGGCCGTCCCGGCCCGCGCGCGCCCCCGCGCCCCGGCCGTCCCGGCGCGCGCGCGCCCCCGCTCCCCGGCCTCCCGGCCCGCGCACGCTCCCGCGCGCCCCAGCCTCCCGGCCCGCGCACACCCCGGCACCCCGGCCGAGCGCCCCTCCTGCCTCGGCCGGGCGCTCCTGCTGCCCCGGCCGAGCGCCCCTGCCACCTCGGCCGGGTGCCCCTGCTGCCCCGGCCGATCATCCCTGCTGCCCCAGCCGAGCGCCCCTGCTGCCTCGGCCGGGTGGCCCTGCTGCCCCGGCCGAGCAATCCCAACGCCTCGGCCGGGCACGCCTGCTGCCGAGCACGGCGCGCCCGGCCAACACCCACGCCCGGTGCGCCCCGCGCCCGTCCAGGCGACACATCCCGCGCGCCCTGCGCCCTCCTGGACGTGATGCCTCGCGCGCCCCGCTCCTGGCCACCCGATGGGCCTCAAGGGGCCGGCCAAGGCCTCATCCAAATACTATAAATACCCCTCCCCCCCTAGGGGATGGATTCATTCATTCATTCATTCCAACAACACTTCTCTTCTCTTGAGAACTCTCTCCCTCGTGCTCTTGTGACATTCCAAGAGCTCGCGCCTCTCCTCCCTCGGCTCAGAAATACAAGGACCCCCCTCCACGAGAGGGAGCGCGCTCCTTTTCTGCGACCCGAGCTTTAGCAGTCCACACTGCTCTCCAGCTTCTTGGCCATTGAGCTAGAACTCTGAGCTACGAGGTAAGCGACCCCTCTAAAGTGCTCACTAGAAGCTACGAGCCGGGTCCCACTCTAAAGGCTTGGATTCCCAAGCCTCCGAGTCCAAGATAGCCCTCAATACACAAATTGAACTACGTTCTTGTTGGAATCAATCTAGGGTTTAAGAAAATAATTAACGCTTCGGTAAGCGGCGGAATTTTAAAAATTTTATTTTACAAGTAAAAACGGTTTTTTACTAACCTAGACAAAAGAGCAAGTACACGTAATTAAAAACTATTATGAGCTAAGAAGTTTACTAACCTTTCTTGAAGCTTGATCTTTGAGAAGCTCTTAGAAAGTTGCAACGCCCGTCTCCCCTCGCAGCACGTCCCTCTTTCTTTCCTCGGCACCTCGAGCAACCACGAAAGTTTCTATCACTAAATCACTCGAGAGAAAAGGAATTAGTGAGTGGGCACTTTTAAACACTACGACTTAAGAACGAGTCTTGAAGTCGTAGAGCTAAACACTAGGTAAAATGAGGACCTAGGTGCCAAAACAAAAAATCAAAAATGAAGAGAGAGGGAGAGAGAGGATCGGCCACAATGTCTAGAGAGAGAGTCTCTCAATCTCTAACTTGTGTGGAATGAATAGAATGAGAGGAATGAGGGTCCTATTTATAGGAGAAGGGTTGGCCTTGGAAAGAAGTAGTTTCCTCTTATTTCCAAGCCTTTATGAGCAATCCCTTATTGCCCAATTCTCCATAATGGGCGCCTATCTCATGCACATCCCCAAGGGATTAGTTTCCTCTTTTATTCCATGCCTTTGACTCTCTCTTGGCCGAAATTCTACTTTCCTCATAGAGGAAATTTGTTTCCTCTTTTTCTTTTGGCAAGTATCTACATACATTTATGCACAAAATAATCTCCCTTTCTCTTTGGGTAGTGGGCGCCTATCACCTTCTAGAAGCTTTTCCATTTGTTCATGACAACATTAAAAAAAAACCCATTAAGAATTTTCAATAAAATTCTTATGAAATGAAATTAATCCACAAGGCCCAATTAATCATATCATGGACGAGTGTTACTTGTCATCAAATGACCATGTCAAAAAATTTATTGACATTCATTTCATCCTATGTCTCAAAAGACAAAAATACCCTTTTGACAATTTTCGTTCTTGTTTTGACTTAGCTTCCAGTTTAACTATTCCTACTCGATGTGATTAGTGACAGTGACCTCATGGACCCAAATGAACAAAGCTTGAGCTAAACACTTGTACTCAAAAGTTCACAAACCTTTTCCAAGTTTAGCTTAATGCCAACTGACTCCACTAAAGAGTTGACACTGAAAATCTCTCGGTTCAAATGAATTTATTTTCTACTCAAGAATTCAACCTAATTATGATGAGCGGATCCACTGAATATTAGCTATGTTTACCCTTCATGAATGTCATCAGCTAGTCGGGATTTACTAAATTACCATTTTACCTTTCTAGCTGTTATTTCCTCAACTCCTTTGTCGATTGTGAATAAGTTAGAAACAATGTATTGACGAGGAGCTAACAAGTCACATTGTTCCATCCAAAAGAGTCAGGACTCAATTTGGACACTGGCCAGTTCATTTATTCACACTCCAATGAACAAAGCATGAGGTGACATACATTGTATTTCAGCAATCTTGTACATGAATTCCATATCTATGAGAACTTCACAAAGTTACTCATGACATTCTCACAACTTAGTACTTCACCAATAGGCCCTGTTCGGAATCACATAGTGAGTCCGAACTCTGACTTTCTAAAATGAGAATACTAAGGTGTGAAATAACATGTCTCATTTCAGGATTAAGGTAAGCACGATGCAATTCATACGTAGTGACTTCGAGACATAAGAGGTTAAATGGTTTGTTCTTATCTTGTCTCTAGAAGTGCACTGGTCAATTCAGTACCTTCGGAAGATACCTAGAAGAACTATAGAGTCTCCAACTCTCAATGCCTCATAACCAGACATCATAGATTCTTCTAACAATCATACTGAGGTCAATAGTCCTTTGACCCTTAGATTGCGAATATATCGTTTTAAGCAAACTACGAAGAGTTTTTTCATGCAAATCTACATTTGTCTCTTCGTAAGTTGTTAAGTTTGTTTATGGACTAAAAGACTAAGGTTTTATCATAAAGCTTCAAACAAAGAAAGAATGAATGAACGTTTCAACTTTATTAATGAATGAATAGGCAATTACAAGCAAGAGTCTTCATGAGACTTTATTACATCAAATGTACAAAATAAAGATTACAACTCTTCTTGTGGGCACCATTGACAACAGTTCTGACCTGATCCCGACTAAAGGGTACGTACGCAGCCAACCTTTGGCACGGTCACACCCCCCAAAACACACCTCAGGGTCTGGAGGGTGCAGCTCGGTCTACGAGCTCCCACTTTTGGCCCGGGCGCGGTCACTTGGTCCGGCCTTGGATCGAACCGCCCGAGGTATCTAATCGTTGTTCTTTTTCATGCGACAACATTTTGGCGCTAGAAGGAGGGGGACTTCCCGACTTACACAGCCCGAAATCCCTTCTCCAGCTCGACCCCTTTCTTCTCAACTCGAGAAAGACATGATTGGTCAACCACCCGTTCGTTCTGAGGGTGTGAATAACCTCGAAAACGCAACCGCGGTGAAGAAATACTTCTTGCGCTCCCGAGCGCAAGGCGACGAGGAGTCTCTCAACGACGAGAGTCACACTCCCTCACCCCCTCCACTTCACGACAGTCGGGACGACCGCATCCTTGAGATGGAGGAGAAAATCCGTCAACTAAAAATAGCTAACGCAAGGTACCACCGCCAACTGGCGGGCAAGGCGCCTGCGCAAGGCACCCCCCACAGGGAATCCGAGGACCTCATGGACGAGGGACATGACTATGACCCCGACTATGAAGGCTTGGAAATTTCAGCGGACGTCGAAACTTCTCTCACCAAAGACGGGGAACTCCCTGTTGAGATCGAAGCCGGTCTGTCGAAAACAAAGGCAATACTGATCTCCTCTCAGGAAGAGACCTCCCGACGTTCAGCCCATGACCGACTCGGTCAAAGAGGCAATGTCAGGGAAGGCCTAACGACTTGACATGTGAGGCGTGTGGCTCGAAGCTCACGCCCCCATACCGCTGGGCCGGACCTTAGAGATCGACTTACCGCCCAACGGAACGACCGTGGCGAAGACCTCCGGGAGAGGCTAAGTGCTCGCAAGGGTCACAACCCTGCAGCCCCAATCAATGGGGACCCTCGCACGGCTCAAGGGTCGAATGAAAGGCGACAGGTGACTCCTCCTGAACAAGGAGTGACCCCCAACACTGGCCTCGACGTCGTCACCATGATTCACAATCTTCGTAATGAGGTGCGTGACCTGCGTGAATGGGGCTTGGCCGATGATACATACGGGGTCGTAGAAGAACATTCCTCTCCCTTCACCGCCCAAATCCTTGCTGAGGTATGCACGGGAAACTTCAAACTCCCGAATCTCCCTCCATACAATGGGAAGACTGATCCCACGTATCACATCCAACATTACGAAACTTGGATGTCGATGCAAGGCGTTTCACCTGGGGATCTATGCCAAGCTTTTAGTCTTACCCTCACCGGACCCAGTTTTGCGTGGTTTAAGAATTTAAGACCGGGGAGCGTCCAATCATTCAAAGACCGGAAGGACATGTTCCTAGCACGATTTGCTACATCCATGGTCCAAAAGAAGACCAAGATGTACTTGTGGTCAATCAGGCAAAAGAGTAACGAGTCCTTGAGACAGTATCTCACCCGATTCACCGCAGAATCAAATAAGGTTGACCGCTTTGACGACAGTGACGCAATTACAGCCATCATCGAGGGCTTGCGCACCGGAGACTTCTTAAAGTCCGTCGTCGGCAGAGTCCCTTCTAAGATGGCCGAGTTAATGAACCGAGCCAAAACCTTCATGGGGGTAGAGGATTACCTCGACGGCCGCAGGAGCAGCAACCAAAGCTCCCGCCGTCGGGATGAGTCCGGCAACGAACCTGGCAATCCCCGTAAGAGGATAAACAAGGGAGGTCAAGCTCTCGATAGTTGGCCCCCTACGTCTCAAAATCCGCGTCTCGCGAGCAATTTTAGAGACTATTCGAGTTACACTCCCCTGAATGCCTCGGTGGAGCAAATCTACGCTGTGGCGCGTGACAAGTTCGTCGCTCCGGCTCCGATAAGGGGCAGCCTCGCATCTCGCGACCGGTCCCGTTATTGTGAGTTCCACTGGGATTACGGTCACACGACCGCTCAATGCTTCCATCTTAGGAAACAAATTGAGACGTTAATCCAGAAGGGAGAGCTCAAAGAGTTTGTCCTTCGCTTGGTAGGAGCGGCAGCCCCCGCCAACAACAGGCCACAGCCTGAGAAACGTGGAGGGACCAACGCTAACACCGACCGCACAGCGGTCGCGGCTACAGCAGATGCGCAACTCCACGTCGTCACCACCATCTTAGGTGGCTTGCAAGACGGGGACTCGGCCCGGCAAAGGAAAAGGCTCCTCAGAACTGCTTCTCAAGAAGGCCTTGCCAGGCAGGTCAACCTCACCTACGAGGAACCTCCGTCTGTACCTCACGAGACGATACAATTCACCAATGAAGAGGCCAAGCGAGTTGTACACCCGCACAATGACGCTATAGTCCTTAAGGCCCAGGTGGCCAACAACTTGGTGAAAAGAGTTCTTATTGATAACGGCAACGCAGCCGATATAATCTTTAAGACCACCCTCGAGCGTATGAAGCTCGGGGGGCTCCTCCCTGTCCCGACTCAAACCCAGAGGTTTGGGTTCACGGGAGAAAAGGTCATGACTGAGGGAATCATTGATTTACCAGTCACCTTCGGAACTACCGGAGGCATCGAAGTCGTTCACATGGTCCCCTTTCTTGTGGTTGACCAGGATTCGCCCTACAATGTTATCATTGGGCGACCCACGTTGAACACACTAAGGGCTATCACGTCCACTTATCACCTACTAGTGAAATTCCCCACCGAAGAGGGAATTGGCGTCATGGCCGGTGATCAAACCCAAGCGAGGATATGCTATGTCCAAGGCGTGGACGGCAAGCCCACTGAAAAAAGGGTTAACACGATCTACCAACTGGAAGACGACTACCCATTTGATCAAAAAGACGCACGGCAACTCGGGGAATTAGATCCCCGCGACGATATCGAGAGGTTGAAAGTTGACACCCCCGATGATCTCACTTCGATCATTTTCGACGAAGCTAAACCTGACCAGGTAGTGAAGATCGGTGCACAACTCCCTCTCGCCATCAAAACTCAACTCGCGTCCTTCCTTCGAGAGTTTAAGGATGTCTTTGCGTGGATACATGCAGACATGCCTGGCATAGAACCCGATGTGATTGTGCACCGATTGAATGACGATAAAACTATCGCTGAAAAAATACAAGCTAGACGTGCGTTCAACCCCGAACGATACCTAGCGATAAACGAGGAAGTCGAAAAGCTTCTCTCCGCTGGTTTCATCCGAGAAGCCAAGTACCCCAAGTGGGTGGCCAATGTGATCATGGTCAAAAAGCCTAATGGGAAGTGACGTAATGGTATAGATTACAAAGATCTTAACAAAGCCTGCCCGAAAGATTGCTTTCCACTCCCACACATCGAACAACTGGTCGACGCCACGGCAAGACATGAACTGCTAAGTTTCATGGACCCCTACTCGGGCTATAACCAGATACGAATGCACGAGCCCGATCAGATCAAGACGACCTTCGTCACTGATCGCGGTCTCTACTGCTATAAGGTCATGCCTTTCGGCCTTAAAAATGCTGGAGCTACTTACCAACGATTGGTAAACCGGATCTTCGCCG
Organism: Urtica dioica subsp. dioica; assembly: GCF_054948205.1. Taxonomy (NCBI): domain Eukaryota; kingdom Viridiplantae; phylum Streptophyta; class Magnoliopsida; order Rosales; family Urticaceae; genus Urtica; species Urtica dioica. Next base: position 40,307,478 of record NC_142759.1, on the reverse strand, counting down.
ACTTAATCGGCAAGACCATGGAAGTATACGTGGACGACATGCTCGTTAAAAGCCTGCTGGCTACCAACCACGTAGACAACCTAAGGGAGATGTTCTTAATCCTCCGTCGGTACAAAATGAAGCTCAACCCCAACAAATGTGTATTCGGGGTCGAATCCGGGAAGTTCCTAGGCTACATAGTTAGCCGTCGAGGTATCGAGGCGAACCCCGAGAAAATCAAGGCACTCCTTGACATGAAGTCTCCGCGACGTGTCAAAGAAGTCCAAAGTCTGACCGGTCGGATTGCCGCCCTTTCACGTTTTGTGGCCAAAGCAATCGACAAGTGTCAACCGTTCTTCAAAGCAATAAAGAAGACGGACGGCTTTGAATGGACGGACGAGTGCGAGAAGGCCTTTCAAGAAATGAAGGCCTACTTCGGGACACCTCCGTTCCTTTCCAAGCCAAAAGAAGGCGAGACGCTCTACGTCTACCTCGCCGTCTCCGAACGAGCTGTGAGTGTTGTGCTAATCCGTGAAGAGGATAGGGCTCAATGGCCCATCTTCTACATAAGCAAAGCCCTACTTGACGCCGAAACGCGTTACACAGAGATAGAGAAGCTCTCTCTCGCTCTCCTCGTAGCCGCCAAAAAGCTACGCCCTTACTTCCAGGCTCACCCAATCGTTGTCCGAATCGGACACCCGATCGGTAAAGCTCTTCAAAAGGGAACATCGACTCGCATGGCGATCTGGTCCCAAGAATTGAGCGAGTACGGGATCAAGTTCCACCCTAGACCAGCAATAATGGCTCAAGCCTTAGCTGGTTTCGTAGCAGAATTCTCCTACACTCCCGACATGGGAAGAGCAGAAGACGACTCGACCGATGACTTGTCGGCTCGAAAGAGAAAGGTCGACCCTACGGGTACCATCTGGGAACTACACGTAGACGGAGCATCTAATGCCCATGGAGCAGGCGCCGGCATGATTCTGACAAATCCCGACCGGGAAAAGTTACGCTACGCCCTCCACTACGGATTCCACGCCTCCAACAATGAGGCCGAGTACGAAGCCCTCATCGTAGGGCTAGAGCTCGCTCAAAAGCTCAACGTACAGAATTTACGAATACACTGTGACTCGCAGTTGATCGTAAATCAGGTTAAAGGCGACTACGTTGCCAAAGAACCTAACATGATCGCCTACTTGGCAAAGACAAATGCCAAGCTAGATGCCTTCTCCTGGTTCGAGATCATCCAGATCCCACGAGAAGAGAACTCCGAGGCTGATGCCCTAGCTCACCTCGGATCCGGTATCACCGAAGACGGGTTGGGAACAATTTCGATCGAGTCTCTCTCGCGACCATCCATCTCACGTGGCGAGGTTGGAACGATTGAAAGCGCCGCTCATCCAACTTGGATGACCCCGCTCACGGACTTCTTGCGAAGAGGGGCACTTCCCGAAGACCGCAAAGAAGCCGAAAGGCTGACAACCCTCGCATCTGAGTACGTGCTGAGAGGCGAAGCCCTGTACAAGCGCGGGTACTCAACCCCGCTGCTCCGATGCCTCAACAGCGTTGAGTCGACTAAGGTCCTCCGCGAAATCCGTGAAGGCCTCTGCGGGAACCATGCCGCTGGGAGGTCCCTCGCGCTCAAAGCGCTTCGACAAGGCTATTTCTGGCCAACGATGAAAAAAGACGCCTACGACTGGGCGAGAAAGTGCGACAAGTGTCAACGTTTCTCCAACGTTCCACGACAGCCGCCATCCCCCCTAAGTAGCATCGTTGTTCCACGCCCCTTCGCAAAATGGGGCGTAGACATTATCGGCAAGCTTCCCAAAGCCCCAAGGCAGTACGAATACGCCATCGTCGCCATTGACTACTTCACTAAGTGGGTCGAAGCCGAGCCTCTGGCCAGGATCACCGAGGCCAACACTACGAACTTCATCTGGAAGTCCATAATATGCCGCCACGGCATCCCCGCGTCGATCGTGACCGATAACGACGCCCAGTTCGACAACGCGAGGGTTAGAGAGATCTGTGCCCAGCTAGGGATAAGCAAGACGTTCTCATCCCCGCGACATCCACAGGCTAATGGCCAAGTGGAAGCCGTCAACAAGACGATTAAAAGCAACCTCAAGAAGAAGCTCGAAGCCAAAAAGGGCGCCTGGGCTGAGGAATTGCCTTTCATCCTATGGGCCTATCGAACGACCGTTCGAAACGCCACCGGAGAGACCCCCTTCTCCCTAGCCTTTGGGATTGAAGCAGTGGTCCCCGTGGAAACAGAAGTCCCTACCTACCGGGTCAACACTTTCGATGAAAAAGAAAATGATGAGGCCATGCGCGTCGAACTGGATCTAATCGACGAGAAAAGATCCGAGGCCCTCACCAGACTCGCCGCACAAAAGCGAAAGGTTGAGAGATACTACAACGCCAAAATAAAAAAGGATGATCTTCGCCGTCGGCAGCCTTGTACTCAGACGCGTGTTCCAAAACACCCAAGTGCAAGGCGCCGGGGTCCTCGGCCCAAATTGGGAAGGACCATATAGAGTTCGACAAGTCATACACGACGGAACCTACTACATCGAACACACGGACGGAACTCCGATCCGGCACCCGTGGAACGCCGAGCACTTGAGGCAGTACCACCAGTGACCAAGTCCCCCCATTTATTGCTCTGATTTCCCTTATTCAGAAAGGCCTACGCGCCACTGTTCAAGGATGTTCCCTGTTAGCAAAACTTAATGAGAAATAAAGTTTGAGGTCTTTTTACCCACTTTATCACAGTTTTTAGTCATCATGGCACGACCTGTAAACTAAAAACTCGGGGGGCTATGGGTCCTGAGACGTACACTCGAAAAATTACGGCATAAAAAAAAAATAATAAAAACCTTAAGCCCCCCGCTCATGGGATATAGAGGCTTAAGAAGTTCGGGCCCCGACGGCTCATCAGGCATACGGGTCCGAGAAAAGACGTCGACCTAACCCGACGCAACACACCTGCTCGGTCACTCAATCGCACGAGCTCAAAGACGCCGGCCTAACCCGGCGCAACACATAAGTTCGGTCGCTCAACCCACGAGCACTTCGGTTGCTCAACCCACGAGCACTTCGGTCGCTCAAACCACGAGCTCAACCCATGCCTAAGTCCCCCACGGGGATACAGACTTAGGAAGCTCGGACCCCGACGGCCCTTCGTGCATACGGGTTCGAGTAAAACGTCGGCCTTCCCGGCGTGCCGTAAGACGCGTAAAGGCTCAGGTGAAAGACGTCTCCCGAGACGCATGTAAGTCGCGTAAAGGCGCTGCCTCAAACCCTAAAAAGGCCAAATCTGAGCCAAATTCGCTAGCCTCAAGGCACGAACACCAAAGTCGCCGGCCTAACCCGGCGCAACAGGGTTTGAGTAAAAGACGTCGGCCTAACCCGACGCACCCGCATTCGCTTGCTCCAGGGTGAGCGGACCCAAAAAGACGCCGGCCTAACCCGACGCACCCGCGTTCGCTTGCTCCAGGGTGAGCGGACCCAAAAAGACGTCGGCCTAACCCGACGCACCCGCGTTCGCTTGCTCCAGGGTGAGCGGACTCAAAAAGATGCCGGCCTAACCCGACGCACCCGCGTTCGCTTGCTCCAGGGTGAGCGAACCCAAAAAGACGTCGGCCTAACCCGACGCACCCGCGTTCGCTTGCTCCAGGGTAAGCGAACCCATGAAGACGCCGGCCTAACCTGGCGCAACATACGCTCGTTGCTCAAAAGCGCGAGCTCCTAAGACGATGGCCTAGCTCCGGTGCAGTTCTCATTCGCTTGCTCCAGGGCGCGAATTCAAAAGACGCCGGCCCAACTCGGCGCGACATACACGTCTAGTTGCCAATGGCACAGACGCAGAGCCCCCGGGAACTACCCGGTACGACCTCTTCGATCACCGAAGGGCATGAAGCGAAGTCGCTGGGCCACAGCCACATTAGGCACGCTGAATCGTCGGCCTAACCCGACAGGCCGATACCACCGTTCAAACACGGGTCGGCCCATCGCCTAGCTGGACACAAACGCCCCCTCACCTTGAACGTTTAAACGACGACAAGTCGTAATGATGAAACGAGCGGAGGATGAACCCCAGTTAAGGACGCAAAACCTGCCAAAACTATTGGTAAGGATACAAGCCCTTCGGGCCACGTTAGCCCGCGAAAAAGGCGCATACGAGTAAAATTGCTCGAAAATTGAGATAAGCATTCAACACGAAAGCGACAAAAATATCTCATAAATAAAGGAAGCCACGGCTCTGAATCCGATAAACACGTGCTAAATAAAAAGTTCGTGGAAAATAAATAAAATCCTGAGAAAAGGAAAAGAAAAGCAAAGCGCTAAACATACGCGCTAAAAAAGGAGCCACACGGCTCAAGCAGCACCCTCATCTAGTAGGGGAAACAGGGTGTCGAAAAAGTCAAATGTGACCCCCTGGGTCTCGTTCTCGGTCGCGGTCGCATCTCGAAATTCCACCGCTCCGGCACGACGGGCCTCCTCGGTCCCTATGTCGTAGTCGTCTTGCAAGTCGGACGCTCTTCGCTCTGCTTCAGCAAGCTGGGATGAGAGGCGAGCGTTCTCCTCCGCTAGAGAGTCGCGCTCGCGCTCCGCCCGAACACGCGTCGCCTCGCTCGAAGTAAGCTGGCGGTGCGACGTCTCCAAAGCATCGGATCGAGCATCCAGCTGCCTCCGAAGGTCGGTAACCTCAGTGCGAAAAATCTCCGCTGATCGGGTCCCCACCTCACAAGCTCGCCGTTCTTCGATAAGCTCCCCCGCCATCTTGGCCACAGACATTTGAGCTCTGTCACGCTGATCCCGTGTGATTTGAAGCTCCACCTTAGCCTCACGAAGCTGGTCTCAAAGCGTCTCGGTCTCCGCCCCCGGGTGCGAACCTCGCCTGACCTGAGCCAGCCTGGCCTTCGTCACAGCAAGCTCCTCCTAGGATGCCCCCAAGCGCCGGATGAAGTCGTGCAAAATCCTGTCGCTTCGCACGGCCCTCGCATACGCCTGCGACGACAAAGAAGCAAGGGTTAAAACTAAAACCTACGCTTACAACAGAATAAACAGAAATACTGACCCTTTGAGCGTCGGTAACCCCCGCTTGGATGAAGGCAATATCGTTCTTCGATACCATGCCCTTCCACCAGGACAGTGGGGATCCCTCGAGGTGGCGGAAGCAATCCCCTCGAGCCTCTATCGCCTCCAGCTCCACCGCCGAGTTCGCCCTCTTCGGCTCGGAACGCTCTTCAGGAGGCGCCGATGTCGAAGCCCTCTTCAAGGAAGCGCGGGGCTCCGGTTCAGCTACAGCGGCAGCCTCGACACGCTCTCCCTTCGCCTTGCGGTCAGCGACCCTAGAGCGAATCTCCGCCATCGACTCGGGGTCCCGAGAAGCGAGGGCCAGCCTCCTAGCCCGCCTCTTAGCAGCTATACAAGGCAAAGCAACGAAGGTCAGGTTCCTGTCAAACGAAAAATTTGTACAAAAACCGTAAAGTTACCTCGAGAAGCAGGAGTGACTGGTTGAGCCATGGGACTCGGGGGCCTGCTCGCCCGGCGCGCCTCCTCGGTGCCCGGGGCAAAGGGCGGGAACCACCCGGTGAGCGCCATTAGCTCGGGGGAACGGAACCGCTCGCCAGCCTTGCGGGCTTCCGACATCCCCGATATTTCTCTCACAAAGGGGAGCTCCGCTGCCCCCTCATCCGCTGGAAAGTCGGCCAAACGACCAAAGCGAAGGGGCGCCTCGCCAAAGGCGTCCGCGGTGACCCACACCCACGCCCGGCGGCTAGGCGGGTCACAATCCTCGACCAGCCTCACGTTGCCCCGAGCACGGGCCATATGAAATCCCGGCTGCCCCGGCGCCGGGAAAACGACGACCAGATTACGGAAATCGTCCACGGTCATGGCACGCTGCGTCTGGCAGTGCCACTCCATGAAGCATGTAGCCAACAGGCGGTAGAACGCCAGGCTCATCTGACATGCGTGGACCCCTAGTCGGGTCAGGATCTGTTGGACGATCGTGGGGAACGGGAGACGCAACCCGCAGACAAGACTCCCGATCGTCACGGCCGCGTACCCATCCCTGGGACGAGAGGGCCTGTCCTCGGGGGCAGGTCTAAGCAATCCCACCGAGGGAGGGATGTTATACGTCTCCCAAAGCGTGCTGAAGACTCGGGAAGTGAGCGTGCTCGCGGCATCGATCCCCCTGCAGTCCAAGCCGACGGGGGTGACATAGTCGCCTATTCCGTACATACGAGTCCTCTCCAGTGACCTGGCATAAGTGTAGCCCGAGGCCTCAACGGACTCGAAGGCCGACCAGGCCGTCGCCAACACTTTCCCATTGCGTATCTCCTTCCCCCTCGCGGGAGGAGCCTCCAAGTCCTCTTCAGGGCCCTCTGAGCCCGACCCTAGGGGATCGTCGGAATAAATCTCGTACAATAAAGATTCGGACGGCACTATCGCAAGCTCAGCACCCGAGGCGTCCAAGTTAGACGCCCGGGGGAGCTCAATACCCACTACCGCTTCACCTCGCTGCTTGAGCAAGGGGGCGTCAAAGGACGCCTCGCGGGAAACCAGGTTGATCACCAACCGTGACGAACGCGGGTCCTTGGACCCTTCGTCATCCCCTTCGGGGCCGCACCTTGTAGGTAGGCCACTCCCGGGCCCCGCCAGCTCAGCAATCGCCGCGGCATCAGTCTCCAACTCGGCGAGCCATTTGTCGGCCGCACCAGAGTCTTCCTCGACAAAGATGGGAATCCTGTCGAATCCATCAAGGGGACCCTTGGCCGCCCCCCCAAAATTTGGGAGAGGGCAGGAAGGATCAACCTCGGGGTCATCAACGTGGGAAACAAGCTCACTCCCCATTAAAAAAAAGAAAAAAGTCGGCTGCCAGTATGAACAGAAAGGGAGGGGGGCTCTCCTATTTATAGGAGACGAAGGAGCAAAACTTGCTCCTCCCCCCCCCTGGCGCGCGCGAAACAAGGCCGGCCTCGCGCGCGCGCCAGTCCCCCAGCAACAGGCCGCGCGCGTGTCCTGCTGCCCGGCCGTCCCGGTCCGGCCACCAAAAAAAAAGAAAGAAAAAAGATATGCGTGCGTACGGTCACGGGTGATCGAAGGTGAAATTACCTCAACGCCCTTTTCTTTTAAAAGTTCACGGCTTGCGTCCCGTAAGCCGTAAACTTGGGGGGCTAATGTTACCGGTCCTTTTCGGGACACCAGAAATTCAAAAACGATTCAAGGCCGGCCGGGCTTTGCGGCCGGAAGCCCAACGGGCCCCGGCCCACCGGGCCCCGGCCCACCGGGCCCGAGCGCCCTGACGCACCCACGGCCCGGCACGGCCGGCACGCGCGCACCAGCGCCCCCGGCCCTGGGGCCCCCGGCCCAATGGGCCTCAGCGCGCCCTAGCGCGCATGGCTCGCGAGCACCCTGCGCCCCGGCCGTCCCGGCCTGCGCGCGTCCCCGCGCCCCGACCGTCCCGACCCGTACGCGCCCCCGCGCGCTCCCGCGCCCTGGCCTCCCGGCCCGCGCACGCCCCGGTACCCCGGCCGAGCGCCCCTGCTGCCTCGGCCAGGCGCTCCTGCTGCCCCGGCCGGGTGGCTCTGCCGCCTCGGCCGGGTGCCCCTGCTGCCCCGGCCGAGCATCCATGCTGCCTCAGCCGAGCGCCCCTGCCGCCTCGGCCGGGTGGCCCTGCCGCCCCGGCCGGGCGCCCCTGCCGCCTCGGTCGGGCGCCCATGCCGCCTCAGCCGGGCGCCCCTGCCGCCTCGGCCGGGTGTCCCTGCCGCCTCAGCCGGGTGGCCCTGCCGCCCCGGCCTGGTGGTCCTGCTGCCCCGGCCGAGCAATCCGAACGCCTCGGCCGGGCACGCCGCGCCCGGCCAAGACCCGCGCCCGGTGCGCCCCGCGCCCGTCCAGGCGACACATCCCACGCGCCCTGCGCCCTCCTGGACGTGATGCCTCGCGCACCCCGCTCCCGGCCACCCGATGGGCCTCAAGGAGCCGGCCCAAGGCCTCCTCCAAATACTATAAATACCTCCCCCTAGGGGAGGGATTCATTCATTCGTTCTTTCCAACAATACTTCTCTTCTCTTGAGAACTCTCTCCCTCGTGCTCTTGTGACATTCCAAGAGCGCGCGCCTCTCCTCCCTCGGCTCAGAAATACAAGGACCCCCCTCCACGAGAGGGAGCGCGCTCCTTTTCTGCGACCCGAGCTTTAGCAGTCCACACTGCTCTCCAGCTTCTTGGCCATTGAACTAGAACTCCGAGCTACGAGGTAAGCGACCCCTCTAAAGTATTCACTAGAAGCTACGAGCTAGCCGGGTCCCACTCTAAATCCTTGGATTCCTAAGCCTCCGAGCCCAAGATAGCCCTCAATACACAAATTGAACTACGTCCTGACCTGATCCCGACTAAAGGGTACGTAGGCAGCCAACCTTTGGCACGGTCACACCCCCTAAAATACACCTCAGGGTCTGGAGGGTGCATCTCGGTCTACGAGCTCCCACTTTTGGCCCGGGCGCGGTCACTTGGTCCGGCCTTGGATCGAACCGCCCGAGGTATCTAATCGTTGTTCTTTTCGTGCGACAACGCATAAGAGTATTTCTTCTTTTCCCGGGACCATCGATATTGGTGGATCTCCGTTTACCGCTAACGGTACTAGTGGAAGTATTAGACATAATCTATGAAAAAAAAATTCAACATAACCTCAATTCAAACCAATTCCAACACAAACTCTAACCGAAATTCAATTTCAATTCAAACTAATTCCAACACAAACTCAAACCGAAATTCAATTTTAATTCAAACCAATTCCCACATAAACTCAAACCGAAATTAAATTTAAATTCAAACCAATTTCAACACCAAACTCAAATCGAAATTCGATTCCACACTAATTTTCTACATAAATATCAAATTCCATATTCAATTTCTATATAACTTAAACACAAATACACAATTCTAACCTAATTTCAACATAAAAATACAAATTACATAAAAAAAAACACTTGCCCAGAATGAAGACGACGAGCACGGAGGCGTGGTGGAGAGATAAAACGTCAATGACGTTGTCGGAGGGTTGTGGTCGGAGGCAAGGTTTTCTGGGCTTAGAAATTTGTGGAGAGTGGGTTTGGTGAGTTTGTGGAGAGTGAGTTTGTAAACAAGAAGAAGAAGAAGAAGAAGAAGAAGAAGAAGTGTGGGTCGGAAGCAGAGGAGGGGCGGAGGAAGATGAAAAGACCACGGGGAAGAGGGAGATGAGGGGCGGAGGAAGAAGAAAAGGCCGCGGGGAAGAAGGAGATAAGGGGCGGAGGAAGAAGAAAAGGCCGCAGGGAAGAAGGAGATGAAGGGCCGAGGAAGAATAGAGAAGGGCGGAGGAAGAAGAGATGAGAGAGAGTGAGGGCGGCAGAGGAAGAAGAGATGGGCGGTGATGGAGTGGTTGTGGGGCGGCGACGGAGTGGGTGTGGGTCGGAGAGAGAGAGAGAGAGAGAAAAGAAGAAGAAGAAAAATGAAATTTCTGAAAATTTTGAAAAAAATCGAGTGGGAAAACTGTTTTAGGGTCATACCGCGATATTTCGCCGCGGTCAAGGTACCACGTCGCCGCGGCGAGTGTGTTCCACAATGGTACGACCGTCCCGTTGTGGAATATTTCGCCGCGGCCACGTATGTATTTGGCCGCGGTGAAACATTCTGGCCGCAGCCAAATTATAGTGTGGCCGCGACGAAATAGTACTCAGATTTACATAGCCCCTGGAACTCTTTTCGCCGCGGCCATGTATCTATTTCGCCGCGGCGTGAACTACCTGGCCGCAGCCAAATTATAGTGTGGCCGCGGCCAAATAGTTATCAGATTTACATAGCCCCTGTAACTCTTTTCGCCGCGGCCATGTATCTATTTCGCCGAGGCGTGAACGACCTAGCCGCAGCCAAATTATTGTGTGGCCGCGGCGAAATAGTTCTCAGATTTACATAGCCTCTGGAACTCTTTTCGCCGCGGCTATGTATAATGTTGGTCACGGCGGGACGATATCGCCGTAGCAACATTTAGACTTGGCCGCGATGAAAATACTACAATGGGACGACTGCCCCGTTGTGGAATCAATTCGCCGCAGCTATGTATATCCGTCGCCGCGGCGAAACATCGCGCACTGGATCTATAACTTAAAATTTTTCATCATTTTCACTTTCTAATCTCAAAACCTCATTCGGAAACCCAGTCCAAACCTAATTCCGACCCGTTCTGCACCATCCTCGGTTATCACTCTCAACTATACGTCCAAATCTTGTAAGTTATTCTCCTACTTGCTTTGAATATGCTTGTCTTTTATAATTTGGTAATTAGAATGGGTATTTGTTGTAAAATCTAGGATTTTCTATCATTGAAGATGAAAAAATGGATGTGGGAGAATAGATTAACTGAGATATATCAAGAAGGTGTAGATGAGTTTTGTAAATTCGCTAGAGATAATATGGACGACGCGAAATTTATTCGTTGTCCTTGTGTTCGATGTGGAAATCATAGGCATTTTTCTCTTGATGTTGTTCGAACCCATTTGTTTGCGTATGGAATAATGACCTCCTATCAAAGATGGTACTACCATGGTGAGGTTTTTCGTTCGACAATAAACAATAGCGTTGATGATATTGAAGATGATGTTGATGATATGCCCGGACTGATGAATGATTTGGAGGACGATTTTGTTGACCGACCGGAATTGTTTGAGTCGATGATGATTGATGCGGAGACACCATTATACGAAGGGTGTACAAGCTTTTCGAAGTTGTCATTTTTAGTTACATTGTTTCATTTGAAGGCGTCGGGTGGTTGGACAAACACTAGCTTTACAAAATTGTTGGAAACACTTAAAGAAGCCTTTCCGAAAGACAATAAAGTTCCTTTAAGTATGTATGCGGCGAAGAAGACTTTGGGCACATTAGGTATGAAGTACGAGAAGTTCCATGCGTGCCCGAATGATTGTATTTTATTCAGACACGAGCATGAAAATCTAGATGAATGTCCGATCTGCAAAGAGTCAAGGTGGAAAAAGGCTAAAATGCCACGTGACGGAGTCAAAGGAGTTCCAATTAAGGTATGTATTGACTACTCGATTATTAAATAGATATATAGCCTATAATGGTATGCTTCTTATTGTTTTTTTTTATGATTACAGTCGTTATGGTACATTCCTTAAATGTCACGCTTCCGACGAATGTTTAATAGTGCCAAACACGCGAAGACCATGGTTTGGCACTCCAAAAAACGTGTCAATGATGGTGTTCTTAGACATCCTACCAATGCTGTCCAATGGAAATCCTTTGATTTTGAGTATAAGGATTTCAGTGCTGATCCCCGAAATCTTCGTCTTGGTTTAGCAACTGATTGTATGAACCCGTTTATCATGATGAGCAGTAAATACAATGTTTGGCCGGTTATGTTGGTGAACTACAATCTCCCTCCAAAACTCTGTATGAAGAGAAAGTTCTTTATGTTAACGCTTCTGATATCAGGACCGAGTCAATCAGGTAATGATATCGATGTTTATTTGCCACAGCTTGTTGATGATTTGAAGATGTTATGGGATAATGGCTATGAGGTTAAAGACGCTTATCGTGTAGATTCTTTCAACTTACGGATAATGTTATTGTGGACTATTAACGACTTTCCGGCCTATGAAAATTTATCAGGATATTCTGTGAAATGCTCGATTGGTTGTCATATTTGTATGAAAGACACATCTTCCATCCGGTTGAAGCATGGGTAGAAGACTGTTTTTCTTGGGCATAGAAGATTTTTACCAAGAGACCACCCGTTTAGAAGGTTAAAACAAGCATTTGATGGCAACACAGAAGAACGGTTCCCTCCTCGAATTTTGTTTGGTGAAGATGTCTACGAGATGGTAAAAAACTTGAATGAAGTCCTTGGAAAAAGAAAGCGTCGTGCTAGCACTAAAGAGTCGTTTAAAAAGATCCTTGGAAGAAGAAATCGATATTTTATGACCTTACGTATTGGAAGACGCACTCTGTTCGGAATTGTCTGGATGTTATGCATATCGAGAAAAATATTTGCGAATCAGTTATCGGTACGCTTCTTGATGATCCATATAAATCGAAAGACGAAATAAAATCTAGAAGGGATCTCAAGGAGCTGAATATAAGAAGTATTTTGCATGTCGAGGAAGAGTTCGGACAAAAAACAAAATTGACAGCGGCAAAGTAAACTCTAGATCGGAAGGAGAAAAAGAAGTTGTGTAAATGGTTTACGTCTATCAAAGTTCCCGATGGTCATTCTTCAAACTATACGAGATTTGTATCTATGAAAGATTTGAGACTTATTGGAATGAAGACTCACGATTGTCATGTGCTTCTACAACAAATGTTACCTCTCGCCTTGCATGGAATTTTGTCACCCGATGTGAGATTTGCAATATCCAAGATATGTGATTTCTTCAACTCGATTTGCTCGAAGGTTATTGATCCCACTCGGTTGGATTCCATGCAATCGGAGTTGGTAAAAACTCTATGCATGCTAGAGAAGTTTTTCCCACCATCATTTTTTGACATCATGATTCACTTAACTGTTCACTTGGTATGTGAAGTGAAATTATGTGGTTCCGTATTTTTACGTTGGATGTATCCAATCGAACGTTACATGAAAGTGTTGAAGAGTTATGTGAAGAACTACAATAGGCCGGAAGGGAGCATAGTAGAAAACTATATAGCAGAGGAGTCCGTTGAATTTTGTTCGGAGTATTTAACTAATGCAGACACGATTGGGTTGCCAAAGAACACAAGTCATGAATCAAAAGTGGCGCCCTGCCTGCCAGTTGGCGGTGGTACCTTGCATTGGCTATCTTTAGTTGGCGGATCTTCTCCTCCATCTCAAGGATGCGGTCGTCTCGACAGTCCTGAGGTGGAGGGAGCGAGGGAGTGTGGCTCTCGTCGTTGAGAGACTCATAATCGCCTTGCGCTCGAGAGCGCAAGAAGTATTTCTTCACTCTAGTTTCGTTCTCGGGGTTATTCACGCCCTCAGAACGAACAGGTTGTTGACCACTCATGTCTTTCTCAAGTCGAGGAAGAAGGGGTCGAGCTATAGAAGGGATTTTGGGCTGTATAAGTCGGGAAGTCCCCTCCTTCTAGCGCCAAAATGTTGTCGCACGAAAATGAACAACGATTAATTACCTCGGGCGGTTCGATCCAAGGCCAGACCAAGTGATCGCACCCGGGCTAAAAATGTGAACTCGTGGACCGAGTTGCACCCTCCAGACCCTGAGGTGTGTTTTGGAGGGTGTGAACGTGCCAAAAGTTGGCTGCCTACGTACCCGTTTGTCGGGATCAGGTCAAAACGTAGTTCAAACTGAAGGTGGGGGGCTATCTTTGGCTCGGAGGCTGAGAATCCAAGGCTTTAGAGTAGGACCCGGCTTGTAGCTTCTGGTGAAGACTTTTAGAGGGGTCGCTTGCCTTGTAGCTTGGAATTCTAGCTCAAGGGCAAAGAAACGAGAGAACAGTGTATGCACTACAGAGACTCGGGTCGCAGAAGAGGAGCGCGCTCCTTCTCGTGGAGGGGGGGTCCTTGGGGCTTCTAAGCCGAGAGAGGAGGAGCGCGTACTCTTGGAATTGTCAGAAGAGCGCGGGAGGAGAGCAGAGCTCTTTAGAGGACGCAAGCTAGAGGTCCGAGTGAAGAGAGAAGAGAGAATGAGAAGATTTTTGGAATGCTCTTGCTATGCCAAAAATGGGATGAATGTGGATGCCTTTCCCTCCCCCAAGGGGGCGGGTATTTATAGCTTTGGACGAGGCCTTGGGCCGGCCCCCTCAAGGCCCGCCGGATGGTCGGGCGCGAGGCGCGGTGGGCGCAATGCTCGGTCGGGCACAGGGCGAGTGGAACTGGTGCTCGGATGGGCTCGGGGCGCACACGGCGTGATGCTTGAATAGGCACGGGGCGCGCGAAGTGTTGGAGATGCTTGGCCTGTGCGGCATGGGCGCTCGGCCGAGGTAGCAGGAACACCCGGCCGAGGTAGCAGGAGTGCTCGACCGGGGCAGCAGGAGCAACCGGCCGACTCAGCAGGAGCGCTCGGTCGGGGCGGCAGGGGCGCCCGGCCGAGGCAGCAGGAGCGCTCGGCCGGGGCGGAAAGGGCTCCCGGCCGAGGTAGCAGGAGCGCTCGGCCGGGGCAGCAGGGGTGATCGGCCAAGGCAGCAGGGGCGCCCGGCCGAGGCAGCAGGGGCGCCCGGCCGAGGCAGCAGGAGCGCTTGGCCGGGGCAGCAGGAATCCTTGGCCGAGGCAGTAGGGCGCTCGGCCGAGGGGGCGCTGTGCGCGCGCGGGAGCGCGCATGGGCCGGGACGCCCGGGGGCGCGAGAGCGCGCGCGGGCCGGGACGCCTGGGGGCACGGGAGCGCACGCGGGCCCATTGGGCTGGGGGCGTAGGTGTACACGCGGGCAGGGGCGCGGGTGTTCTGTCGCGCGCGCGGGTCCACTGGGCCGGGGGCGTGGGTGCGCTAGGGCACGCGGGCCCGGTGGGCCGAGGCCCATTGGGTGATCCGGCCTGCGATGCCTGGCCGGTCTTAAATTGTTTTTAAATTTTCGGTTTGCCGAAAACGACCGGTAACAGAGGGTGCCAATGACGTGTCTCTCCCAGATTATCTCTATCTTATCATGGAAACAAGGGATCAAGTTATTGTTAGGATGCTGCAATACCGGCAAAATATCGCTAGATATTATAATAAGAACTTGCACCCTTGCCATTTCCTAGTTGGAGACCTCGGCCTAAGAAAAGTGTTCCAAAACACAGCGGAATCCAACGCCGAAAAAATCGAAGCAAATTGGGAAGGACCATATCGAGTAACAAAAATAGTCCACCCAGGGGTTTATGAACTAGGGACTTTAAGCGGAACGCCCGTCTTACGATCTTGGAACATCATAAACCTCAGAAAATACTACGTCTAACCAACCTAGAACCCCTAATCGAACTTCATCACGGCTTGATCCCATTCATTGGGTATGTAGGCAGCCTCATCCCCGAGGTCCAGCTCCCATACCAAGAAACATCGATAAAATCAACACCATCCGATTACAAGCAACGAGCTCTTGACTCTACAAGGACACCTCAAGAAAGGTCCATCCTTAGGATCACGAACCTCCACTAGTTCGAGGCCGAACCTTCAACTCGTACCAGCATCGAGGCTTTCGATGCGATCACGTAATGCTCAAGTAGAACAGTAGGACCCTGAGGTGCACTGTAAACTAACACTAGAACACCAAACCAATTGGTACCTCTCGTGGGCGACAAAGCCATCAGAAACGTTTGAATACTCAAAAGGAAGAGATCATTCAAACGACTCTGTAAATCTTGACACGCCTTATTGCAACACCTGAGCACAAGGATTTCTGGACCGGTATAACAATACATGACAAGAATCACTCACAAAAAATAATCAGACTAAAACAAATAGCAAGTTGAGAATAAGAATTTCAGTGTGGTAGTGGGCGACCTGAAATACGTAGTAAAATATGGTTGATCAAAATTAGAATTTCAGTTCGTCAATAAACGACCTGTAATACTTAATAAATCTTGATAATCACAATTAGAATTTCAGTCCGCCGGTGGACGACCTGAAATACTTAATAAATTTGGATTATCAAAGTAAGAATTTCAGTTCGTCAATAAGTGACCTGAGATACATGATATGATTCTGATTATTGAAATAAGAACTTTTGTTCGCCAATGAAACATGTGAGCAAAAGTACTTAACAAATTTTGATGACTAAAGTAAGAATTTCAGTTCGCCAGTAAAACAAGCAACCTGAAATAAATAAAATTTTGATGGTTAGAATGTGAATTTCAGTTCGCCTATGAAACATGCGAACTGAAATACTTAATAAATTTTGATTATCACAATATGAATTTCAGTCCGCCAATATAACACGCGAAGTGAAATGCTTAACAAATTTTGATTACCACAGCAAGAGTTTCAGTCCGCCGATATAACAAGCGACCTAAAATACTTAACATATTTCTAAAAAAGTTCATAAACTCGCATACCTTGTTCGATAGGTTTGCCTCAATTAGATATTTCCCGTCAAACAAGTTGAGGAAGTGAACCCACGTCATCGTGTGGATATCATATTATGACGCTACGACCTCCCACCAACTTCTAGCCTCATCCTCTAGTTGCAAATCTGCTGAATCCTCTTGATCCAGTTCTCGGCTGTCGTGGGGTCAACGTTGCCGCCAAACTGCGGAGGCTTCTGCTTCTAAAATCTTTCATATACCGGCTCGCCTACGGGGGAACGACATCAGGAATCCGGAAGTTCAACTCTTCGTGGTGATCCATGCGTCCCTGTGGTGGATTTTCATGTCGTTCACCTTGAACTGGGGGCTCAGGGTTTGGTGGAGGTGTCGTATTCAATCTCGTCAGAAGTTCAGTGATCGTGAGATTTTGGGCTTCGAGTTGTTGCGCAACTATTTGATCTCGTTGGGCTGCGCTAGCAGCCTGTCTCTCTAAGGCGCGTCTCATTTCTGCGAGATCCACCGCCGTAGCATTTCTGGTAAGAGACGGGTCTTGTCCCGACGACATATTCTCCCAGTTCTACACACGAGAACAAACAAGATTACACATATATCCTCACCGAAATGCAATAAACATACAATCAATACATGATCAAACTGAAATTAAAATGAGAATTTATATATACAACCATATACATCCATATATACATATCAAAAGATACAACCAACTTTTCAACATCAAGTTCGCACGTACATATGCTAAGCGAAAGAACTATATACAGACTAGCTCTCACTAGGCCTAGTCTACTGGATCAAAAAGACAAGTACAACAACTATACAACCTCCCAAAAACTATCTCCTCCAAAAAGACTGACTATCACTATATACAAGGATCCTAGCCACATACTCACATGAGAGAATAATCCTCAATGGGATCCTCCTCATCATCGTCATCCACCTTGCTCTCCTCCTCGTCATCAGAGATCACAATGAAAGGGGGAGCCACGGGTGGCTGTGCAGGTGGCGGCGGTGGCGCGTGTGGGGGCTGTGCTGGTGGTGCTAGCACATGAGGTGGCTGGGCTTGCGGTACTGGCGCATGAGGTGGCTGTGGGGCGGCCACGTAAGCTGGAGGAATCCAGCATCCTCCCTGGGTTTGAATCATAAATGCTAAACGCGCTCGAAGAATTTCCATGGACGGGCAGCTGTATAATAACAGCAGGTACCTGAACTCAGGTCCTAACCCGTAATGGAAAATGAACTACTGCCGACAGTCGTCCAGGGCAAAGGGACAAGATGTCACGATCTCATCCTCAAATCGATCCTCGTACTGAGCAATCGACTCAAACTATAACTGATAAAACCAATGAGCGACCTCTGACCACTCGTCAGTCCACCCTGAGCGGAAAAGGTTGCCCCAATAATAGCCTGAAACATGTCCCAAGATCTGTACAAATTACCCAGTGCCACATACCTGGTCCAGCGGGTCAAAGCAGGTCCCTGCACCAGGGTCGTGGCAATACTCATACAAAAGATCTCGGGTATGGCTAGTGCATCCATCCACTCAATCGTGGAACGAATCCAACGTACCCAACTGAGCATACCTCTCATCTCGCTAAATGTCTGAGCGGTAGGAGGAACGGCTGCAAGTGCCTCCTGATAGGTCAGTATTGCCCCTTGCGCCATACCACCTGCCAAACTGACAGGCAAACGGTAAGCACAAGTTCCAACACCTTCCCATATCAAGAACGTGTATCTTAGGTCTACACAAATGACTAAACCTGGGATCTTATACCACAAAATCTATCACGACCCTCGAGCGTCGCCACCTTACCCGCAAGCCGCGACTCGCCGGAACCAACATCACATATCGGGAGGATGTCATCGTATAGATAATGAAATATATTAAATACTCAAGGCAAATGTATAATCTATTAAACATATATTGAACGATATACAATATTATTTAAAGTGTGAAAACGTTTAATACAAAAGTGGTTATCAAAATCTCGGGAAATTTTTCATTTTTCTTTTAGAACTAGAAGTCATATATTGACCCTTATACACACACACACATGTATATATATATATATATATATATATATATATATATATGTGTGTGTGTGTGTGTGTGTGTGTACATAGAAGCTCCCGACTTTACTTATATACACGGGATATTATTTTAGGAAGATTCGATATTATACAAAATATTATATAGGAGATCACTTCCCGAGTCAGAACCCATAGCCCGTAGGTCAAGAGATACCCGTCTTGTCTCGGTTTTCCTTCTCGCTGCTTACATTGCCGCCTTGCCCTTCTCTACATTACCAAGGAACATAAAACTATGAGTCGAATGACTCAGCAAGGGAGAGTCTAACTTAGGAAAGAAAACAAGCTAATGCATAACATATGACGTGCAAACAAGAATGCAGGATGCAGCTATCACCTAGCAGTGAGTAATGAGTGCGCATCCTAGAAAACACTTGCCGTCCCGTAAGGTTAAACACTCCTCACTTTTATAACCCCCGTTCTGACCATAGAATAGCTTCAGACTTTGAGCAGCATTCGTCAGCTAATCTAAGTTTTAACACTTGTCTGGGATCCACTAGTGGTACTTTCTTCATCATGACGTCAGCGCCACTGGTCTCTGGCATAGTCAGCTCGCGAACTGCGACCTTCACCCACTACGCCCTGGGGCGCTCAGGGCAGCTCCCGGTGAGTCTTCCAGCTAGCAATGAGCTCGCGATACGTGACCTTCACCCATTGCTTCGAGTACTCGGTGCACGGACCGGCATGGCCCGCTAAGCACAAGTCGTTGACTTGTGAGTACCACCGACACGAGTTTAAATGAAGTTTGGGTACTCTGCAGCTAGCAGCGTACACGTTAAACTTATATACGGATGAACGTAATGGGATAAACCCAGAAAGAACTTATTGTTTCCCTTTTAAGCTCGTTAAGTGTTTTAAGCTGAAAGCTCGAAATGTGACTTTCGAACCCTCTACTCTCGATTGAATTCGAGAGTCTATCGCTCTTCCATCCTCTCGATTCTAACATATTTCCTAGAGTTAGAAGAGATGTCTAACTATACACTAGTAAATGGGGCTGGTTCAAGTTAGCGTTTGAACCTAACGGACGTACCCGAACTAAGTTTTCAAGCAAGAGTGGCCGAAGCCTTAAGTATTAAGTTTATTAATTTTAGGGCTTTCACCTACGCTTGTTTACTAGTAAGTAAATGCACAAACAAACAGGGTTATCCCCTTGGTAAGTAGTTGACTTATGTTTGACAGAAAGCTCGACGATTCCCGAAGATGTCCCGCTTCTCACGTTCTTTGAGACACTTGGCACTTGTCGAAATGTCGAAAGAAGAATTAATCAAGCTTAACTTTGATAACTCTCTTTCTCGATATCTTTAACACCCGGATTCGTCGCCTTCGACTCGTCCGGTTCCCGCTCGTCCGTCTAGATCTCAACCCACAAATTCTAGCTTATTCGGAGGGTCCTCACTTCTTTCCCAGTGGTTTTTTCTTGCTCCGGCATCACGGCGGTTCACGGCGGCATCTTTTCTCTTCAGCTGGAGCGTGCGGTGATGGAGGCTCTTTGTGAGGACGCACGATGAAGAAGGAGATAGAAGGAGAGAGAGAAGATGGCGGTGATGGTGAAGCTCGATGGTGATTGAAGAAGATGGCCGGATTTTTTTCTCTTTGTCTGTAGATATGCGCGCGCGGAAGAGAAGGAGAGAAGAAGAAAGAAAGAAGAAGAAGAAAGAAAAGAGAGAGAAAGAGAGAATGAGGTGGCCGAGAGAGAAGGAAAGCGAGGGGATAAGTCAAACCTCATGGCAGCTTCTCCTCGCGCCACACGTGCACAGGTGGCCCTCCTAGTTTGTGACACGCCTCTCCCAAAACGACCTCTTTTTATCGTTTTCTTTCAATCTCGTCCTTCAAAACATTGCACATAAGTCCTTTTTAAAATAAAGTCTCATAATCATGTCCTTAATAAATTAAAAATAATATTGAAAAATAACTGAAAAATTCTTATTATTTCCCGTTACCTTGAATATATTTAAGAGATTCCGGAATTTATTTTTACTCTCGAGATTTTTTTAAATCTCCGAGTATGTTCCGAATAATTTTATTCATAAAATAATATCGAATTTACTCGAATATTCTTATTCCGAAATTTCGTCGACCTTAAATATTATTATTTTTGAAGATATTTAAAAATTTAAGGACGTCTCATATGCAACAAGAATTTGAAATAAAACTCGTCTATTTTATTCAAATTCACAAGTCGAGCGTTTACAAAAGTTTATACATTACAGGGTGGCCCTGCACATTTGCTAAGGCAAAAGACTAGCAAGTTGGCTAGTAGGTCAGAATTGTGCCTGTTTGTGGGATATCCAAATGAAACCAAAGGTTTCACATTCTATCGTCCCGGGGATGACAAGACTTTCGTTAGCAAGAACGCTCGTTTTCTTGAGGAGGAATTTATGAAAGATGTTAAACCTAGAAGCAAAATTGTGCTTGAAGAAAGGTTGGGTGAGGAAGTGTCACGACCCGCGACCTCTCGTCGCCGGTTCACGAGCCGCGACGGTGGGTTACGTCACAAGTCACAACATCAATATAATAATATATCTCATATCAATAGAATTAACATAATAATCGCAATACTTATATTGAACATAATACGATAATATATAAGTATTATGGGTCGTTATATAAAAACCTGGTAAATTTTTTTTTTGTTTTTCTCAATTCAAACTTTGAGTCTCACTACGACTCTAAATATTTACATAACCGCTCCTGGGTTTACGTATAATTACAGGAAATAGTTTTAGGAACGTAGAGTACGAAAGGGGTTCAACAAAATATAGTCATAACTATAGAAGAGGTTGATCCCGAGTGAGTCTCCACTAGCCCAAAGGTCAAGAGATACACGTCCGGTCTTCGTCTTCAGTTCTGTTATTCATGTCGCCGTCTTGCCCTTCTCTACATTACCAAGGGTCATAAAACTATGAGTCGATTGACTCAGTAAGTGGGAGTCTAACTTAGAAAATAAAGCGACTAATGCCATGTGATATCATGTGACGTGCAAACAAGCACATAAGAATGCAAGGATGCAAATCTAACAAATTCTAGAGCATGAATCGTGTGTACACACTCTAACTAGTACTTGTCGTCTTTAAGGATACACACATCCCCCGCTATAACCTTCAGAACGACAAGAGACCAGCCTTAGACTTCGAGCAGCAGTCGTCCGGCGGCCTAAGAGTTTTAACGTCTGTCTGGGATCCACTAATGGTACCAACTTCATTCGGCGTCGGCGCAACCCCCAGGCCCTCATAGCCCGTCAAGGTGCGTCCTTCAGGTCCTCATAACCTGGCATTAAGATCGGGTGCGACTCTTGGTCGACTTCCTGATAAATGAGTACTCAGCGCCATCCCCCAGGCCCTCATAGCGCGTCAGGGTTTATTTCGTTTTGGTACCATCGACGCAACAATTCTTTAAGGTTCGAGTACTCTGCTGCACTCAGAGTACACACCTATGCTACTTACAGGAGAGCGACTCAGGATAAATCCTGAAAGAAATTTCATTTCCCATTTATACTCGTTAGTGTTTTAGGTTGAAGACTCGGGATATGACTACCGGTACTTCTACCCTCGATTTGAATTCGAGAGTTAAACACGGCTCTCATGTCTCCCCCGTTCTAACGGGTCATCACAGCCTAAGGAAATTATATCACATATCAGAGGCTGGGTTTCACAAATCTTACGTTTGAACTTATTGAGTGAACTCACGCTAAGTTTTCAGGAAAAGCGGCCGAAGCCTTAATCTTTGAGATTATTCGATTTTAAAGCTTTTCCTATTCTTGTTTACTAGCAAGCAATAATGCACGTAAACAGGGTTATTCCCTTGGTATGTAGTTGACTTAAGTCTCCACACTTACCCGGAAAATATCGTCTGAAAATCTGTTGACTTCCGGAGTTCCCTTGCTTTACACGCGTCCCGAGACTACGCATCCTGAAGCGTTAACACGTTCCGAAGCATCGAGAAAGAGTGAGATCAAGCTTTAAAAACTTTTTCTGAATTCACTATACTTCGGCTTCGACGCGTTCAGTTCTGCCGGCTCTCGCTCGATTCTATCCGATCTGTGACTGAGCTTGCTTGCTATGAAAACGATCTCCTCGGCACGTTCTCACTTGATTTCCGGTGTCCTTCCTCGGTCAGCGGCCACGGCGACTCGGCGGCGGCGACTCTTCTCCTCGGCGAGGCGCGCGCGCGGTGGCCATGAGTTGCGCGAGAGGCAGAGCGACGAAGGAGAGGAAGACGAGGAAGAAAGAAGGAAGGACGAGGTGGTGGTGGCTGAGTGGCGCGGCTGGTGGTGAGCGGCGGCGATTGAAATTTTTTTTTTCCTTTGTTCCTTCTTTCTTGCAGGTCGCGCGATAGTGAGGAAGAGGAAGATAAGTTTCTTCTTTGCACGTGAAGAAGAAAAGAGAAGGGGAAAGAACATTGGAGAAGCAGGAAAATAAATTATTTATTTATTAAATTCACTTTTCCTCCATCTTCTAAAATCAACCCCACTCTCACGTTTTTATTCTCAAATAGCTCCAAAAACGTTACAATCACGTCCTTGTCACAAAATTTTGTCACTAAAACCCGTACTCGCTCGAACTTTTAATTAAGTTATTCAAACCGAGACTTTCCTCGTTCGTTCTTGATTAATTTAAATATATTTAAGGTTTCTCGGAAATAATTCTCATCCTTGAGAATTTATTTCTTAAATTAAATTCCGGCATATTTCCTCGGAAAATAATTTATTATTCGAGACGAACTCGATAAATCCTTTATTTATTCCGAGATTTTCCATCACCTTAAGATAATTTAAATTAACTCGATAAACTTCAACGTCCATAATTCATTCAAGAACTTACTTGTAACACACGAAAGCTCATTTGTTAATCGTAAATTACAAACGGCGAGATTCAGAAGTTTATCCTTTACAGGAAGCTTCTAGAGGATATGTAAGAACTGTGCTTACCCCAACCGAAACACAACCTAACTCATCAGGACCTCGTCAAGTAGTACTTCGACGTAGTGGAAGGGCTTCTCAAAAGCCTGATAGGTACATGTCTTATGGAGATACTTTCGTAGCCGTCTGTGACATGGACGATCCTGTTTCCTACAGCCATGCAATGGTTGGTTCTGAATCAAACATTTGGCTTGACGCCATGAAAGTTGAGATGCACTCGATGTATGTCAACAAAGTCTGGAAACTTGTAGTCCTTCCCGAAGGGATTAAACCCATAGGGTGTAAGTTTATATACAAGAAGAAAAAGGGTCCGGATAGGAACGTCGAGATGTTCAAAGCACGACTAGTGGCTAAGGGTTACACCCAAAAGGAAGGGATTGACTATGAAGAAACCTTCTCACCAATCGCGATGCTTAAATCCATCCACATACTTCTATCCATAGCTGAAGCTCTCGATTATGAGATCTGGGAAATGGATGTCAAGACTGCCTTCCAGAATGGAAATCTTGATGAGCGCATTTATATGGCTCAAGCAGACGGTTTCGTGGAAGAAGGTCAAGAGATCAAGGTTTGTGAGTTGCTTAAGTCCATTTATGGATTAAAGCAAGTATCTAGGTCATGGAATATGTTGTCACTTATTTTCGGACAACTATTCAGGAGCCTAAAGCGGTCAGACCCAATGCCAGATCAAGTGGCCTCGCTTCAGCTCGAGTGTGTAGGACTTCGTATCCCAAATCATCCCTTAGCTGTCGATGGTCTTTGCCCCGTCTGTTGTCTGTCCTGCGAGAGAAGGAAATGATGAACTACAAAGGGGAAATAGAAGGGGTGCCTCTGTTTACCTCTCTGACGCTCAACATTAGTAGGATTGAGGTGGAGTATAGAGGGTTTAGTGTTTAGAGGGCCGAAGCTTGAGAGAAACGAGTGAAGTACAAGATCAGTAGCGTTTCAGTACTCAATTTCGGATTACCTGACTCGAGGGATCGAGCCTCGTATTTATAGGCGACCAAGGAGCGTTTAGAGGCCCCTTGGCTGAGTGACGACCCATGACCGGCCGAGTGACGACCCAAGGGCGGCCATGGGCCGAGTCACGGCCCTGGGCCGGCCATTGGCTGAGTGACGGCCCAGGGCTGGCCGAGCGACGACCCAGGGTCGGCCATCGGCCGAGTGACGGGCCTGGGCCGGCCACTGGCCGAGTGACAGCCCTAGGCCGGTCATTGGCCGAGTGACGGCCCAGGGCCGGCCGATTGACGACCCAAGGCTGGCCATCGGCCGAGTGACGGCCCTGGGCCAGCCTTTTGTCGAGTGACGGCCCTGGGCCGGCCATTGGTCGAGTGACGGCCCAAGGCCGGTCGAGTGGTGACCCAGGGCCGACCATCAGCCGATTGACGGCCTTGGGCCAGCTGTGCGCCAAGCGGAGGCCCAGGGCCGGTCATTATCGCCCTCGCCATCGCTTCACCGAGTTGGGACGGGCTGGTAACATTAGCCCCCCGAGTTTATCACCGGGTGTAACGCGTGTGGTAAACTCAAGGCTTTTTAGCCGCTGTCGGCCCACCGGAACAACCCGTCAAGAAGAGGTACCTCTCGGCCGCTTTTAATTATTGCTTTTTCTTTGGTCGCTTCATTTTCCATGGCTTTTCATCTCGTTGCACGTGCTCATGGACCCCACTAACCGCCTTTCGGCGTGTGGGACCATTGAGGATGATCTTCTCTCTCTACTCGGGGACCAACACGTGGATCTACGGAATTTTTGGGCCCGGTTTTCGTCCCCCTCAACTGACTACCACGTACCATACTTGGCCCCTCTCAACACAAAGATGGTAGGAATGGCCGAGGATGATTTTTGTTCGATTGACGCATGGCTGACCGGCGAGGAAGGGGCCCCGCGCACCAGAGATGGTTCGCGCCTCCTGGAGGACACCGGCGTGGCCGTTCTGGGCATTGGGGATGGGAGGATCGACCGGCGCGGGACCGGCCTGGGTGACAGACACGCTGGGGACGTCACACGCGCAGGCGAGCCGACCAAGGCGACGCCAGCGGGTCGCACCGCCTAGGTAAGGCCTTCCCCGGCGAGATCGGCACCGGGGGAGGCGCGCCAGCCTTGGGTGGCGCCATCTGGGCAGTCGCCGACGCTGCGGGAGACCCCTCCTAGCCGGGCGGGGGCGTTTGGCTGCCCGCGAGCAGCCTGGTCGAAACGCGCGCACCGGGGGAGACCGCGCCATGCGAGATCGGCGCCGGGAGAGACGCGCCGGCCATGGGCGGAGCCGTCTGGGTTTAGGGTTTAGGGGGAGACCACGCCCGGCGAGATCGGTGCCGGGGGAGAAGCGTCGGCCATGGGCGACGCCGACACCGGGGGAGACCCATCCCAGTCAGGCGGGGGCGCTTGGCCGCCTGCGAGCGGCCTGGGGGAAGTGCGCGGCCCTGGCGAGGCCGCGCTCGGCGAGATCGGCGCCAGGGGAGATGCGCCGGTCGAGGGCGATGCCGCCTGGGCTGATCTCGGTATTAGGGAGGACCCCACCTGACCGGGTGGGGATTTTTGGCTACCTGCCGGCCGTGCCGGCGATGCGCACGGCCTAGATGTCCCCGCGCCTGAGGAGGCGCGCGCCGTAAGGAGGCGCCGGCGCCGGACGGCGCCGCCCATGGAGGAGCCGGCGTCGGGCAGGAGGCAGGCCGGCAAAACAGCGCCAGCAGGGGGTGGCGGCCTGCCTGATCCCCGAGCCAACCCTAAGCCTAGGTGGGCCGGGCCCGCGCGCTGGGGACCCACCTGGACGAAAATTGGGCCGGGCCCTTGCGCTGGACGCGCGCATGGAAGGGAGCCCGACCGGCCCAGGGATGGATGGACGCGAGGAGGGCGAGGTCCATGTGGGAAAGTCCCGCCGACCTGGGACCGGGGCGAGCCTTTGGGCCAGACGCGCGCACAGGTGGAGACCCGGCCGGCCGAGGGCCGGGCTGGAGTGGAGATGGGAGCCCGGCTGACAAGGGTCCGGACGCGTGCACGGGAGGGGACCCGGTCGGCCGAGGGCCGGGCCGGCATGTAGATGGGAGCCCGGCCGACCATGGGTCGGACGCGCGCACGGGAAGGCACCCGCACGGGAGGGGACGCGTGCGTGGGCGCCTCCACGGGTCTTGATGTGGGGGAGATGGACCATGTCTGGCCGAGCGCAGGCACGGGGAGCCGGCTTGTCCGATCGAGCGACTGCCTGGGGGACTTGCCTTGCTTTAGGAGTGTTCTTGACGTCGAGCGCTCAGGCGAGTCGTCGAGTCGCCATGCCTCACCAGCCGCGATGCTTTCTTTGACCATGTGAGACGAAGCGCGAGCTTTAGCCTTCGCGATCAGAGAGTTGGCGATTCGCGATGACATCGATTGCTCGGTCGTCGACGTCCCAAGCTCGCTCTTGCTTGCTAGTTTTATGAGTTTGAGGAAGCGCTATTGCATCCCGGAGTGGATATCAATCATGAGACCGTTGCCCGACGATCTCCCTACTCGTCCGCGGAAGGGGTACGCTGCCGTTCACGAGGCGAGCCTTCGCGGAGAGCTATGGTTTCCCTTCCAGCCGGTGATTCAGGACTTGCTGGTTCGATTGGGAGTGCACGCATCGCAGATGTCCCCATTTTTCTATCGGGTGGTCACAGCGTGCCATATGATGCAATATCGAGCGAAGAAGAGAGCTGTCACCATGGACGACATTCATAACCTCATAGTCGTTCGCGGGGTTCCCGGGAAACCAGGCTCTTACCTAGTGGCACACCGAAAGCGCCTTTCCATAATCACAAAGGTCACCTCGAAGCATCAATACCTATGGGTGTGGGTATCTGAATTTGCCTTCGGGGCGGCGCCTCTCGTGTTTGGTCTCGTGGCCGACTTCTCGGCCGTTAGTGATATTGAGGACTCCGAGCTCGCAACCTTGATCAGGGCGGTTCAAGACTCGAGGTGGCAAGGGTCGCTCTTCGAGTCTCTGGACTTAATGGCGACCACCGGGTGGTTCGTACCTGGTGATGACCCGCCTCGACGCCCGTTTCCTCGGCACGGAGGCCGTGGCGGGCCCCGAGTTTGAGACAGGGGGTTCTTCTGCTCCTCTCCCCGACGTGGGGGGGTACTAACCATTTTTTTTTTCATGCTATCGCATTACTTACTCTTTATGACAGGTACCATTGCTCAAGATCGTTAACGCGCGCGAGTGCCCAGGGTGCAACCCAGTGGCAAAGCCGTGGCCGCGGCCCGTTCTCGAGTTGAGGCTCACCGCGGGGGATCACCCATGCGAACACGGAACGAGGCAAACTCTTTGAACAAGCGGCCTATGTTGTCGGTCTCTTTCAGCTCGCCCTCTTGTGAGAAGCACGCTTACACATCGACGGCAAAGGATGGTATAGACTCGATGCTTTTAGCGGAAGCGGCGGAGCTGAGGGGCCAATGCTCCCAAGGGATCCTCGAAGCCCCTCTAAGAGACTTCAAGGGTCTCCTGACGACAAGCGACATTGAATACTTCCAGAACGGGATCAGCGATGCTTAGAAGGTACGATCCGTTATTTGGTTTATGTATAGTCGTCGTACTTTTTATGATTGCGCATGTGCCATCTGTTGTCAATGGTGCCCACAAGAAGAGTTGTAGTCTTTATTTTGTACATTTGATGTAATAAAGTCTCATGAAGACTCTTGCTTGTAATTGCCTATCTATTCATTAATAAAGTTGAAACGTTCATTCATTCTTTCTTTGTTTGAAGCTTTATGATAAAACCTTAGTCTTTTAGTCCATAAACAAACTTAACAACTTACGAAGAGACAAATGTAGATTTGCATGAACAAATTCTTCGTAGTTTGCTTAAAATGATATATTCGCAATCTTAGGGTCAAAGGACTATTGACCTCAGTATGATTGTTAGAAGAATCTATGATGTCTGGTTATGAGGCATTGAGAGTTGGAGACTCTATAGTTCTTCTAGGTATCTTCCGAAGGTACTGAATTGACCAGTGCACTTCTAGAGACAAGATAAGAACAAACCATTTAACCTCTTATGTCTCGAAGTCACTATGTATGAATTGCATCATGCTTACCTTAATCCTGAAATGAGACATGCCATTTCACACCTTAGTATTCTCATTTGAGAAAGTCAGAGTTCGGACTCACTATGTCATTCCGAACAGGGCCTATTGGTGAAGTACTAAGTTGTGAGTATGTCATGAGTAACTTTGTGAAGTTCTCATAGATATGGAATTCATGTACAAGATTGCTGAAATGCAATGTATGTCACCTCATGCTTTGTTCCTTGGAGTGTGAATAAATGAACTGGCCAGTGTCCAAATTGAGTCCTGACTCTTTTGGATGAAACAATGTGACTTGTTAGCTCCTCGTCAATACATTGTTTCTAACTTATTCACAAGCGACAAAGGAGTTGAGGAAATAACAGCTAGAAGGGTAAAATGGTAATTTAGTAAATCCCGACTAGCTGATGACATTCATGAAGGGTAAACATAGATAATATTCAGTGGATCCGCTCATCATAATTAGGTCGAATTCTTGAGTAGAAAATAAATTCATTTGAACCGAGAGATTTTCAGTGTCAGCTCTTTAGTGGAGTCAGTTGACATTAAGCTAAACTTGGAAAAGGTTTGTGAACTTTTGAGTCCAAGTGTTTAGCTCAAGCTTTGTTCATTTGGGTCCATGAGGTCACTGTCAGGAATCACATCGATAGGAATAGTTAAACTGGAAGCTAAGTCAAAACAAGAACGAAAATTGTCGAAAGGGTATTTTTGTCTTTTGAGACATAAGGATGAAATGGATGTCAATAAATTTTGACAAGTTCATTTGATGACTTAATGTCACTCGGCCATAATATGATTAACTGGGCCTTGTGAATTAATTTCATTTCATGAGAATTTTATTGAAAATTCTTAATGGGCCTTTCTCATGTTGTCATGAACAAATGAAGAAGCTTCTAGAAGCTCCTTCTAGAGAGACTTGGGCGCCTACCCTAATAGAGAAATAGGAGAGTTTATTTTGTGCATAAATGTATTTAGATACTTGCCAAAAGAAAAAGAGGAAACAAATTTCCTCCAAGAGGAAAGTGGGAATCGGCCAAGTGAGAGACAAGGCAAGGCCTTGAACAAAATTGGAAACAAATCAAGGCTTCTAGAAGCCTTGAGTTGGCCGAGTGTCTCAAAGGGAAAAAAGAGGAAATTGCTCATGAATATGTGATATTCTATAGAAGAGGAAACTACCTTATTGAAGGTGAGACCTCTCCTATAAATAGGAGCCTCATTTCCTCACATTTCATTCATCCAAGTTTAAGAGATTTGAGAGACTCTCTCTCTAGAACTTTGGCCGAAACTCCTCTCTCTCTCTCTCTAGTTTATTTTCGATTATTCTTGTTTTGGCACCTAGGTCCTCACTCGACCTAGTGTTTAGCTCTGCGACTTCAAGAGTTGTTCTTAAGTCGTAGTGTTTAAAAGTGCCCACTCACTAATTCCTTTATTTCGAGTGATTTAGTGATAGAAACTTTCGTGGTTGCTCGAGGTGCCGAGGAAAGAAAGAGAGACGTGCTGCAAGGGGAGACGAGCGTTGCAAACTTTCCAAAAGCTTCTTCAAAGTTCAAGCTTCAAGAAAGGTTAGTAAACTTCTAGCTCATATTGGTTTTTAATTACATGTACTTGCACTTGTCTAGGTTAGTAAAAACTGTTTTACTTGTAAAAGAAAATTTTTAAAATTCCGCCGCTTACCGAAGCGTTAATTATTTTCTCAAACCCTAGATCGATTCCAACAGCGTCACGAGCCTCCTCCAGGTCAATATCTCAATCATCCTCCAAATCTGCCTTGGCTCGCACGATGTCGTCCTTCTCTTGAATAATGGCTTGCATCTCCACCAGGATCCTCAGGCCGAGATGAGGATCTGAAGATCGTCCACGCTCAACTATCGGCGAGCAAGATCTCTCGTGTCAAGGCGGATAGGGAGCGGGACTCCCTGCTGGTGGAGATGCAAGCGATTATTCAAGAGAAGGACGACATCGTGCGATCCAAGGCAGATTTGGAGGATGATTGAGATATTGACCTGGAGGAGGCTCGTGACGCTGTTGGAATCGATCTAGGGTTTGAGAAAATAATTAACGCTTCGGTAAGCGGCGGAATTTTAAAAATTTTCTTTTACAAGTAAAACAGTTTTTACTAACCTAGACAAGTGCAAGTACATGTAATTAAAAACCAATATGAGCTAGAAGTTTACTAACCTTTCTTGAAGCTTGAACTTTGAAGAAGCTTTTGGAAAGTTTGCAACGCTCGTCTCCCCTCGCAGCACGTCTCTCTTTCTTTCCTCGGCACCTCGAGCAACCACGAAAGTTTCTATCACTAAATCACTCGAAATAAAGGAATTAGTGAGTGGGCACTTTTAAACACTACGACTTAAGAACAACTCTTGAAGTCGCAGAGCTAAACACTAGGTCGAGTGAGGACCTAGGTGCCAAAACAAGAATAATCGAAAATAAACTAGAGAGAGAGAGAGAGGAGTTTCGGCCAAAGTTCTAGAGAGAGAGTCTCTCAAATCTCTTAAACTTGGATGAATGAAATGTGAGGAAATGAGGCTCCTATTTATAGGAGAGGTCTCACCTTCAATAAGGTAGTTTCCTCTTCTATAGAATATCACATATTCATGAGCAATTTCCTCTTTTTTCCCTTTGAGACACTCGGCCAACTCAAGGCTTCTAGAAGCCTTGATTTGTTTCCAATTTTGTTCAAGGCCTTGCCTTGTCTCTCACTTGGCCGATTCCCACTTTCCTCTTGGAGGAAATTTGTTTCCTCTTTTTCTTTTGTCAAGTATCTAAATACATTTATGCACAAAATAAACTCTCCTATTTCTCTATTAGGGTAGGCGCCCAAGTCTCTCTAGAAGGAGCTTCTAGAAGCTTCTTCATCTGTTCATGACAACATGAGAAAGGCCCATTAAGAATTTTCAATAAAATTCTCATGAAATGAAATTAATTCACAAGGCCCAGTTAATCATATTATGGCCGAGTGACATTAAGTCATCAAATGAACTTGTCAAAATTTATTGACATCCATTTCATCCTTATGTCTCAAAAGACAAAAATACCCTTTCGACAATTTTCGTTCTTGTTTTGACTTAGCTTCCAGTTTAACTATTCCTATCGATGTGATTCCTGACAGTGACCTCATGGACCCAAATGAACAAAGCTTGAGCTAAACACTTGGACTCAAAAGTTCACAAACCTTTTCCAAGTTTAGCTTAATGTCAACTGACTCCACTAAAGAGCTGACACTGAAAATCTCTCGGTTCAAATGAATTTATTTTCTACTCAAGAATTCGACCTAATTATGATGAGCGGATCCACTGAATATTATCTATGTTTACCCTTCATGAATGTCATCAGCTAGTCGAGATTTACTAAATTACCATTTTACCCTTCTAGCTGTTATTTCCTCAACTCCTTTGTCGCTTGTGAATAAGTTAGAAACAATGTATTGACGAGGAGCTAACAAGTCACATTGTTTCATCCAAAAGAGTCAGGACTAAATTTGGACACTGGCCAGTTCATTTATTCACACTCCAAGGAACAAAGCATGAGGTGACATACATTGCATTTCAGCAATCTTGTACATGAATTCCATATCTATGAGAACTTCACAAAGTTACTCATGACATACTCACAACTTAGTACTTCACCAATAGGCCCTGTTCGAAATGACATAGTGAGTCCGAACTCTGACTTTCTCAAATGAGAATACTAAGGTGTGAAATGGCATGTCTCATTTCAGGATTAAGGTAAGCATGATGCAATTCATACATAGTGACTTCGAGACATAAGAGGTTAAATGGTTTGTTCTTATCTTGTCTCTAGAAGTGCACTGGTCAATTCAGTACCTTCGGAAGATACCTAGAAGAACTATAGAGTCTCCAACTCTCAATGCCTCATAACCAGACATCATAGATTCTTCTAACAATCATACTGAGGTCAATAGTCCTTTGACCCTTAGATTGCGAATATATCGTTTTAAGCAAACTACGAAGAGTTTGTTCATGCAAATCTACATTTGTCTCTTCGTAAGTTGTTAAGTTTGTTTATGGACTAAAAGACTATGGTTTTATCATAAAGCTTCAGACAAGGAAGATTGAATGAACGTTTCAAATTTATTATTAATGAATAAGCAATTACAAGCAAGAGTCTTCGTGAGACTATATGACATCAAATGTACATAAATGGACACTACTACTCTTCTTGTGGGCATCATTGACAACAAACTCCCACTTGACTCAAAGAAGATGTGAGTAGTCCTACATGCCTGATCCCTCTCGAAGTTGGTCGAAGACCTTGTTCGCTAGGGCCTTGGTGAATGGATCTGCCAGAGATCTATTTCACCTCCACGTCTCCGCGTTGCGCGATCTCTCGAATCAAATGGTATTTCCTCTCAATATGCTTAGAGCACTTATGGCTTCTAGGTTCCTTTGAGTTAGCGACAGCCCCACTATTATCACAATAAAGGGTCATGGGCTCGTCGACGTTTGGAACAACTTCCAAATACTTAAGGAATTTTCTAAGCCATACAGCCTCTTTGGATGCTTCACAAGCAGCCACATATTCTGCTTCCATTGTGGAGTCAGCAATGCAAGATTGCTTAATACTTCTCCACACAACAGCTCCACCATTAAGGATGAACACAGATCCCGAAGTGGATTTCCTGGAATCCTTATCCGCTTGAAAATCGGAGTCGGTATATCCCGTTATAGTCAGGTCAGTACCTGAGTATGTAAGCATCAAGTTCCTAGTTCTTCGAAGATACTTAAGAACATGCTTAACAGCAATCCAGTGCTCGGGTCCAGGGTTCGATTGGAAACGGCTAACTACACCAACGGCGAAACATATATCAGGTCTAGTGCAAAACATAGCATACATGAGGCTTCCTACGGCAGAGGCGTAAGGAATTTTCCTCATGTCTTCAATCTCTTGTGCAGTCTTGGGAGACTGGTCCTTAGAGAGTGAAACTCCATGCCTAAAGGGTGTTTGACCCCTCTTGCAGTCTTGCATCGAAAAGCGATCCATCACCTTATCAATATAAGATGCTTGAGAGAGCGACAGGGTCCGGTTTTTCCTATCTCGAAAGATTTGGATTCCCAGAATGTACGCGGCTTCTCCTAGATCCTTCATATCGAATTGCTTTGCTAGCCAGACCTTAACCTCAGATAACTTACCCACGTCATTACCAATGAGTAGTATATCATCGACATATAGTACCAGAAACACAACTTTGCCTTCGTGTATTAACTTGTAAACACAAGGCTCATCTATTGACTGTTCAAAGCCAAAGCTCTTTACAGTTTCATCGAATCTAATATTCCATGACCTAGATGCTTGCTTTAGTCCATAAATGGATTTAAGCAACTCACAAACCTTGGTCTCTTGACCTTTATCCACGAAACCGTCTGGTTGAGCCATGTAAATGCGCTCGTCAAGATTGCCATTCAGAAAGGCTGTCTTGACATCCATTTGCCAGATCTCATAGTCGAGAGCTGCAGCTATGGATAGGAGTATGCGGATGGATTTAAGCATTGCGACTGGCGAGAAGGTTTCTTCATAGTCAATCCCTTCTTGTTGGGTATAACCCTTTGCCACAAGTCGTGCTTTGAACGTCTCGATGTTCCCATCAGGACCCCTTTTCTTCTTGTATATCCACTTACACCCTACGGGTTTAATCCCTTCAGGAAGGTCTACAAGTTTCCAGACTTTGTTGACATACATCGAGTGCATTTCAACTTTCATGGCGTCAAGCCAAAGGTTTGATTCAGAACAAGCCATTGCTTGGCTATAGGAAACAGGGTCATCCATGTCGGAGACGGCTACAAGAGAGTCTCCATAAGACATGTACCTGTCAGGCTTTTGAGTAGCCCTCCCACTACGTCGAAGTACTACTTGACGAGATTCTGATGAGTTAGGTTGTGTTTCAGTTGGGGTAAG
The DNA here is from genome assembly GCF_054948205.1 of Urtica dioica subsp. dioica. Classification (NCBI taxonomy): domain Eukaryota; kingdom Viridiplantae; phylum Streptophyta; class Magnoliopsida; order Rosales; family Urticaceae; genus Urtica; species Urtica dioica. The sequence continues at coordinate 40,273,533 of NC_142759.1, read as the reverse complement.
AACATTTCTTACAGATGAGGTAGAAGCTTCCTCACCCAACTTCTCTTCAAGCACAATTTTGCTTCTAGGTTTCGCATCCTTCATAAAGTCCTCCTCAAGGAAACGAGCATTCGTGCTAACGAAAGTCTTATCGTCCTCGGGACTATAGAAAGTAAAACCTTTGGTTTCCTTCGGATATCCTATAAACAGGCACAATTCTGACCTACTAGCCAACTTGCTAGTCTTTTGCCTCAGCACGTGTGCAGGGCAACCCCAAATTCGGATGCGGCCAAGATTCACTTTACGGCTAGTCCATCGTTCATAAGGAGTACCAGGAACCGTTTTAGACGGAACTTGGTTCAGAATGTAAGTGGCTGTTTCGAGGACATATCCCCAAAAGGAAAGCGGGAGTGATGAGTAACTCATCATTGATCTAACCATCTCCATAAGAGTTCGGTTTCTTTTCTATGACACTCCGTTTTGTTGAGGTGTGCCAGGTGCGGTAAGCTGAGAAGCGATACCTTCTTCTTTAAGAAAGTCATCGAACTCTCCAGACATATACTCACCACCTCGATCAGATCGAAGGGTTTTGATCACTTTGCCAGTTTGCTTTTCCACTAAAGCCCTAAAGACCTTAAATACGTTAAAGGTCTCGGATTTGTGTTTAAGCAAATAGACAAACCCATATCTTGAGTAATCATCAGTGAAGGTAACGAAGTATTCGTATCCTCCACGTGCCTGTTGGTTGAGCGGTCCACATACATCAGAATGCATTAATTCCAGCAACTCAGTGGCTCTTCGACCCTTATCGGAGAAAGGTCGCTTAGTCATTTTTCCTTCTATGCAGGATTCACAAGTAGGTAGTGAACCTATTGCAGAGGCTTGGAGTGGACCATCCCTCACAAGTCTCTTAATCCTATCTAGACTGATATGACCAAGTCTTAAGTGCCAGAGGTATGTTGATTTTGTTAGATCGGAGGATTCAGAAAGTTTGATCCTCTTTGGCTCCCTTATTATCTATTTCGGTGTCTAAAAGAGAAGGTTGAGTGGGATAGATGTAGAAAAGAGCATTCTTCATACATGCATCAGTGACAAAAGAATTATCAGGAAACGAAATACGAATTCCATTCTTAATGAACTTTAAACAATAATCTTGCTCAAGAAGACGAGCAACGGATATTAAGTTCTTCCCAAAGGTAGGAACAAAATAAACATTATTCAAGTTTAAAGTGCGGTCTTCAAAAGACAGCGTCGCGGATCCCACAGCCTTCGCGGACACCAGGCTCCCATCACCCCATTTGAAACAGAACTCGCCTTCCTCTAAGCTTTTGGTTTTCTTTAAACCATTCAAGGAACAACAAATATGGTTAGTAGCAGCGGAGTCAAGAATCCACGTTGATACATTATCAGCTACTAAGCATGCTTCAGTAACTAGTACAATACTATGTTCCTTTGCTTTGAGATAGGCAGGACAGTTCGTTTTATCGGCCTTGTGAGGTCTCTTCTTAGTTCCAGAGGCGGAGGCTTTTTGCTCAGTAGCATGTGCCTCTCCTTGATTCCTCTTTCTCTTATTGAGACCTACAGCAGTGTGAAGCTCCTTCATAAGCTCGGTAACAGTGTACTTTAGCTTTGTAATGTAGTAGTTCAGCATGAAGGTATCAAGAGACTCGGGGAGAGTTTCTAAGATCATATCTATGATATTCTTCCCATCAATCTCAGATCCTAGGATTTCCAATTCATTTAGGTAACTAATGATCAGCATCATATGGTCCCTAACAGGAGTCCTAGCCTTCATGCGACTGTTCATAAACTGTCGGACTGCTTGTAGCCTTGTTTGATGCCTTTGCCCTCCAAACATCTCAAGGAGATTGTAGAGCATGTCAGCGGCAGTCTCGATGTCACGATGTTGCTCTTTCAGCATATTGTTCATAGATACCAAGATATAGCACCTCACAATCTCATCGGATCGAAGCCAGGCCGCTAAGGCGTCATTGTCCTCTTAAGTTGAATCATTATTCGTCAGAGGAGGACACGGGGTGGTGAGTACCCATTTGTGCTTGTTAACGATAGGTATTATGTCGAGGTTACGTTTCGAGTCTATGTAGTTTTCGTTTTCGAGTTTGTTCGAGGAAAGAATGAAAGAGAGAGAGTTGGGAGACATATTGCCTATAAAAGTTGAAACAAGTTTATGATTAGTCTTTGGTTTAGGATTTAAGTTTGTTTAAGACTTTATAAAATCCAAAGGTGTTATGAACGAAATGACACTTTACTCCTTCGAGGGAAGACCGCAACGAGTCTCCTTTCATAAGTAAATGACTCATCATTAATGCATAGCCAAGATGTCAATACATCAATTTTGACTAGCCACCTTGTAAATTGGTTTGATCACTCACATCCTTTCGCAGGGCCTCGAGGGAGGATTACTAGGGATTGAGTCTAAGTGTGTAACCAACCACTTAGTCCAAAAGATTGACTTTGAAAAACAATCCGCCGAGGGGAGGTCTTGTCATCATCGTCTCACTCTCGGACGTAGCTCATTGAGCAATGATCAGAGCAAAGCGCCCTTGAGTACTCTCATTTAAGAGAGGGCCACGAGGGTGACTCTTAGTCCGGCGAAACTTGCACTTTTCATTAGTGTTGGGGATCGTGGGTTACAAACAACAAGTATAACCCTCCCACTTAGTTTTTGGAGTTGGTTCATCGACTCTTATAAGTTCGGAAACAGATTTCCTAGTGAAAGAGCGACAGAGCGGACAACTAGAAGAGAATCCTAGATCGACATGTTCAGAGCAGTATTAGTGCATAAAGGCACAAGGTACATACTCGATCTTTTCCTATTTTCTATTTCGGGAAAGTGCGTGAGGGAAGTGTGAACTTCAACTCACTCGAACACTTGAAAGTTTGAGATTACACATCTTTTTATTTTTCGGCTTGTCTACAAGGAGACCTCCCACTCAAATTTTCAAGAGCATATAGATTTTGAACATATGTGATATAGATATAGTTTTGAAAACATTTTGAAAACTTATTTGATTTGGATGACAAAATATTTTCAAGTTTGAAAGTGAAAACGGTTTTTCAAAATTCAAACTAGTTTTGTAAAAATTCAATTTCTATTAAACTTTCAAAAATCAAAACATTTTAATCTTACACATCATGTTTATAATCATATGAAAAACATTTTTGCTCAAGAAAATTTTCTCATTAGAGTTCTATAACTCATGGTAGTGGGGTTTGAAAATCCGGATTTCTAAAAAACTGGAGTTTCAGACAGCCGCGCACCTCGGAGTAAAATCGCCATAACTGGCGGCTCCGATGTCCTTTTGAGCCGAAACCGGTGGCATTGGATAGAAGACAGACAGAGCTTTAATTTGATTTAAGAATAATTAAATTTCGATTTCTGAGCAGAGAGTTCTGCTACTTTTAATGCGGGTTTACTCCAGCTCGAAGAAAAAGAAATAAATTAAAGCTACCACCTTTTTAGGTGCGAAAAAGAATCGAGTGTAACGGAACGTTTTATGAAGGTTGTTAAAGCTTTTATTTGTGTTTTATTAGCAAGGTAATAACAAGGCATAAAAGAAATAACAACAAGCATAAAACGATTCAAGTAAGAAAAAGAAACTAGCAAGATAACAAAACTAGTCACAAAATTTTACTCGAAATTTCTCAAACCTTTAAAACACGTTTTTCAATATAAAAAATTAAAAACTTTTAGAACTGATTCTAATGTGTTTTCAAAACATCCCAAAATCATAGAAAAACAACATGGTTTTTAATTTAAAGGCATGAGCAATAAATTAAAAAAAAAATCTAAGATTACAATTCTAACTTGTCACAAAATTAGTAAACTTTCGAAAACGATTTTCAAGCTCATAATTTTAAAAACATGTACATGCTAATCTTTGACCATAGCTCTGATACCATTTGTTGGAATCGATCTAGGGTTTGAGAAAATAATTAACGCTTCGGTAAGCGGCGGAATTTTAAAAATTTTCTTTTACAAGTAAAACAGTTTTTACTAACCTAGACAAGTGCAAGTACATGTAATTAAAAACCAATATGAGCTAGAAGTTTACTAACCTTTCTTGAAGCTTGAACTTTGAAGAAGCTTTTGGAAAGTTTGCATCGCTCGTCTCCCCTCGCAGCACGTCTCTCTTTCTTTCCTCGGCACCTCGAGCAACCACGAAAGTTTCTATCACTAAATTACTCGAAATAAAGGAATTAGTGAGTGGGCACTTTTAAACACTACGACTTAAGAACAACTCTTGAAGTCGCAGAGCTAAACACTAGGTCAAGTGAGGACCTAGGTGCCAAAACAAGAATAATCGAAAATAAACTAGAGAGAGAGAGAGAGGAGTTTCGGCCAAAGTTCTAGAGAGAGAGTCTCTCAAATCTCTTAAACTTGGATGAATGAAATGTGAGGAAATGAGGCTCCTATTTATAGGAGAGGTCTCACCTTCAATAAGGTAGTTTCCTCTTCTATAGAATATCACATATTCATGAGCAATTTCCTCTTTTTTCCCTTTGAGACACTCGGCCAACTCAAGGCTTCTAGAAGCCTTTATTTGTTTCCAATTTTGTTCAAGGCCTTGCCTTGTCTCTCACTTGGCCGATTCCCACTTTCCTCTTGGAGGAAATTTGTTTCCTCTTTTTCTTTTGGCAAGTATCTAAATACATTTATGCACAAAATAAACTCTCCTATTTCTCTATTAGGGTAGGCGCCCAAGTCTCTCTAGAAGGAGCTTCTAGAAGCTTCTTCATTTGTTCATGACAACATGAGAAAGGCCCATTAAGAATTTTCAATAAAATTCTCATGAAATGAAATTAATTCACAAGGCCCAGTTAATCATATTATGGCCGAGTGACATTAAGTCATCAAATGAACTTGTCAAAATTTATTGACATCCATTTCATCCTTATGTCTCAAAAGACAAAAATACCCTTTCGACAATTTTCGTTCTTGTTTTGACTTAGCTTCCAGTTTAACTATTCCTATCGATGTGATTCCTGACAGTGACCTCATGGACCCAAATGAACAAAGCTTGAGCTAAACACTTGGACTCAAAAGTTCACAAACCTTTTCCAAGTTTAGCTTAATGTCAACTGACTCCACTAAAGAGCTGACACTGAAAATCTCTCGGTTCAAATGAATTTATTTTCTACTCAAGAATTCGACCTAATTATGATGAGCGGATCCACTGAATATTATCTATGTTTACCCTTCATGAATGTCATCAGCTAGTCGGGATTTACTAAATTACCATTTTACCCTTCTAGCTGTTATTTCCTCAACTCCTTTGTCGCTTGTGAATAAGTTAGAAACAATGTATTGACGAGGAGCTAACAAGTCACATTGTTTCATCCAAAAGAGTCAGGACTCAATTTGGACACTGGCCAGTTCATTTATTCACACTCCAAGGAACAAAGCATGAGGTGACATACATTGCATTTCAGCAATCTTGTACATGAATTCCATATCTATGAGAACTTCACAAAGTTACTCATGACATACTCACAACTTAGTACTTCACCAATAGGCCCTGTTCGGAATGACATAGTGAGTCCGAACTCTGACTTTCTCAAATAAGAATACTTAGGTGTGAAATGGCATGTCTCATTTCAGGATTAAGGTAAGCATGATGCAATTCATACATAGTGACTTCGAGACATAAGAGGTTAAACGGTTTGTTCTTATCTTGTCTCTAGAAGTGCACTGGTCAATTCAGTACCTTCGGAAGATACCTAGAAGAACTATAGAGTCTCCAACTCTCAATGCCTCATAACCAGACATCATAGATTCTTCTAACAATCATACTGAGGTCAATAGTCCTTTGACCCTTAGATTGCGAATATATCGTTTTAAGCAAACTACGAAGAGTTTGTTCATGCAAATCTACATTTGTCTCTTCGTAAGTTGTTAAGTTTGTTTATGGACTAAAAGTCTATGGTTTTATCATAAATCTTCAGACAAGGAAGGTTGAATGAACGTTTCAACTTTATTATTAATGAATGAGCAATTACAAGCAAGAGTCTTCGTAAGACTATATGACATCAAATGTACATAAATGGACACTACTACTCTTCTTGTGGGCATCATTGACAACAGACGCGACTGCGAAGGAGAGCATCTCACGAAATCACCTTCTCTTTTTTCGACGGCATGTTTTCCCCCTTGGACGACGTGCCACAGGCGGACGACACGTGTCCCCAGGTTTCCGCGGAGGCTGCTTATCGACGAACTGCCCCCCTAACAGAGAGGCCACCGATGGGTCGGGTGTTCCCCAACCCGAGATCGATGAGGAGCAGGTCAACTTTGGTTCCGAGTAGCTGGTTTTGTTTCGATTTCCCGCGCACTTGTTTAGCGCTTGTTTTCTTTGATGTTTTCATTCATATATTTATCGCATTTCCTTTTTGTTGGGTTATTTCCGTAACGTTGACCGTTTTTATTAAAGCTTTTCCGGTTTTTCATGCGTCTTATTTTCTCGATTTACTATGTTTAGCGTAATCGATTTGTGCAATCCGCCTAACGCGTGTCTCACGAACTTTGGTTTACTATGTCTAGCGTAACCGGTTTGTACGGCTCAGCGCCATACTTAGTGGCTAGGTTTCCCGTGGACGTTGGCTAGGCCAATTTCGTCCAGCGGGCGCAAGCCTTTGAAACCCACTGGCGACTCGCTGCCTCTCGACGCACGAGCTAGGCGGCTAACGGGCCCTTTTCTTGGCGCATATGCTACCTGTTGGCGTGCGTGTCGTGTACCAGGACAGGCTTGAAGTAATCGCAGTTCCCAGCGAGCGTGGTACCTGTCGGTACGCGTGCCTCGTTTTTGTGTTTTGACTGTTGTCTTAGGGTCAGAAGTCTGATGCGCGGATGCAACCCATTGACGATTCGCTACCTTTCATCGTCCGAGGGCATCGCACAAAGGGTGTGTTGGAATTGATCTAGGGTTTAAGAAAAAGTTTAACGCTTCGGTAAGCGGCGAAATTTTAAAAAAAAAAAAAAATTTGAGAAGTAAAACAATTTTAGTAACCTAGACAAAGAGCAAGTACACGTAAATAAAAACTGTTATGAACATTATAAATTTACTAACCTTTTTAGAAGCTTGAACGTTGAGAAGCTTTTGGAAAGTTGCAACGTTCGTCTCCCCTCGCAGCACGTCTCTCTTCCTTCCTCGGCAACACGAGCAACCACGATAGTTTCTATCACAAGAATCACTCGAGAGAAAAGGAATTAGCGAGTGGGCACTTTTAAACATGAAGGCTCGAGAACAAGTCTCAAAGTCGAAGAGCTAAAAAACGCTAGGTCAAATGAGGACCTAGGTGCCAAAACAAAAACGAAAAGAACTTAGAGAGCGAGAGAGGATGGGCGGCCAGGCTAGAGAGAGAAGCTTTCAATCTCTAAAACTTGGGATGAATCAAATGAGAAGAATAAGGCCCCTATTTATAGGAGAGGCTTTACCTTCAATAAGGTAGTTTCCTCTTCTATAGAATATCACATATTCATGAGCCAAATCCTTATTTCCCATTCTTATGTTGGACGTGTAAGCCTTGGCTTCTACAAGCAAATTTGTTTCCTATTTTGCTTGCCTTGGCCGCCCATGTCCTTTCCTCCTAGAGGAAATTTGTTTCCTCTTTTTCTTTTGGCAAGTATCTTCATACATTAATGCACAAAATAATCTCTCTTTCAGACCATGGCATGCACGAAATTTAGTCTCCCATTTCCTTGGGTTGGACGAAAATAAGGCTTCTGAAAAGCCTTTCTAGATTTTTCTTTACTTGTTCATGACAACATAAGAAAAGCCCATTAAGAATTTTCAAGTAAAATTCTATGAATTGAAATTAATTCACAAGGCCCAATGAACACATCATGGCCGAGTGATTTAATTCATCATATGACCATGTCAAAAATTTATTGACATTCATTTCATGATATGTCCAAAAAGACAAAATTACCATTTCGACAATTTTTGTAAAATTTTCTCGTTCTTGTTTTGACTTAGCTTCTAGGTTAACTATTCATACTCGATATGATTTGTGACAGTGACCTCATGGATCCAAATGAACAAAACTTGAGCTAAATACTTTGACTCAAAAGTTCACAAACCTTTTCCAAGTTTAGCTTAATGTCAACTGACTCCACTAAAGAGTTGACATTGCAAATCTCTCGGTTCAAATGAATTTATCTTCTACTCAAGAATTCAACCTAATTGTAATGAGTGGATCTACTGAATATTATCTATGTTTACCCTTCATGAATATTATCAGCTAGTCGGGATTTATAAAATTACCATTTTACCCTTCTAGCTGTTATTTCCTCAACTCCTTTGTCGCTTGTGAATAAGTTAGAAACAATGTATTGTAGAGGTGCTAAAAAGTCACATTGTTTCATCCAAAATAGTCAAGACTCAATTTCGACACTGGCCAGTTCATTTATTCACATTCCAAGGAACAAAGCATGAGGTGATATACATTGCATTTCAGCAATCTTGTACATGAATTCCATATCTATGAGAACTTCACAAAGTTACTCATGACATCTTCACAACTTAGTACTTCACCAATAGGTCCTGTTCAGAATCACATAGTTAGTCCGAACTCTGAATTTCTCAAATGAGAATTATACGTAAGCAGTGAAATGTCATTTCTCATTTCAGGATTAAGGTAAGCACGATGCAATTCATACGTAGTGACTTCGAGGCATAAGATGTTAAATGGGTTGTTCTTATTTTGTTTCTAGAAGTGCACTGGTCAATTCAGTACCTTCGGAAGATACCTAGAAGAACTATAGAGTCTCCAACTTGCAATGCCCCATAACCAAACATCATAGATTCTCCTAACAATCGTACTGAGGTCAATAGTCCTTTGACCCTTAGATTGCGAATATATCGTTTTAAGGAAACTACGAGGAGTTTGTTCATGCAAATCTACATTTGTCTCTTTGTAAGTTGTTAAGTTTGTTTATGGACTAAAGACTAATGTTTTATCATAAAGCTTCAAACAGACAAGGAAGAATGAATGAACGTGTCAACTTTTTATTAATGAATAAGCAATTACAAGCAAGAGTCTTCGTGAGACTTTATTACGTCAAATGTAGAAAATAAAGACTACAACTCTTCTTGTGGGTACCATTGACAACAGGGTGTATACCTGTTAGCCCCCCGAGTTTCTTGTGTACTCGTAGTGGAGACTAGAAATTATAACATTGCATAACCAAGCTTAAGATCAAATGTAATCCCATTATCGTGTCAAAGAAATTAAAATTACATCCCCTGGCCATTGGCCTTGTTCAAACTTGAAATTGTCACTTAACAAAATCGGAAATAAAATGGGAAAAGCAAAAAGAGACAAGGGCGAGCTTCATTGGTAGTATTGCCTCAGATGTTCGGCGTTCCATGGGTGAGTGAACACGAGCCCTTCTAGGTTCTCGAGCTCATACGTGCCGCCGTGTATGGCTCGGTGCACACGATACGGGCCTTCCCAGGTGGGTCCCATGACTCCCGCCTTTGCACCTTGTTGTTTTGGAACACCCTTCTTAGGATAAGGCTCCCGTCGGCGAACTTCCGAAGCATGATCTTGGAGTTGTAATACTTCTTGACCTTCCTCTTTTACGCGGCGAGGCGGGTAACTGCGTCTGCCCTCTTCTCGTCTATGAGGTCCAGTTTGAGCCTCATTGCTTTATCGTTGTCGTTTTCTTCGAATTCTTCGATGCGGAAAGTCAGGAGTTTGGTCTCGACGGGAACCACGGCCTCGACGCTGAATGCGAGGACGAACGGGGTTTCGGCTGTTGCGTTCCGTGCTGTCGTGCGGTATGCCCACAAGACCGTAGGAAGTTCTTCGGCCCACGCTCCCTTTCTTTCTTCTAGCTTCTTCTTCAGGTTTTCCTTGATCGTTTTGTTGACCGCTTCGACTTGGCCGTTGGCCTGAGGATGACGAGGGGAGGAGAAGGTCTTGCTGATTCCCAACTGCTCGCATATGTCATGGACGCGCGCATTGTCGAATTGTTTCCCATTGTCGGTCACGATTGATGCGGGGATCCCGAAGCGGCAGATGATGTTCTTCCATATGAAACTAGTCGTGTTCGCCTCTGTGATCTTTGCCAATGATTCTGCCTCCACCCATTTTGTGAAGTAATTGATAATCACGATTGCGTGTTTGTATTGCTGCAGGGCCATAGGTAGCTCGCCGATGAGGTCGATTCCCCACTTCACGAAGGGTCGAGGTACAATGATCGGGTATAGCGGCGCCGGTGCCTGTTGGAATTGATCTAGGGTTTAAGAAAAAGTTTAACGCTTCGGTAAGCGGTGGAATTTTAAAAATTTTCTTTTGACAAGTAAAACGATTTTACTAACCTAGACAAAGAGCAAGCACATGTAAATAAAAACTATTATGAGCATAAAGAATTTACTAACCTTTTTAGAAGCTTGAACGTTGATGAGCCTTCGGAAGGTTGAAAACATTAGACTCCCTCGCAGTACGTCTCTCTTCTTTCCTCGCCAACTTGAGCAACCACGAAAGTTTCTATGACATGAATCACTCGAGAAATAAGGAATTAGTGAGTGGGCACTTTTAAACACGACGACTCGAGAACAATTCTCAAAGTCGAAGAGCTAAAACCACTAGGTTAAATGAGGACCTAGGTGCCAAAACAAAACGAAAAAATAACTAGAGAGAGAGAGAGAGGAGAAATCGGCCAATAGGTCTATAGAGAGAGTCTCTCAATCTCTAACTTATGTGGAATGAATGAAATGAGAGGAATGAGGTGGGGTATTTATAGGAGAAGGATTACCTTCAAAAGGTAGTTTCCTTTTCTCTATAGAATATTACATATTCATGAGGAAATACTATTTCGTCTTTTTCACACCTCATGGGCGTCCAACATGCTTCATGGAAGCTTTGGATTTGTTTCCTCATTTGGTTCCTTCTCTCTTGGCCAAAAATCAACTTTCCTTCTAGAGGAAATTTGTTTCCTCTTTTTCTTTTGGCAAGTATCTTCATACATTAATGCACAAAATAATCTCTCTTTCACACAAGGGCTGCACGAATTTTAGTCTCCCATTCCTTTGGGTTGGACGGCCAAAAGGCTTCTGAAAGGCTTTCTAGATTTTTCTTTACTTGTTCATGACAACATAAGAAAAGCCCATTAAGAATTTTCAAATAAAATTCTTTGAAATGAAATTCATTCACAAAGCCCAATGAACACATCATGGCCGAGTGATTTAAGTCATCATATGACCATGTCAAAAAATTTATTGACATTCATTTCATGCCATGTCCAAAAAGACAAAATTACCCTTTTGACAATTTTCGTAAAAACTTGTCTCGTTCTTGTTTTGACTTAGCTTCTAGTTTAACTATTCCTACTTGATATGGTTTGTCATAGTGACCTCATGGATCCAAATCAACAAAGCTTGAGCTAAACACTTGGACTCAAAATTTCACAAACCTTTTCCAAGTTTAGCTTAATGTCAACTGACTCCACAAAAGAGTTGACACTAAAAATCTCTCGGTTGAAATGAATTTATTTTCTACTCAAGAATTCAACCAAATTAGATGAGCGGATCCACTGAATATTATCTATGTTTACCCTTCATGAATATCATCAGCTAGTCGAGATTTACGAAATTACCATTTTACCCTTCTAGCTGTTATTTCCTCAACTCCTTTGTCGCTTGTGAATAAGTTAGAAACAATATATTGAGGAGGAGCTAGCAAGTCACATTGTTTCATCCAAAAGAGTCAAGACTCAATTTGGACACTGGCCAGTTCATTTATTAACATTCCAAGGAACAAAGCATGAGGTCATATACATTGCATTTCAGCAATCTTGTACATGAATTCCATATCTATGAGAACTTCACAAAGTTACTCATGACATTCTCACAACTTAGTATTTCACCAATAGGCCCTGTTCAGAATCACATAGTGAGTACGAACTCTGACTTTCTCAAATGAGAATACGTAAGCTGTGAAATGGCATGTCTCATTTCAGGATTAAGGTAAGCACGATGCAATTCATACGTAGTGACTTTGAGACATAAGAGGTTAAATGGTTTGTTCTTATTTTGTCTCTAGAAGTGCACTGGTCAATTCAGTACCTTCGGAAGATACCTAGAAGAACTATAGAGTCACCAACTCTCAATGCCCCATAACCAGACATCATAGATTCTCCTAACAATCGTACTGAGGTCAATAGTCCTATGACCCTTAGATTGCGAATATATCGTTTTAAGCAAACTACGAAGAGTTTCTTCATGCAAATCTACATTTGTCTCTTCGTAAGTTGTTAAGTTTGTTTATGGACAAAAGACTAATGTTTTATCATAAAGCTTCATACAGTCAAGGAAGAATGAATGAACGTTTCAACTTTTTATTAATGAATAAGCAATTACAAGCAAGAGTCTTCGTGAGACTTTATTACATCAAATGTACAAAATAAAGACTACAACTCTTCTTGTGGGCATCATTGACAACAGTGCCTGGCGAGACAAGGGCGAGCCTTTGGCACTTGTCGCACTTTTTGGCCCATTCGTGGGAGTACTTTTTCAAGGTCGGCCAGAAGTACCCGAGCTTTAGGAGTTTCAGAGTCAAAGATTGTCCGGCGGAATGGTTCCCGCACAGCCCCTCGTGTACTCGCGGAGCACGTTTTTCGCTTCGACCTCGTTTAAGCATCGGAGTAGAGGCATCGAGTACCCTCTCTTGAATAGGGTGTCCCCTCTCATCGTGTACATCCCCTGGCCAAGCTTCTCAGCTTTCTCGCCTCATCCTTGCTCTCGGGGACGACCCCTCGCTTGAGGTACTCTTCGAGCGGCATCATCCATGACGGGGGTGGCACTTCGTCAATCACTCCTACGTCGCTTCATCAGACGTAGGGTCGGGTCAACACTTCTATCGGGACATTGCCTTCTTCTTCTTCGTCTATTCCTAATGCAAGGCGTGTCAGGGCATCGGCTTCGATGTTCGCCTCACGGGGAATTTGGACTATCTCGAACCATGAAAGGGCTTCCAGGTTCTTCTTGGTCTTGGACAGATATGCAATCATGCTCGGCTCCTTGGTGGCGTAGTCACCCTTCACCCGGGTCACAATTAGTTGTCAGTCGCAATGGATGCGCAGGTTCCGGATCTCTAGCTTGTTCGCCAATTCCAAGCCAACGATCAGAGCTTCGTACTCTGCCTCATTGTTGGAGGCCTTGAACTCGAATCGCAAAGCGTACCTCAATTTTTCCCTATCAGGTCATTGGACCTTTTCTTCGACGACCCGCCGCGCTCGTTCTCCTTGTCTTCCTTGTCTCCATCTATAGAGGGCGTGCCGGTGAATTGCGCCACAAAGTCGGTGAGGGCCTGACCTTTGATAGCAGTTCTCGGTTGAAACTCGACCCCGTACTCTCCTAGCTCTTGAGACCATATGGCCATTCGTGACGAGGTCCCCTTTTGCAGAGCCTTTTCGATGGGATATCCCGTGTACACCACGATCGGATGTGCTTGAAAGTAAGGGCTCAATTTTCTCGCGCTCATGACAAGGGTGAGGGACAATCTATCAATTTTCGGGTATCGAGTCTCGGCGTCGAGGAGCGCCTTGCTAACGTAGTAAATCGGCCATTGGACCTTATCTTCCACGCGTATTAGGACCGCTCTCACGGCCTTGTCGGAAACCGCGAGATAGACGTACAAGGTCTCGCCGTCTTTCGGTTTTTGAAGGAACAGGGGGGAGCTGAAGTAGGTCTTCATTTCGCGGAATGCCTTTTTGCACTCCTCCGTCCACATGAACCCGTCAGTCTTTTTCTATGCCTTGAAGGACGGTTGGCACCTGTCAGCGGCCTTGGACACGAATCGCGTTAGGGCGGTGATTCTTCCCCTCAAACTCTGTACTTCTTTATCCTTCTGTGGCGACCTCATTTCCAAGATCGCCTTGATTTTTTCCGGATTAGCCTCGATCCCCCGGCGGCTCACCATGTAGCCCAAGAATTTTCCATACTCAACCCCGAAAGCCCACTTGTTGGGATTGAGCTTCATTTTGTAGCGCCGCATGATCGTGAACATCTCCATGAGGTCTCGGACGTGGTCGTGGGCTTTGAGGCTTTTGACTAACATGTCGTCCACGTAGACCTCCATTATTTTTCCAATCCGGTTGGCGAGCATTCGATTTACCAACCTTTGGTATGTAGCACCCGCGTTTTTTAGGCCAAAAGACATGACCTTGTAGCAATAGAGTCCGCGGTTTGTAACGAAGGTGGACTTGATTTGATCCGGCTCATGCATGCGGATCTGATTGTACCCCGAATAGGCGTCCATGAAGCTTAGCAGCTCATGGCCCGCCGTAGCATCCACGAGTTGTTCAATTCTTGGGAGAGGAAAGTTGTCCTTCGGGCCGGCCTTATTGAGATCTTTGTAATCGATGCAGATCCGCCACTTCCCATTTGGCTTTTTCACCATGACGACTGATCACGCCCAAATTGTGCAATCGCTAAGCGGTCGTTGGTAGCACAAAGAAAGCGGAGTCGTATCCACGAGGAGGCTAAAACTAAAAATGAAAACTAAAACCAAACGTCAAGTGGTAAATGAAATATAAAAATGAAAAAGATTGTGGTAGAGATTAAAAGGTTTATAAAATCAATGAGAGGAAAACACAAGGCGTCGGGTTACTCAATTGCTCCGTTTACCAATTACCAATACGGTTCCACGCTTATAACTCAATTACAAGTTTCACATCCCAAACAAGTAATCGGAAAATCAACGTTAAGATCAACCAAAAAAACTCATGTATTAATTTAAGAACAAACTCTTCAATTAAAACCGTGAATAAAATCTCGTTGACTAAACCAAAACGACGATATATCAAAAGTGATTATAACGCAGTAAAGAATTAGTCTAACACTATAATATTCTTTTCACAAATTTCATAGGCAATCCCTAAATTTACAATATATCGAATCGACAGAATTGTAATAAACGAAAAGCAACAAAATATGTGTTATAAGAAATTGATACTCTTTAAAAATAACATAAATCACAAAATATGTGCTTTGGAAGTTATTTACACGTGGCAATGGAGGAGTGGTTGCATTGATGAAGTGTATATCCCATTTTACGTACTTGCCTTAGGCAAATGTCAGACTTTATTTCTTAGGAAAATACTTTCCATCATAGGCGGAGCCAGGTGGGGGCCAGGGTGGGCCAATGCCCCCCCTCAATTTTTGAAAATTATTTTTTAGACCCAAATTTTTATATTTTTTTATAATTTTACCCCTAAATTTTACTAATAATTATGTTTTTGACCCAAATTTGTAAGTTTTTTTTCAATAATGCCCCTCCTCAAAAATATTTCTCAAATGTGCCCCCCCTTAATTGAAATCCTGGCTCCGCCACTGCTTTCCATGATAATGGAAATCCATGCACGTGAAGACCATTGATGCTGAATGTGGAGAACAAATGTGCGTGAGTTGACTTGCGGGATTTTGCATCTTCGTTTTCTCCATTTAATTTTACAGAATGAAATATATCAATTAAATATTTGTAGACTTAACAAAAACGAGTATTCTCTAATTATACTCTTAATCAATAATATCACGAGAATATTCACATAAACTTAAATTAGTTTGAATAAATATTAACAATTAAACACGAAAATAGTACACTTTCGTGCACTAATCACAACCCTCAGCTAGCTTAATGCTAGTCTCTAGCAATTCAAGCGAAGAATAATCATGTCATAGAAAATATTTACAACTTTGCCTGAACATTTCAATCAAGGAGGTTATTAAGCATCAAAATCTGCTATCCAAATTATTTCGGCTATAACTACTGAGTGTGTGTATGTGTGCGTCTCAATTAAACCAATCATGTTACCACAATGCTTGATACAAAACAACTTTGAACAACCCTCAAGTGTCGGCCTCGACTTCACTAATCCTCACGGGTATTGATTGTTTTATTTATGTGTATGCTAGGATTCTCTCTTGTGAATTCGAAAATGAAAGATGACACTCAAAATATGGGAGAGGATATTTTTAGGACAGACATGCAAACTAAAATCGATCACAAGATAGGAAAATCAACCGCTAAGAGCCTTCCACCAATCATACCACCAATCCAATATTGAGATTTCTTCGAGAGTAAACATGGATATATGTACAAAAGATCTAAGAGCCAATATAAGAAGAAGAGAAGAAGACACGAAGAAGATGAGAAGATTGGATATTATGAAGAAAATGAGAGAGAGAGAGAGAGAGAGAGAGGAAGAGAGAGAGATATTACAAAGAAGAATAAGAAAGACTGAATAATTCCTCACTTTTTTATTTATTTTTTTTTTCTTTTTTTTTCTTTTTTTTTTTATTTTTTTTAGACAAACAAATATAAAATAAAAGAAGACGATTTATACGGGGTAGAGAGTGGAGAAAGAACATAGAGAATGACTAAAGAAGAATGGAAGAGAGAGGAAGAACGAAGAAAAATTGGCTCTAAGAATCAAGTATCCATGTTTAATCAAGAATCGTCTCACAAAATATCCAAACAAACCACCAACCATGTAGAGAAGCTCTAAGCAGTTACTAAACCAATTCAAATAATCAATGAAAGTTCGCAAGCTGTTTTCTCATCTCACTTACTCTCATGAAAAATGTTATGCCTAAACATGAAGGTTTATCTCGGCTAAAATGTATCAAATACCATGGTACCACGAGGGTTTAGTACGAACACACACACAAACTCTAAAAGTCATTTCCTAATAATGAAGATAGCAAAAGTTGATGCAAAATAACCTAATCAATCTCATATTCAGGAAAAATCATAAACATTTTCACAAACGGAGACTATATCTAAGCACAAATGCAAAAGACTAGCATGAATGAGTTAGCAACCACCCCCAACCAAAATCAGACAGTGTCCTCAATGTCACAAAATATGGAAAATGTAAAGAGTAGGGATTTGAGTACACTTGGGTAACGACCAACACCGAAAACAACTCATCATGTGTGTGAATATCTGAGAATGCGCAAAATGATAACAAAAAAAGAAAAAAAGGAAAAATATGAAGATAAATAATAAAAATGAAAAAGAAAAAATAAAAGAAAAGGATACAGGGAGCATGTTGGCAGACTAAGGAGACGATCTTCCAAGATTCGGAACATGTTTCAGACCCTTCGGCAATTGGGCCATCTTCATCATTTTGGTCTCCTTAGTTGATGGCTTCGTATTCTTCATATGGTATCGTGATCGTTTACATCGTGATTTCCGAAACTTAGATCCTCTTCTCTTCGAGTCCTTAAATGTAGTGAAGTTTTCACTTATCTCAAGATGGTCGGAACTCTTAGAGTCTTTGAAGGAGCCCTTGATTGGATTAAGAGTTCTTTGTGACTTGACTTCCTCGAGTGTATTGATCATGAATGTTTGAAATCCCTCGTCGTCATGAGATTGTTTGACGACATTGAAAATGTTTATCTCTTGAGTCATGTTCCCAAATGAGATTTTCATAAGACCATTCCTACAGTTAATAAGAGCATTTGCTGTAGCTAGGAAAGGTCGTCCGAGAATGATGGGGATCTTTGACTCTTTATGAACCACAACATCCGTGTCTAGAATAAGAAAATCCACCGGATAATAGAATTTATCAATCTGGATGAGAACATCTTAAACTATCCCTCGTGGCTTCTTTACAGATCTATCTACCAACTGCAACATTATCGATGTTGGTTTGATCTCTTTTAGTCCCATTTGCAGGTAGATAGAATATGGCATGATGTTTACACTCGCACCCAAATCGAGTAATGCTTGGTTGATTTTGTGTGTCCCAATGTTGCATGAGATAGTGGGACATCCAAGATCCTTGTACTTCGGAGGTGTTTTTTGTTCAATGACCGCACTAACTTGTTCCGTCAAGAATGTAGTCTTTTTAACGTGATGACGCTTTTTCTGTTGGAAACGATCTAGGGTTTGAGAAAATAATTAACGCTTCGGTAAGCGGCGGAATTTTAAAAAATTTCTTTTACTAGTAAAACAGTTTTTACTAACCTAGACAAGTGTAAGTACATGTAATTAAAACCAATATGAGCTAGAAGTTTACTAACCTTTCTTGAAGCTTGAACTTTGAAGAAGCTTTTGGAAAGTTCGCAACGCTCGTCTCCCCTCGCAGCACGTCTCTCTTTCTTTCCTCGGCACCTCGAGCAGCCACGAAAGTTTCTATCACTAAATCACTCGAAAAGAAGGAATCAGTGAGTGGGCACTTTTAAACGCTACGACTTAAGAACGAGTCTCGAAGTCGCAGAGCTAAACACTAGGTCGAGTGAGGACCTAGGTGCCAAGACAAGAAAATATCGAAAATAAACTAGAGAGAGAGAGGATTTTCGGCCAAGTTCTAGAGAGAGAGTCTCTCAAATCTCTTAAACTTGGATGATTGAAATGTGAGGAATGAGGCTCCTATTTATAGGAGGAGGATTACCTTCAAAAGGTAGTTTCCTCTTTTCCTATTGCCTTGCACGTCCAACATGCCTCATGAAGGCTTAGGATTTGTTTCCTCATTTGATTTCCTCTTAGTTGGCCGAAAATGCACTTTCCTTCTTAAGGAAATTTGTTTCCCCTTTTTTTTTTGGCAAGTATCTTCATACATCAATGCACAAAATAAACTCTCTTTCCCACTATGGCATGAACGAAATTCAGCCTTATTTTCCTTGGGTTGGACGAAATTTGAGCTTCTAGAAGGAGCTTCTAGATGTTTCTTCATTTGTTCATGACAACATAAGAAAAGCCCATTAAGAATTTTCAAGTAAAATTCTATGAAATGAAATTAATCCTCAAGGCCCAATTACACTAATATGGCTGAGTAATATTTATTTCATTTGTCATCATATGACAATGTCAAAAAAATTTATCGACATTCTTTTCGTCCTATGTCCAAAAAGACAAAAATACCCTTTTGACAATTTTCGTAAAACTGTCTCGTTCTTGTTTTGACTTAGCTTCCAGTTTAACTATTCCTATCGATGTGATTCGTGACAGTGACCTCATGGACCTAAATGAACAAAGCTTGAGCTAAACACTTGGACTCAAAAGTTCACAAACCTTTTCCAAGTTTAGCTTAATGCCAACTGACTCCACTAAAGAGCTGACACTGAAAATCTCTCGGTTCAAATGAATTTGTTTTCTACTCAAGAATTCGACCTGATTATGATGAGCGGATCCACTGAATATTATCTATGTTTACCCTTCATGAATGTCATCAGCTAGTCGGGATTTACTAAATTACCATTTTACCCTTCTAGCTGTTATTACCAAGGAACAAAGCATGAGGTGACATACATTGCATTTCAGCAATCTTGTACATGAATTCCATATCTATGAGAACTTCACAAAGTTACTCATGACAGACTCACCACTTAGTACTTCACCAATACGCCTTGTTCGGAATCACATAGTGAGTCCGAACTTTGACTTTCTCAAATGAGAATACTAAGGTGTGAAATGGCATGTCTCATTTCAGGATTAAGGTAAGCATGATGCAATTCATACATAGTGACTTCGAGACATAAGAGGTTAAATGGTTTGTTCTTATATTGTCTCTAGAAGTGCACTGGTCAATTCAGTACCTTCGGAAGATACCTAGAAGAACTATAGAGTCCCCAACTCTCAATGCCTCATAACCAGACATCATAGATTCTTCTAACAATCATATTGAGGTCAATAGTCCTTTGACCCTAAGATTGCGAATATATCGTTTTAAGCAAACTACGAAGAGTTTGTTCATGCAAATCTACATTTGTCTCTTCGTAAATTGTTAAGTTTGTTTATGGACTAAAAGACTAAGGTTTTATCATAAAGCTTCAAACAAAGAAAGAATGAATGAACATTTCAACTTTATTAATGAATAGATAGGCAATTACAAGCAAGAGTCTTCATGAGACTTTATTACATCAAATGTACAAAATAAAGACTACAACTCTTCTTGTGGGCACCATTGACAACATTTTCATGGTGCAAATATCCTTTATTAGTTTGGTATACGCCGGGACTTGTTTGATCACATGCAATAATGGAATGTTCACTTGGACTTGTTGCAAGTTCTCAAGGATCTCATTATGATTTTCCAGTACTTTCCTTGTTCGAAGGGTTTCGGGAAATGGTACTTGTACGGGAATTATTGGTGGTGAAGTAGCTTGTGGAATATCTTCTTTGCTTCTCGAGGCTTCGCAGTTGATTGGTTCGATATGTTTCCCGCTCTGAGTGATTATGGCATTGACTTGCTCAATGCTATGATCGGTCTTTGAGGTTTGAGCCATGTGAGTTCCTTTAGGGTTCATTTGGACTTGGGATGGAAGTCTACCTAGCTCTTGAATGGCAAGAGAATTTGTGAGATTTGTGATTTGACTTTTAATTTCTTTGTTCTCTTCCATTAGATGTGTGAGGGCCGATTCAAACTTTTTATTCGTTGCATTTTGTGCGTCCATGAATGCCTTCAAGGTATCTTCAAGTGGGCTTCTACTCGGAAAAGAGTTTAATTGTTGTGCCTCATTCGATCGTTGCGGATTTGCCCCATATTTCCATTGGTTTTCAGAAGATTGTGCTTGGTTGTTGTTCCTCCAACTTAAATTTGGGTGGTTCCTCCAGCCTGGATTGTAAGATTCAGAGTAGGGTGAATAAGGTTTGTTGTAATTCCCAAGGGCATTACATTGCTCCTCGTACACCCCTCTCATTTCAGCATATGATGCACAATCCTGAGGTTGGTGATCCACGCCTCCATAGACAAAGCATGCATTTTGGACTTCAGCTTGTGCGACCGAATGGATTCCTCTACCATTTTGGGACTTGAGGACCTCCAATTGCCTAGTCAAATTCTCAACTTGGGCTTTTAGGCTGTCTTCCTCCTTTAATTGGTATACTCCAACTGGTCGGGACCTGTTAGAGCTTTCCGTGGGATTTGGCTCGGTCCAAGCGTCAGTCATTTCAGCTAGCTCGTTGAGGTACTCAATCGCCTCATCGGGATCTTTGTTCAAGAATTGTCCATTGCACATAGACTGGATTGACTTGCGTTCATCACCAGTAAGACCATCATAGAAGTAACTCACGAGGCGCCAACTCTCAAAGCCATGGTGTGGGCACATATTCAACAGATCTTTAAATCTATCCCAAGCCTGGCGAAGTGATTCACCGGCTTTCTGGTTAAACATTGAGATCTGTCGTTTTAGACCATTAGTCTTATGATTGGGGAAAAACTTGTTGAAAAACAACGTAGTCATCTCCTCCCAGGTTCCAATAGACTTTGGTCTTAGAGAGTATAACCAGCTCTTCGCTTTGTCCTTGAGGGAAAATGGGAAGAATTTCAACCTCATGATGCTAGCGACATCTGGGCGGCTATAGAAAGTTGCCACTGCCTCCTCGAATTCTCGAACATGCACATATGGATTCTCGTTTTCTAGCCCCTGAAAGGTTGGCAAAAGTTGGATCATGCCAGGCTTGAACTCGTGATTTGGCGCGTTAGGATTGAAGATGATGCATGATGGGACCGCAGTTCGCGCCGGATGCAAGTACTCGTTAAGGGTTTTAACATGATTGTCCTCTATGTGTGCCATTGGGTTGAAGAAATTGTTTGGCAATGAGATTGGAGAAGATGGATGGGAAGAAGAAGAAGTGGAAGTTGACGAGAGATACAGAGACTTAGGTGTTTCTTGAATATGGTCAAGGTCTTCGTTGAGTTTCTTAGCAAAACGACCTAGTTCGTCTCTAAATTGGGTCATTCACTTCTCTTTTTTTTAATTTTTTTTTTGTGAGGATAAATATGTAGTAGTATGAATGGGTACTAAGAATGTTCCCAGGCCAACTGGAAAGGTTACTATGATCCCACTTTAGACCCAAGCCTTTCTAGACAGAACTCCCCGAGGTTCCCAGGCTAGCTTGGAGGAGATTGCAAAGCAAACCTTATTTAACAACCAGTCTTTCTAGACAGAACAAGTCTCAATATTTTCCACCACAAACTACGCATATACCCGTCAATTTTTAGTTTTTTTTTTTGAGAAACCTAGTAAAATGAGTCTAAAAGAAATTACTAAAATTAGTAAGACTAAATCTAACTAAATTAGAAAGAAGATTAAAGGAGATTAGAAGAATAAAACCAAAAGGGAAAGAAATAAAATAAAAACTTATTAGAAGTCAACTAAATTTAAAAAAAAAAAGGAAAGAAAATGAATACTAACGTGAAAAGAAATTAGGAAACAATAACAAAACTAACTATAATAAAAGCCTAAGATTAGTGACTTGGAGAACAATTTGGTTGCGGTCAAACAAATTAATATACTAGTATACCGTGAAGATTTTTTTTTTTTTTTTTTTAGTTAGGAACACAAAAAAAAAACAAAAAGTCAATAAAGAAATGAAAGAAAATACTTACCTCTTGTCGTTTAATTCAGGAATTCAATTTTCGCACCTCCCCGGCAACGGCGCCAAAATTTGATCACGCCCAAATTGTGCAATCGTTAAGCGGTCGTTGGTAGCACAAAGAAAGCGGAGTCGTATCCACGAGGAGGCTAAAACTGAAAATGAAAACTAAAACCAAACGTCAAGTGGTAAATGCAATATAAAAATGAAAAAATTTTGTAGAGATTAAAAGGTTTATAAAATCAATGAGAGGAAAACACAAGGCGTCGGGTTACTCATTTGCTCCGTTTACTAATTACCAATACGGTTCCACGCTTATAACTCAATTACAAGTTTCACATCCCAAACAAGTAATCGGAAAATCAACGTTAAGATCAACCAAAAAAACTCATGTATTAATTTAAGAACAAACTCTTCAATTAAAACCGTGAATAAAATCTCGTTGACTAAACCAAAACGACGATATATCAAAAGTGATTATAACGCAGTAAAGAATTAGTCTAACACAATTATATTCTTTTCACAAATTTCATAGGTAATCCCTAAACTTACAATATATCGAATCGATAGAATTGTAATAAACGAAAAGCAACAAAATATGTGTTATAAGAAATTGATACTCTTTAAAAATCACATAAATCAAGCATGACTAAATTCATATGAAAAATAAAATAGTATAATTTTTTGAGAGGAGAAAAGAGTTTGATTCATAAATAATTTAAACATTAAAGCACAACAAGTAGAACCATAATCGGTTAGGTAAACTTACACAATTGAGATCATCCTTAGCCTTACTTAGAAACTTAGCCAAGAACACAACTCATTCTTACAAAATTCTAGAGAAAATATGAGAGAATAAAATGGTATTATTTAACTAATTTTCGGAATAAAATATATGGTGTCCAAAAACTAAGCCAAAGCCTCTTATTTATAGTGTTTTAGAGGTGGCAAAATAAAGAGAAACTAAAATAAAATGGAAACTAAATATTACACACATAAATAAAGATTTCCAGAATTGAACGATATTATTTGATGCTGATTCTGAACGCCAACGCTGAAGAGAAATTCTTTGGTCATCTTCGCCATGTGTCATGCACGAATTGGTTGCTTTGGAAGTTATTTACACGTGGCAATGGAGGAGTGGTTGCATTGATGATGTGTATATCCCAGTTTACGTACTTGCCTTAGGCAAATGTCAGACTTGATTTCTTAGGAAAATACTTTCCATGATAATGGAAATCCATGCACGTGAAGACCATTGATGCTGAATGTGGAGAACAAATGTGCGTGAGTTGACTTGCGGGATTTTGCATCTTCGTTTTCTCCATTTAATTCTACAGAATGAAATATATCAATTAAATATTGGATAATTTACAATATTACCCCCTGAACTCGTGCTTGATTAACAAAGTGCACCCTGTACTCGGATTTTCAACAAAAAATACCCTGAACTCAGGTTTTTGTTGACTTTTGCCCCTTCCGTCAAAATTTAGCAGTTACCGTCCATAACATACGCACGTTTTAGTCACATGTTACCTCAATTGAGGGTAGAAAAGTATTTTTAGTATATTGAATTAATTTTTAATTTTTTTCTATATAAAATCTCTCTCTCTCTCTCTCTCCTCTTTCTTCTTGTCTTCTTCTTCTCCTCCCGCGACTGATATTATTTTTGCCTAATATATCAGGCCGGCCCTGTCTCTCTCACTCTCTCTCGGTTTTCTAGGGTTACGTTGATTGTTATATTGAACTTTCTCTTCTCAAACAGATAGGAATCTCGTATCTTTCTCTCCCTTTGTCTTTCTCTCTTTCTCTGACTCGCTCTCTCTATCTTTCTGACTCGCTCTCTCTATCTTTCTGACTCTCTCTCTCTCTCTCTCTTTATACCCAAACGCTCAGCGTTGAAGCCACCTTCGAACGCTCCGCCGTCAACTCCAAGCTGATCACGTCTGGTAAGTATCTCTCAAACTCTCTGTATTTGGTTTTCTAGGGTTACGAATTTTTTTATTATAATAAAGATGTATACCGATGCTTCTATCTGAAACAGGGCAGTGTCAAACTCTTATTCCTGGTCCTGGTCAAGTTCCAAAAGGTGATTGTATTTTTTATTTATTTAATACTTTGAATTTTTGTGTTGTGTGTTTTTTTAATCTATTTTGTAGTCTGTGGTCGAAGCTTTGGAAACCCAAGTGAAGAGTAAGGTCACAATTAAGGTAAAAAAAAAGTATCACAACCCGGTGATGATTATTTATGGTAGCAATTTTTTTTCCTTTTGTTGCAGGTGTGTATCGGTCGCGGGAGGAGAAGAAGAAGACAAGAAGAAAGAGGAGAGAGATTTTATATAGAAAAAAAATAAAAATTAATTCAATATACTAAAAATACTTTTCTACCCTCAATTGAGGTAACATGTGACTAAAACGTGCGTATGTTATGGACGGTAACTCCTAAATTTTGACGGAAGGGGCAAAAGTCAACAAAAACCTGAGTTCAGGGTATTTTTTGTTGAAAATCCGAGTACAGGGTGCACTTTGTTAATCAAGCACGAGTTCAGGGGGTAATCTTGTAAATTATCCTTAAATATTTGTAGACTTAACAAAAACGAGTATTCTCTAATTATACTCTTAATTAATAATATCACGAGAATATTCACATAAACTTAAATTAGTTTGAATAAATATTAACAATTAAACACGAAAATAGTACACTTTCGTGTACTAATCAAGGACGTTTGGACACCCACTTGGGGTGTTCCGCCACCCTAATGAAGTTGGCGGCGAGAAGTTTGTCAACTTCTTCACCAATGGCCTGCTATCTCTCCCCACTAAACGCTCGTCTCGGCTGGACGCGTTCGGTCACTCTTTTGTTTTCTTTGAGGCAGTGGACCATTATCTTGGGGTCGATCCCCGACATGTCGGCGTGTGTCCACGCGAAGACGTCCTTGAACTCGCGGAGGAAGGGCGCAAGTTGGAGTCGGATCTCGATCGTGAGGTGGGCGCCTACCTTGACTACTTGGTCAGGCTTGGCGTCATCCAGCACAACGGGAATAAGGTCATCCGGTGTCTCCACCTTCCGACGCTGGACATCGTCCCTTTGGTCCAACTCCCTGAATGTGCCTCCTTCCTCGATCTTGCATGGGAACTTGTCTCCGAGCTGGAAGACGGTGCTCAACATTTTTCCCTTCATCTTACCATCCACCCCCTGGATGTAGCACATTCTCGCCATCGATTGGTCTCCCAACATTATGGGGATTCCCTTTTCGGTCGGGAATTTCACCATTAGGTGGTAGGTGGAAGTTATGGCCTTCAGTCGGTTGAGGGTCGGGCAACCTATTATGATGTTTTAAGCGGGCGGCTGATCCACAACCAGGAAAGACACAATGTGGGTGACCTCGATCCCCCCAGGAGTCCCGAAGGTAACTGGGAGGTCGATGGTGCCCTCCGTCATGACCCTCTCTCCGGAGATGCCGAAGAGTGGGGTCGAGATCAGAGTCGGTCTCAGCCCGGTCAGCTTCATCCTGTCTAGAGCTGATTTGAAGATGTTGTTGGCCAAGTTGCCATTGTCAATCAGGATCCTCTGGACGAGGTTGTTAGCGATTGGGCCCGAGACGACTATCGCATCATTGTACGGGTGGAGCACCCGCACTGCCTCCTGGTTGGTGAAGAACATGGACTCAAAGGGGGTAGGAGGTGGAACCTCGTATGTGTGGTTGATGTGAAGGGCTATCTTCCCCTAAGAGACTTCCCGCACGTACTTCTTGTTGGAATTGATCTAGGGTTTAAGAAAAAGTTGAACGCTTCGTTAAGCGGCGGAATTTTAAAAATTTTCTTTTTCAAGTAAAACAGTTTTTACTAACCTAGACAAAGAGCAAACACATGTAAATAAAAACTAATATGAGCATAAAAGATTACTAACCTTTTTAGAAGCTTGAACGTTGAGAAGCTTTTGGAAAAGGTTGCAACATTCGTCTCCCTCGCAGCACGTCTCGCTTCCTTCCTCGGCAACTCGAGCAACCACGAAAGTTTCTATCACTAAATCACTCGAGAGAAAAGGAATTAGTGTGTGGGCACTTTTAAACACGACGACTCAAGAACAAGTCTTAGAGTCGAAGAGCTAAAACACTAGGTCAAATGTGGACCTAGGTGCCAAAACAAAAACCGAAAATTAACTAGAGAGAGAGAGAGGATCGGCCAAGTTCTAGAGAGAGAGTCTCTCAAATCTCTTAAACTTGGATGACTGAAATGTGAAGAATGAGGCTCCTATTTATAGGAGAGGCTTTGCCTTCAATAAGGTAATTTCCTCTTCTATAGAATATCACATATTCATGAGCAATATAGCCTTATTACCTCTTTCATTTGGGCGGCCAAGGCAGCCTTCTAGAAGGCTTGGATTTGTTTCTTTTTTTGTTCCTTGCCTTGCCTTTTTCTCACTTGGCCGATTCCCTCAGTGCATCCATATGCAAATTTTTTTTCCTCTTTTTCTTTTGGCAAGTATCTTGATACATTTATGCACAAAATATTCTCTCTTTCTCTTGGGTAGTAGGCGCCCAACATGCTCTCTAGAAGGAGCTTCTAGAAGCTTCGTCATTTGTTCATGACAACATGAGAAAGGCCCATTAAGAATTTTCAATAAAATTCTTATGAAATGAAATAATCCACAAGGCCTAATTAATCTAATTTGGCCGAGTGACATTAAGTCATCAAATGACCTTGTCAAAAAATTTATTGACATTCATTTCATCCTATGTCTTAAAAGACAAAAATACCCTTTTGACAATTTTCGTTCTTGTTTTGACTTAGCTTCCAGTTTAACTATTCCTACTCGATGTGATTCGTGACAGTGACCTCATGGATCCAAATGAACAAAGCTTGAGCTAAACACTTGGACTCAAAAGTTCACAAAACCTTTTCCAAGTTTAGCTTAATGTCAACTGACTCCACTAAAGAGTTGACACTGAAAATCTCTCGGTTCAAATGAATTTATTTTCTACTCAAGAATTCAACCTAATTGTAATGAGTGGATCCACAGAATATTATCAATGTTTACCCTTCATGAATATCATCAGCTAGTCGGGATTTACAAAATTACCATTTTACCCTTCTAGCTGTTATTTCCTCAACTCCTTCGTCGCTTGTGAATAAGTTAGAAACAATGTATTGACGAGGAGCTAACAAGTCACATTGTTTCATCCAAAAGAGTTAGGACTCAATTTGGACACTGGCTAGTTCATTTATTCACACTCCAAGGAATAAAGCATGGGGTGATATACATTGCATTTCAGCAATCTTGTACATAAATTCCATATCTATGAGAACTTCACCAAGTTACTCATGACATTCTCACAACTTAGTACTTCACCAATAGGCCTTGTTCGGAATCACATAGTGAGTCCGAACTCTGACTTTCTCAAATGAGAATACGTAAGGTGTGAAATGACATGTCTCATTTCAGGATTAAGGTAAGCACGATGCAATTCATACGTAGTGACTTCGAGACATAAGAGGTTAAATGGTTTGTTCTTATCTTGTCTCTAGAAGTGCATTGGTCAATTCAGTACCTTCGGAAGATACCTAGAAGAACTATAGACTCTCCAACTCTCAATGATGTCTGGTTATGAGGCATTGAGAGTTGGAGACTCTATAGTTCTTCTAAGTATCTTCTGAAGGTACTGAATTGACCAGTGCACTTCTAGAGACAAGATAAGAACAAACCATTTAACCTCTTATGTCTCGAAGTCACTACGTATGAATTTCATCGTGCTTACCTTAATCCTGAAATGAGACATGCCATTTCACACCTTACGTATTCTCATTTGAGAAAGTCTGAGTTCGGACTCACTATGTGATACCGAACAAGGCCTATTGGTGAAGTACTAAGTTGTGAGAATGTCATGAGTAACTTTGTGAAGATCTCATAGATATGGAATCCATGTACAAGATTTCTTAAATGCAATGTATATCACCTCATGCTTTGTTCCTTGGAGTGTGAATTAATGAACTGGCCAGTGTCCAAATTGAGTCTTGACTCTTTTGGATGAAACAATGTGACTTGTTAGCTCCTCGTCAATACATTGTTTCTAACTTATTCACAAGCGACAAAGGAGTTGAGGAAATAACAGCTAGAAGGGTAAAATGGTAATTTTGTAAATCCCGACGAGCTGATGATATTCATGAAGGGTAAACACTGATAATATTCTGTGGATCCACTCATTACAATTAGGTTGAATTCTTGAGTAGAAAATAAATTCATTTGAACTGAGAGATTTTCAGTGTCAACTCTTTAGTGGAGTCAGTTGACATTAAGCTAAACTTGGAAAAGGTTTTGCGAACTTTTGAGTCCAAGTGTTTAGCTCAAGCTTTTTTCATTTGGATCCATGAGGTCACTGTCACGAATCACATCGAGTAGGAATAGTTAAACTGGAAGCTAAGTCAAAACGAGAACGAAAATTGTCTAAAGCGTATTTTTGTCATTTGAGACATAGGATGAAATGAATGTCAATAAATTTTTTGACAAGGTCATTTGATGACTTGATGTCACTCGGCCAAATTAGATTAATTGGGCCTTGTGAATTAATTTCATTTCATACGAATTTTATTGAAAATTCTTAATGGGTTTTTCTCATGTTGTCATGAACAAATGAAGAAGCTTCTAGAAGCCCCTTCTAGATTGAAATAGGCGCCCAACATACCCAAAGAAAGAGAGAATATTTTGTGCATAAATGTATCATGATACTTGCCAAAAAAAAAGAGGAAACAAATTTCCCACATATGTAGTAAGGGAATCGGCCAAGTAGACAAAAGGCAATGCAAGGAACAAAAAAGGAAACAAATCCAAGCCTTCTAGAAGGCTGCCTTGGCCGTGTGGAATAAGAGGGTAATGGGCAATATTTGCTCATGAATATGTGATATTCTATAGAAGAGGAAACTACCTTATTGAAAGTGAGACCTCTCCTATAAATAGGAGCCTTATTCCACACATTTCATTCATCCAAGTTTAAGAGATTTGAGAGACTCTCTCTCTAGAACTTGGTCGATCATCTCTCTCTCTCTCTCTAGTTAATATTCGGTTTTTGTTTTGGCACCTAGGTCCTCATTTGACCTAGTGTTTAGCTCTGCGATTTCAAGACTCGTTGTTAAGTCGTAGTGTTTAAAAGTGCCCACACAGTAATTCATTTTCTCTCGAGTTATTAAGTGATAGAAATTTTCGTGGTTGCTCGAGTTGACGAGGAAGGAAGAGAGACGTGCTGCAAGGGGAGACGAACGTTGCAACCTTTTTCCAAAAGCTTCTCAATGTTCAAGCGTCTAAAAAGGTTAGTAAACTTCTATGCTCATAATAGTTTTATTTATATGTACTTGCTCTTTGTCTAGGTTACTTAAAACTGTTTTACTTGAAAAAGAAATTTTTTAAAATTCCGCCGCTTAACGAAGCGTTAAACTTTTTCTTAAACCCTAGATCAATTACAACAAATGGTATCAGAGCTATGGTCAAAGATTTGCATGTACATGTATTTAAAATTACTAGCTTCAAAATCGTTTTCGAAAGTTTACTAATTTTGTGACAAATTAGAATTGTTTTCTTAGATTTTTTTTAATTTATTGCTCTTGCCTTTAAATTAAAAATCATGTTGTTTTTCTATGAGTTTGGGATGTTATTAAAACACATTAGAATCAGTTCTAAAAGTTTTAAATATTTTATATTAAAAAACGTGTTTTAAAGGTTTGAGAAATTTCGAGTAAATTTTGTGACTAGTTTTCTTGTCTTACTAGTTTCTTTTATTTACTTGAATCATTTTATGCTTGTTGTTATTTCTTTTATGCCTTGTTATTACCTTGCTAATAAAACACAAATAAAAGCTTTAACAACCTTCATAAAACGTTCCGTTACACTCGATTCTTTTTCGCACCTAAAAAGGACCAAGCTTTAATTATTTCTTTTTCTTCGAGCTGGAGTTAACCCGCATTAAAAGTGGCATAACTCTCTTCTCAGAAATCTAAATTTAATGATTCTTGAATCAAATTAAAGCTCTGTCTGTCCTCTGTCCAATGCCACCGGTTTCGGCTCAAAAGGACATCGGAGCCGCCAGTTATGGCGATTTTACTCCGAGGTGCGCGGCTGTTCCGAAAGTCCAGTTTTTTAGAATTCCGGATTTTTAGCCCCACTATCACGAGTTATAGAACTCTAATGAGAAAATTTCTTGAGCAAAAATGTTTTTTATAAGATTATAAACATGATGTGTAAGATTAAAATGTTTTGATTTTTGAAAGTTTAATTGAAATTGAATTTTTTACAAAACTAGTTTGAATCTTGAAAAACCGTTTTCGTTTTCAAACCTGAAAAATTTTGTCATCCAAATCAAATAAGTTTTCAAAATGTTTTCAAAACTATATCTATATCACATATGTTCAAAATCTATATGCTCTTGAAAATTTAAGTGGGAGGTCTCCTTGTAGACAAGCCGAAAAATGAAAAGATGTGTAATCTCAAACTTTCAAGTGTTCGAGTGAGTTGAAGTTCACACTTCCCTCATGAACTTACCCGAAATAGAATATAGGAAAAGATCCGAGTATGTCCCTTGTGCCTTTATGCACTAACACTGCTCTGAACACGAAAATCTAGGATTCTTTTCTAGTTGTCCGCTCTATCGCTCTATAACTAAGAAAACCGTTTCCGAACTTATAAGAGTCGATGTACCAACTCCAAAAACTAAGTGGGAGGGTTATACTTGTTGTTTGTAACCCAAGATCCCCAACACTAATGAAAAGTGCAATTGTCGCTAGACTAAGAGTCACCCTCGTGGCCCTCTCTTAAATGAGAGTACTCAAGGGCGCTTTGCACTGATCATTGCTCAATGAGCTAAATCCGAAGGTGAGACAATGAGACAAGACCTCCCCTCGGCGGATTGTTTTTCAAAGTCAATCTCTTGGACTAAGTGATTGGTTACACACTTAGACTCAATCCCTAGTAATCCTCCCTCGAGGCCCTGCGAAAGGATGTGAGTGATCAAACTAATTTAAAAGGTGGCTGGTCAAAATTGGTGTATTGACATCTTGGCTAAGCATTAATGATGTGTCATTTACTTATAAATGGAGATTTTTTGCGGCCTTCCCTCGAAGGAGTAAATTATCGTTTAGTTTATAACACCTTTGGATTTTATCAAATGTTTAAAAACTTAAATTCTAAACCAAAGACTAATCATAAACTTGTTTCAACTTTTATAGGCAAAATTTCTCTCAACCCTCTCTCAACCCTTCTTTCCTCGAATAAACTCGAAGGCGACAACTACGTAGACTGGAAACGTAACCTCGACATAGTCCTTACTGTCGACAAGCACAAATGGGTTCTCACCAGCCCCTGTCCTCAAACGAATGAAGATTCGACGCAAGAGGAAAAAGACGCCCTGGCGGCCTGGCTTCGATCTGATGAGATTGCGAGGTGCTATATTCTGGCATCAATGAACAATGTGTTGCAATAACTACATCGTGATTACGAAACTGCCACCGATATGCTATACCATCTCCATGAGATGTTTGGAGGGCAAGGACGTCAAGCTAGGCAACAAGCGGTCCGACAGTTTATGAACTGTCGCATGAAGGCTGGGACTCCCGTTAGAGATCATATGATGCTGATCATTACCTATCTAAACGAAATAGAGATCCTTGGATCTGAGATTGATGGGGAGACTAAAATAGATATGATCTTGGAAACTCTCCCCGAAACTTTTGATACCTTCAAGCTGAATTACTCCATGAACAAGCTAGAGTACACTGTTACCAAGCTCATGAAGGAACTCCAAACCGCTGAGGCACTCACTACGAAAAAGAGGGCTCTAGGAGAGGTACAACTGCTTCCACCTCTGGATCTAAGAAGAGACCTCGCAAGGCCGAGAAGAAGAACCAACCTAAGGTTCAAACGAAGAAGAAGGCGCCAAAGGCTCCGAAGGTGGATAAGTCTAACGACAAATGCCACCACTGCAATGAGCCTGGTCACTGGCGTAGAAACTGTCCTGCCTACCTCAAAACCAAAGTAAAAGGTATTGTACTTATTACTGAAGCTTATTTAGTAGCTGATAATGTATCATCGTCGATTATTGACTCCGCTGCTACTAACCATATTTGCTGCTCCTTAACTGGTTTTAGGAAAAGCAAAATCTTAGAGGATGGCGACTTCTGCTTCAAGTGGGGTGATGGGAGCGTGGTGTCTGCGAAGGCTGTGGGATCCGTGACGCTATCTATTGAAGATCGCACTTTAAATTTGAATAATGTTTATTATGTTCCTTCCTTTGGGAAAAACCTAATATCTGTTGCTCAACTTTTAGAGCAAGATTATTATTTAAAGTTTATGAAGAATGGAATTCGTATTTCTTTTTCAAATACTTTTGTCACTGATGCATGTATGAAGAATGGTCTTTTTTACATTTATCCCACTCAACCTTCCATTTTAGACACCGAAATAGATAATGATCTAATTAGGGAGCCAAAGAGGATCAAACTTTCTGAATCCTCCGATCTAACAAAATCAACACACCTATGGCACTTAAGACTTGGTCACATCAGTCTAGATAGGATTAAGAGACTTGTGAGGGGCGGTCCACTCCAAGCCTCTGCAATAGGTTCACTACCTACTTGTGAATCCTGCATAGAAGGAAAAATGACTAAGCGACCTTTCTCCGATAAGGGTCGAAGAGCCACTGAGTTGCTGGAACTAATACCTTCTAATGTATGTGGTCCGCTCAGCCAACAGGCACGTGGGGGATACGAATACTTCGTTACCTTCACTGATGATTACTCACGATATGGTTTTTTCTATTTGCTCAAACACAAATCCGAGACCTTTAACGTATTTAAGGTCTTTAGGGCTTTAGTGGAAAAGCAAACTGGCAAAGTGATCAAAACACTTCGATCTGATCGAGGTGGTGAGTATATGTCTAGAGAGTTTGATGACTTTCTTAAAGAAGAAGGGATCGCTTCTCAGCTTACCGCACCTGGCACACCTCAACAAAACGGAGTGTCAGAGAGAAGAAACCGAACTCTTATGGAGATGGTTAGATCAATGATGAGTTGCTCATCACTCCCTCTTTCTTTTTGGGGATATGACCTCGAAACAGACGTTTATATTCTGAACCAAGTTCCATCCAAAACGGTTCCTTGTACTCCTTATGAACGATGGACTGGCCGTAAAGTAAATCTAGGTCACATCTGAATTTGGGGTTGCCCTGCACACGTGCTAAGGCAAAAGACTAGCAAGTTGGCTAGTAGGTCAGAATTATGCTTGTTTGTGGGATATCCAAAGGAAACCAAGGGTTTCATCTTCTATAGTCCCGAGGACGATAAGACTTTCGTTAGCACGAATGCTCGTTTCCTCGAGGAGGACTTTATAAAGGATGCAAAACCTAGAAGCAAAATTGTACTTGAAGAAAAGTTGGGTGAGGAAGCTTCTACCTCATCTGTAAGAACTGTTCTTACCCCAACTGAAACACAACCTAACTCATCAGAATCTCGTCAAGTAGTACTTCGACGTAGTGGGAGGGCTACTCAAAAGCCTGACAGGTACATGTCTTATGGAGATTCTCTCGTAGCCGTCTCTGACATGGATGATCCTGTTTCCTATAGCCAAGCGATGGCTTGTTCTAAATCAAACCTTTGGCTTGACGCCATGAAAGTTGAGATGCACTAGATGTATGTCAACGAAGTCTGGAAACTTGTAGACCTTACTGAAGGGATTAAACCCGTAGGGTGTAAGTAGATATACAAGAAGAAAAGGGGTCATGATGGGAACGTCGAGACGTTCAAAGCACGACTTGTGGCGAAGGGTTATACCTAACAAGAAGAGATTGACTACGAAGAAACCTTCTCGCCAGTCGCGATGCTTAAATCCATCCGCATACTCCTATCCATAGCTCCAGCTCTCGACTATGAGATCTGGCAAATGGATGTCAAGACAGCCTTCCTGAATGGCAATCTTGACGAGCGCATTTACATGGCTCAACCAGACGGTTTCGTGGAAGAAGGTCAAGAGACCAAGGTTTGTGAGTTGCTTAAGTCCATTTATGGATTAAAGCAAGCATCTAGGTCATGGAATATTAGATTAGATGAAACTGTAAAGAGCTTCGGCTTTGAACAGTCAATAGATGAGCCTTGTGTTTACAAGTTAATGCACGAAGGCAAAGTTGTGTTTCTGGTACTATATGTCGATGATATAGTACTCATTGGTAATGACTGTTGTCAATGGTGCCCACAAGAAGAGTAGTAGTGTCTATTTGTGTACATTTGATGTAATATAGTCTTACGAAGACTCTTGCTTGTAATTGCTTATTCATTAATAAAAAGTTGAAACGTTCATTCAATCTTCCTTGTCTGAAGCTTTATGATAAAACCCTAGTCTTTTAGTCCATAAACAAACTTAACAACTTACGAAGAGACAAATGTAGATTTGCATGAACAAACTCTTCGTAGTTTGCTTAAAACGATATATTCGCAATCTTAGGGTCAAAGGACTATTGACCTTAGTATGATTGTTAGAAGAATCTATGATGTCTGGTTATGAGGCATTGAGAGTTGGGGACTCTATAGTTCTTCTAGGTATCTTCCGAAGGTACTGAATTGACCAGTGCACTTCTAGAGACAAGATAAGAACAAATCATTTAACCTCTTATGTCTCGAAGTTACTATGAATGAATTGCATCATGCTTACCTTAATCCTGAAATGAGACATGCCATTTCACACCTTAGTATTCTCATTTGAGAAAGTCAGAGTTCGGACTCACTATGTGATTCCGAACAGGGCCTATTGGTGAAGTACTAAGTTGTGAGTATGTCATGAGTAACTTTGTGAAGTTCTCATAGATATGGAATTCATGTACAAGATTGCTGAAATGCAATGTATGTCACCTCATGCTTTGTTCCTTGGAGTGTGAATAAATGAACTGGCCATTGTCCAAATTGAGTCCTGACTCTTTTGGATGAAACAATGTGACTTGTTAGCTCCTCGTCAATACATTGTTTCTAACTTATTCACAAGCGACAAAGGAGTTGAGGAAATAACAGCTAGAAGGGTAAAATGGTAATTTAGTAAATCCTGACTAGCTGATGACATTCATGAAGGGTAGCATAGATAATATTCAGTGGATCCGCTCATTATAATTAGGTGAATTCTTGAGTAGAAAATAAATTCATTTGAACCGAGAGATTTTCAGTGTCAGCTCTTTAGTGGAGTCAGTTGGCATTAAGCTAAACTTGGAAAAGGTTTGTGAACTTTTGAGTCCAAGTGTTTAGCTCAAGCTTTGTTCATTTGGGTCCATGAGGTCACTGTCACGAATCACATCGATAGGAATAGTTAAACTGGAAGCTAAGTCAAAACGAGAACGAAAATAGTCAAAAGGGTATTTTTGTCTTTTGAGACAAAGGATGAAATGAATGTCAATAAATTTTTTGACAAGTTTATTTGATGACTTAATAATACTCGGCCATGACTTGATCATTGGGCCTTGTGGATTAATTTCATTTCATAAGAATTTTATTGAAAATTCTTAATGGGCCTTTCTCATGTTGTTATGAACAAATGAAGAAGCTTCTAGAAGCTCCTTCTAGAGAAAATATGGGCGCCCAAATACCTAAGAGAAAGAGAGTTTATTTTGTGCATAAATGTATTTAGATACTTACCAAAAGAAAAAGAGGAAACAAATTTGCATGTAGATGCACTTGGGTAATCGGCCAAGTAAGAGAAAGGCAAGGCAAGGAACAAAAAAGGAAACAAATCCAAGCCTTCTAGAAGGCTGCCTTGGCCGTGTGGAATAAGAGGGAAATGGGCAATATTTGCTCATGAATATGTGATATTCTATAGAAGAGGAAACTACCTTATTGAAGGTGAGACCTCTCCTATAAATAGGAGCCTCATTCCACACATTTCATTCCATCCAAGTTTAAGAGATTTGAGAGACTCTCTCTCTAGAACTTGGCCGAACTCCTCTCTCTCTCTCTTTCTAGTTTATTTTCGATTTTTCTTGTTTTTGCACCTAGGTCCTCACTCGACCTAGTGTTTAGCTCTGCGACTTCAAGACTCGTTCTTAAGTCGTAGTGTTTAAAAGTGCCCACTCACTAATTCCTTTATTTCGAGTGATTTAGTGATAGAAACTTTCGTGGTTGCTCGAGGTGCCGAGGAAAGAAAGAGAGACGTGCTGCGAGGGGAGACGAGCGTTGCAACTTTCTAAGAGCTTCTCAAAGATCAAGCTTCAAGAAAGGTTAGTAAACTTCTTAGCTCATATTAGTTTTTAATTACATGTACTTGCACTTGTCTAGGTTAGTAAAAACCGTTTTTACTTGTAAAAGAAAATTTTTAAAATTCCGCCGCTTCCCGAAGCGTTTAATCTTTTTCTTAAACCCTAGATCAATTCCAACAAATGGTATTAGAGCTATGGTCAAAGATTAGCATGTACATGTTTTTAAAAATTAGGAGCTTGAAAATCGTTTTCGAAAGTTTACTAATTTTGTGACAAGTTAGAATTGTTATCTTAGATTTTTTTTAATTTATTGCTCATGTCTTTAATTTAAAAACCATGTTGTTTTTCTATGATTTTTGGATTCTTTTAAAACACATTAGAATCAGTTCTAAAAGTTTTTAATTTTTTATATTGAAAAACGTGTTTTAAAGGTTTGAGATTTTTCGAGTAAAATTTTGTGACTAGTTTTGTTATCTTGCTAGTTTCTTATTTTTACTTGAATCGTTTTATGCTTGTTGTTATTTCTTTATGCCTTGTTATTACCTTGCTAATAAAACACAAATAAAAGCTTTAACAACCTTCATAAAGTGTTCCGTTACACTCGATTCTTTTTCGCACCTAAAAAGGACCGAGCTTTAATTATTTCTTTTTCTTCGAGCTGGAGTAAACCCGCATTAAAATTGGCATAACTCTCTGCTAAGAAATCAAAATTTAATGATTCTTGAATCAAATTAAATCTCTGTCTGTCCTCTGTCCAATGCCACCGGTTTCGGCTCAAAAGGACATCGGAGCCGCCAGATATGGCGATTTTACTCCGAGGTGCGCGGCTGTTCCGAAACTCCAGTTTTTTAGAAATCCGGATTTTCAAACCCCACTACCATGAGTTATAGAACTCTAATGAGAAAATTTTCTTGAGCAAAAATGTTTTTCATATGATTATAAACATGATGTGTAAGATTAAAATGTTTTGTTTTTTGAAAGTTTAATTGAAATTGAGTTTTTACAAAACTAGTTTGAATTTTGAAAAACCGTTTTCACTTTCAAACTTGAAAATATTTTGTCATCCAAATCAAATAAGTTTTCAAAATGTTTTCAAAACTATATCTACATCACATATGTTCAAAATCTATATGCTCTTGAAAATTTGAGTGGGAGGTCTCTTTGTAGACAAGCCGAAAAATAAAAAGATGTGTAATCTCAAACTTTCAAGTGTTCGAGTGAGTTGAAGTTCACACTTCCCTCATGCACTTTTCCGAAATAGAAAATAGGAAAAGATCGAGTACGTACCTTGTGCCTTTATGCACTAATACTACTCTGAACATGTCGATCTAGGATTCTCTTCTAGTTGTCCGCTCTGTCGCTCTCTAACTAGGAAATTTGTTTCCGAACTTATAAGAGTCGATGAACCAACTCCAAAAACTAAGTGGGAGGGTTATGCTTGTTGTTTGTAACCCACGATCCCCAACACTAATGAAAAGTGCAAGTGTCGCCGGACTAAGAGTCACCCTCGTGGCCCTCTCTTAAATGAGAGTACTCAAGGGCGCTTTGCTCTGATCATTGCTCATTGAGCTACGTCCGAGAGTGAGACGATGATGGCAAGGCCTCCCCTTGGGGGATTGTTTTTCAAAGTTGATCTTTTGGACTAAGTGGTTGGTTGCACACTTAGGCTCAATCCCTAGTAATCCTCCCTTGAGGCCCTGCGAAAGGATGTGAGTGATCAAACCAATTTACAAGGTGGCTAGTCAAAATAGATGTATTGACATCTTGGCTTAGCATTAATGATGTGTCATTTACTTATAAAAGGAGATTTTTTGCGGCCTTCTCTTGAGGGAGTAAATTATCGTTTGGTTTATAACACCTTTGGATTTTATAAAAGTCTTAATAAAACTTAAATCCTAAACCAAAGACTAATCATAAACTTGTTTCAACTTATATAGGCAATATGTCTCTCAACCATCTCTCTATCTTTCTTTCCTCGATCAAACTCGAAAACGAAAACTACGTAGATTCGAAACGTAACCTCGACATAATCCTTACCAAGCACAAATGGGTACTCACCACCCCGTGTCCTCCTCTAACGAATAATTATTCAACTCAAGAGGACAAAGACGCCTTGGCGGCCTGGCTCTACTCCGATGAGATTGTGAGGTGCTATATCTTAGCATCAATGAACAATGTGTTGCAACAACAACATCGTGACATCGAGACTGCCGCCGACGTGCTCACCAATCTCCATGAGATGTTTGGAGGGCAAAGGCGTCAAGCAAGGCAAAAAGGAGTCCGACAGTTTATGAACTGTCGCATGAAGACTAGGACTCCTGTTGGAGACTTTATGATATTGATCATTAGTCATCTGAGTTAAATGGAAATCCTAGGATCTGAGATTGATGGGAAGATTGTCATAGATGTGATCTTAGAAACTCTCCCCGCATCTCTTGATTCCTCCAAGATGAACTACTCCATTAACAAGCTAGAGTACACTGTTACCAAGTAAATGGAGGAACTTCACACTGCTGTAGGTCTCACTAAGAGAAAGAGGTATCAAGGAGAGGCACATGCTACTGAGCACAAAGCCTCCGCCTCTAGAACTGAGAAGAGACCTTACAAGGCCGATAAAAAGAACTGTCCCGCCTATATCAAAGCAAAGGAACATAGTATTGTACTAGTTACCGAAGCATGCTTAGTAGCTGATAATGTATCAACGTGGATTCTTGACTCCGCTGCTACTAACTATATTTGTTGTTCCTTGAATGGTTTCAAGAAAACCAAAAGCTTAGAAGAAGGCGAGTTCTATTTCAAATGGGGTGATGGGAGCCTGGTGTCTGCAAAGGCTGTGGGATCCGTGACGCTGTCTTTTTAAGACCGCACTTTAAACTTGAATAATGTTTATTTTGTTCCTACCTTTCGGAAGAACTTAATATCTGTTGCTCGTCTTCATGAGCAAGATTATTATTTAAAGTTCATTAAGAATGGAATTCGTATTTCGTTTCCTGATAATTCTTTTTGTCACTGATGCATGTATGAAGAATGCTCTTTTCTACATCTATCCCACTAAACCTTCTCTTTTAGACACCGAAATAGATAATGATCTAATTAGGGAGCCAAAGAGGATCAAACTTTCTGAATCCTCCGATCTAACAAAATCAACATACCTCTGGCACTTAAGACTTGGTCATATCAGTCTAGAAAGGATTAAGAGACTTGTGAGGGATGGTCCACTCCAAGCCTCTGCAATAGGTTCACTACCTACTTGTGAATCCTGCATAGAAGGAAAAATGACTAAGCGACCTTTCTCCGATAAGGGTCGAAGAGCCACTGAGTTGCTGGAACTGATACATTCTGATGTATGTGGTCCGCTCAGCCAACAGGCACGTGGGGGATACGAATACTTCGTTACCTTCACCGATGATTACTCACGATATGGGTTTGTCTATTTGGTCAAACACAAATCCGAGACCTTTAACGTATTTAAGGTCTTTAGGGCTTTAGTGGAAAAGCAAACTGGCAAAGTGATCAAAACCCTTCGATACGATCGAGGTGGTGAGTATATGTCTGGAGAGTTCGATGACTTTCTTAAAGAAGAAGGTATCGCTTCTCAGCTTACCGCACCTGGCACACCTCAACAAAACGGAGTGTCAGAGAGAAGGAACCGAACTCTAATGGAGATGGTTAGATCAATGATGAGTTACTCATCACTCCCTCCTTCCTTTTGGGGATATGCCCTCGAAACAGTCGCTTATATTCTGAACCAAGTTCCGTCCAAGACGGTTCCTGGTACTCCTTATGAACGATGGACTGGCCGTAAAGTAAGTTTGGGCCACATCCGAATTTGGGGTTGCCTTGCGCATGTGCTAAGGCAAAAGACTAGCAAGTTGGCTAGTAGGTCAGAATTGTGCCTGTTTGTGGGATATCCAACGGAAACCAAAGGTTTCATTTTCTATAGTCCCGAGGACGATAAGACTTTCGTTAGCACGAATGCTCGTTTCCTTGAGGAGGACTTTATGAAGGATGCAAAACCTAGAAGCAAAATTGTGCTTGAAGAAAAGTTGGGTGAGGAAGCTTCCACCTCATCTGTAAGAAATGTTCTTACCCCAACTGAAACACAACCTAACTCATCAGAATCTCGTCAAGTAGTACTTCGACGTAGTGGGAGGGCTACTCAAAAGCCTGACAGGTACATGCCTTATGGAGACTCTCTTGTAGCCGTCTCTGACATGGATGATCCTGTTTCCTATAGCCAAGCGTTGGCTTGTTCTGAATCAAACCTTTGGCTTGACGCCATGAAAGTTGAAATGCACTCGATGTATGTCAATAATGTCTGGAAACTTGTAGACCTTCCTGAAGGGATTAAACCCGTAGGGTGTAAGTGGATATACAAGAAGAAAAGGGGTCCTGATGGGAACGTCGAGACGTTCAATGCACGACTTGTGGCGAAGGGTTATACCCAACAAGAAGGGATTGACTATGAAGAAACCTTCTCGCCAGTCGCGATGCTTAAATCCATCCGCATACTCCTATCCATAGCTGCAGCTCTCGACTATGAGATCTGGCAAATGGATGTCAAGACAGCCTTTCTGAATGGCAATCTTGACGAGCGCATTTACATGGCTCAACCAGACGGTTTCGTGGATAAAGGTCAAGAGACCAAGGTTTGTGAGTTGCTTAAATCCATTTATGGACTAAAGCAAGCATCTAGGTCATGGAATATTAGATTCGATGAAACTGTAAAGAGCTTCGGCTTTGAATAGTCAATAGACGAGCCTTGTGTTTACAAGTTAATACACGAAGGCAAAGTTGTGTTTCTGGTACTATATGTCGATGATATACTACTCATTGGTAATGACGTGGGTAAGTTATCTGAGGTTAAGGTCTGGCTGGCAAAGAAATTCGATATGAAGGATCTAGGAGAAGCCGCGTACATTCTGGGGATCCAAATCTTTCGAGATAGGAAAAACCGGACTCTGTAGCTCTCTCAAGCATCTTATATTGATAAGGGGATGGATCGCTTCTCGATGCAAGACTCCTAGAAAGGTTACTAAGAGCTTCTCAAAGATCAAGCTTCAAGAAAGGTTAGTAAACTTCTTAGCTCATATTAGTTTTTAATTACATGTACTTGCACTTGTCTAGGTTAGTAAAAACCGTTTTTACTTGTAAAAGAAAATTTTTAAAATTCCGCCGCTTCCCGAAGCGTTTAATCTTTTTCTTAAACCCTAGATCAATTCCAACAATGACGTGGGTAAGTTATCTGAGGTTAAGGTCTGGCTAGGAAAGCAATTCGATATGAAGGATCTAGGAGAAGCCGCGTACATTCTGGGGATCCAAATCTTTCGAGATAGGAAAAACCGGACTCTGTCGCTCTCTCAAGCATCTTATATTGATAAGGTGATGGATCGCTTCTCGATGCAAGACTCCAAGAAGGGCCAAACACCCTTTAGGCATGGAGTTTCACCCTCTAAGGACCAGTCTCCCAAGACTGCACAGTAGATTGAAGATATGAGGAAGATTCCTTACGCCTCTACCGTAGGAAGCCTCGTGTATGTTATGCTTTGCACTAGACCTAACATCTGTTTCGCCGTTGGCGTAGTTAGCCGTTTCCAATCCAACCCTGGACCCGAGCACTGGATTGCTGTTAAGCATGTTCTGAAGTATCTTCGAAGAACTAGGAACTTGATGCTTACATACTCAGGTACTGACCTGACTATGACGGGATATACCGACTCCGATTTTCAAGCGGATAAGGATTCCAGGAAATCCACTTCGGGATCTGTGTTCATCCTTAATGGTGGAAC
Organism: Urtica dioica subsp. dioica; assembly: GCF_054948205.1. Lineage (NCBI taxonomy): Eukaryota > Viridiplantae > Streptophyta > Magnoliopsida > Rosales > Urticaceae > Urtica > Urtica dioica. The sequence goes on along the minus strand of NC_142759.1, from coordinate 40,231,203 downwards.
TGTTGTGTGGAGGAGTATTAAGCAATCATGCATTGCTGACTCCACAATGGAAGCAGAATATGTGGCTGCTTGTGAAGCATCCAAAGAGGCTGTATGGCTTAGAAAATTCCTTAAGTATTTGGAAGTTGTTCCAAACGTCGACGAGCCCATAACCCTTTATTGTGATAATAGTGGGGCTGTCGCTAACTCAAAGGAACCTAGAAACCATAAGCGCTCTAAGCATATTGAGAGGAAATACCATTTGATTCGAGAGATCGCGCAACGCGGAGACGTGGAGGTGAAGTAGATCTCTGGCAGATCCATTCACCAAGGCCCTAGCGAACATGGTCTTCGACCAACATCGAGAGGGATTAGGCATAAAGGACTACTCACATCTTCTTTGAGTCAAGTGGGAGTTTGTTGTCAATGGTGCCCACAAGAAGAGTAGTAGTGTCTATTTTTGTACATTTGATGTAATATAGTCTTACGAAGACTCTTGCTTGTAATTGCTTATTCATTAATAAAAAATTGAAACGTTCATTCATTCTTCCTTGTCTGTTTGAAACTTTATGATAAAACATTAGTCTTTAGTCCATAAACAAACTTAACAACTTGCGAAGAGACAAATGTAGATTTGCATGAACAAACTCTTCGTAGTTTGCTTAAATCGATATATTCGCAATCTAAGGGTCAAAGGACTATTGACCTCAGTATGATTGTTAGAAGAATCTATGATGTCTGGTTATTGAAAATTCTTAATGGGCCTTTCTCATGTTGTTATGAACAAATGAAGAAGCTTCTAGAAGCTCCTTCTAGAGAAAATATGGGCGCCCAAATACCTAAGAGAAAGAGAGTTTATTTTGTGCATAAATGTATTTAGATACTTGCCAAAAGAAAAAGAGGAAACAAATTTGCATGTAGATGCACTAGGGTAATCGGCCAAGTAAGAGAAAGGCAAGGCAAGGAACAAAAAAGGAAACAAATCCAAGCCTTCTAGAAGGCTGCCTTGGCCGTGTGGAATAAGAGGGAAATGGGCAATATTTGCTCATGAATATGTGATATTCTATAGAAGAGGAAACTACCTTATTGAAGGTGAGACCTCTCCTATAAATAGGAGCCTCATTCCACACATTTCATTCCATCCAAGTTTAAGAGATTTGAGAGACTCTCTCTCTAGAACTTGGCCGAACTCCTCTCTCTCTCTCTCTCTCTCTCTCTTTCTAGTTTATTTTCGATTTTTCTTGTTTTGGCACCTAGGTCCTCACTCGACCTAGTGTTTAGCTCTGCGACTTCGAGACTCGTTCTTAAGTCGTAGTGTTTAAAAGTGCCCACTCACTAATTCCTTTATTTCGAGTGATTTAGTGATAGAAACTTTCATGGTTGCTCGAGGTGCCGAGGAAAGAAAGAGAGACGTGCTGCGAGGGGAGATGAGCGTTGCAACTTTCCAACAAGCTCATATTAGTAAACTTCAAAGATCATATTAGTTTTTAATTACATGTACTTGCACTTGTCTAGGTTAGTAAAAACCGTTTTTACTTGTAAAAGAAAATTTTTAAAATTCCGCCGCTTCCCGAAGCGTTTAATCTTTGAGAGGAAACGTGGAAGTGAAGAAGATCTCAATGGTGGACAACCTAGCAGATCCATTCACAAAGGCCCTAGCGAACAAGGTCTTCGACCAACATCGAGAGGGATTAGGCATGAAGGACTACACACATCTTCTTTGAGTCAAGTGGGAAGAGTTGTAATCCTTATATTGTACATTTGATGTAATAAAGTCTCATGAAGACTCTTGCTTGTAATTGCTTATTCATTAATAAAAAGTTGAAACGTTCATTCATTCTTCCTTGTCTGTTTGAAACTTTATGATAAAACATTAGTCTTTAGTCCATAAACAAACTTAACAACTTGCAAAGAGACAAATGTAGATTTGCATGAACAAACTCTTCGTAGTTTGCTTAAAACGATATATTCGCAATCTAAGGGTGCCCACAAGAAGAGTTGTAATCCTTATATTGTCCATTTGATGTAATAAAGTCTCATGAAGACTCTCGCTTGTAATTGCTTATTCATTAATAAAAAGTTGAAACGTTCATTCATTCTTCCTTGTCTGTTTGAAACTTTATGATAAAGAATTAGTCTTTAGTCCATAAACAAACTTAACAACTTGCGAAGAGACAAATGTAGATTTGCATGAACAAACTCTTCGTAGTTTGCTTAAAACGATATATTCGCAATCTAAGGGTCAAAGGACTATTGACCTCAGTATGATTGTTAGAAGAATCTATGATGTCTGGTTATGAGGCATTGAGAGTTGGAGACTCTATAGTTCTTCTAGGTATCTTCCGAAGGTACTGAATTGACCAGTGCACTTCTAGAGACAAGATAAGAACAAACCATTTAACCTCTTATGTCTCGAAGTCACTACGTATGAATTGCATCGTGCTTACCTTAATCCTGAAATGAGACATGCCATTTCACACCTTACGTATTCTCATTTGAGAAAGTCTGAGTTCGGACTCACTATGTGATTCCGAACAAGGCCTATTGGTGAAGTACTAAGTTGTGAGAATGTCATGAGTAACTTTGTGAAGATCTCATAGATATGGAATTCATGTACAAGATTGCTGAAATGCAATGTATATCACCTCATGCTTTGTTCCTTGGAGTGTGAATAAATGAACTGGCCAGTGTCCAAATTGAGTCCTGACTCTTTTGGATGAAACAATGTGACTTGTTAGCTCCTCATCAATACATTGTTTCTAACTTATTCACAAGCGACAAAGGAGTTGAGGAAATAACAGCTAGAAGGGTAAAATGGTAATTTCGTAAATCCCGACTAGCTGATGATATTCAAGAAGGGTAAACACTGATAATATTCTGTGGATCCACTCATTACAATTAGGTTGAATTCTTGAGTAGAAAATAAATTCATTTGAACCGAGAGATTTTCAGTGTCAACTCTTTAGTGGAGTCAGTTGACATTAAGCTAAACTTGGAAAAGGTTTTGTGAACTTTTGAGTCCAAGTGTTTAGCTCAAGCTTTGTTCATTTGGATCCATGAGGTCACTGTCACGAATCACATCGAGTAGGAATAGTTAAACTGGAAGCTAAGTCAAAACAAGAACGAAAATAGTCAAAAGGGTATTTTTGTCTTTTGAGACAAAGAATGAAATGAATGTCAATAAATTTTTTGACAAGTCCATTTGATGACTTAATAATACTCGGCCATGACTTGATCATTGGGCCTTGTGGATTAATTTCATTTCATAAGAATTTTATTGAAAATTCTTAATGGGCCTTTCTCATGTTGTCATGAACAAATGAAGAAGCTTCTAGAAGCCCCTTCTAGATTGAAATAGGTGCCCAACATACCCAAAGAAAGGGAGAATATTTTGTGCATAAATGTATCATGATACTTGCCAAAAGAAAAAGAGGAAACAAATTTCCCACACATGTACTATGGGAATCGGCCAAGTAGACAAAAGGCAAGGCAAGGAACAAAAAAGGAAACAAATCCAAGCCTTCTAGAAGGCTGCCTTGGCCGTGTGGAATAAGAGGGTAATGGGAAATATTTGCTCATGAATATGTGATATTCTATAGAAGAGGAGACTACCTTATTGAAGGTGAGACCTCTCCTATAAATAGGAGCCTCATTCCACACATTTCATTCATCCAAGTTTAAGAGATTTGAGAGACTCTCTCTCTAGAACTTGGCCGATCCTCTCTCTCTCTCTCTCTCTCTCTCTCTCTAGTTCATTTTCGGTTTTTGTTTTGGCACCTAGGTCTTCATTTGACCTAGTGTTTATCTCTGCGACTTCAAGACTCATTCTTAAGTCGTAGTGTTTAAAAGTGCCCACACACTAATTCCTTTTCTCTCGAGTGATTTAGTGATAGAAATTTCGTGGTTGCTCGAGTTGCCGAGGAAGGAAGAGAGATGTGCTGCGAGGGGAGACGAACGTTGCAACCTTTTTCCAAAAGCTTCTCAACGTTCAAGCATCTAAAAAGATTAGTAAACTTCTATGCTCATAATAGTTTTATTTATATGTACTTGCTCTTTGTCTAGGTTAGTAAAAACTGTTTTACTTGAAAAAGAAAATTTTTAAAATTCCGCCGCTTAACGAAGCGTTAAACTTTTTCTTAAACCCTAGATCAATTCCAACAAATCATCCATGTCAGAGACGGCTACGAGAGAGTCTCCATAAGACATGTACCTGTCAGACTTTTGAGTAGCCCTCCCACTACGTCGAAGTACTACTTGACGAGATTTTGATGAGTTACGTTGTGTTTCAGTTGGGGTATGAACAGTTCTTACAGATGAGGTAGAAGCTTCCTCACCCAACTTTTCTTCAAGCACAATTTTGCTTCTAGGTTTTGCATCTTTCATAAAGTCCTCCTCAAGGAAACGAGCATTCGTGCTAACGAAAGTCTTATCGTCCTCGGGACTATAGAAGATGAAACCCTTGGTTTCCTTTGGATATCCTACAAACAAGCATAATTCTGACCTACTAGCCAACTTGCTAGTCTTTTGCCTTAGCACGTGTGCAGGGCAACCCCAAATTCGGATGTGGCCCAGATTTACTTTACGGCCAGTCCATCGTTCATAAGGAGTACCAGGAACCGTTTTGGACGCAACTTGGTTCAAAATATATGCGGCTGTTTCGAGGGCATATCCCCAAAAGGAAAGAGGGAGTGATGAGTAACTCATCATTGATCTAACCATCTCCATAAGAGTTCGGTTTCTTCTCTCTGACACTCCGTTTTGTTGAGGTGTGCCAGGTGCGGTAAGCTGAGAAGCGACTCCTTCTTCTTTAAGAAAGTCATCAAACTCTCCAGTCATATACTCACCACCTCGATCGGATCGAAGTGTTTTGATCACTTTGCCAGTTTGCTTTTCCACTAAAGCCCTAAAGACCTTAAATACGTTAAAGGTCTCGGATTTGTGTTTGAGCAAATAGACAAAACCATATCGCGAGTAATCATCGGTGAAAGTAATGAAGTATTCGTATCCCCCATGTGCCTGTTGGCTGAGCGGACCACATACATCAGAATGTATTAGTTCCAGGAACTCAGTGGCTCTTCGACCCTTATCGGAGAAAGGTCGCTTACTCATTTTTCCTTCTATGCAGGATTCACAAGTAGGTAGTGAACCTATTGCAGAGGCTTGGAGTTGACCGTCCCTCACAAGTCTCTTAATCCTATCTAGACTGATGTGACCAAGTCTTAAGTGCCATAGGTGTGTTGATTTTGTTAGTTTTGTTAGATCGGAGAATTCAGAAAGTTTGATCCTCTTTGGCTCCCCAATTAGATCATTATCTATTTCGATGTCTAAAATGGAAGGTTGAGTGGGATAAATGTAAAAAAGACCATTCTTCATACATGCATCAGTGACAAAAGAATTTGAAAAAGAAATACAAATTCCATTCTTCATAAACTTTAAATAATAATCTTGCTCTAAAAGTTGAGCAACAGATATTAGGTTTTTCCCAAAGGAAGGAACATAATAAACATTATTCAAATTTAAAGTGCAATCTTCAAAAGACAGCGTCACGGATCCCACAGCCTTCGCAGGCACCACGCTCCCATCACCCCACTTGAATTGGAAGTCGCCATCCTCTAAGCTTTTGCTTTTCCTAAAACCAGTTAAGGAGCAGCAACTATGGTTAGTAGCAGCGGAGTCAATAATCCACGATGATACATTATCAGCCACTAAACAAGCTTTAGTAATAAGTACAATACCTTTTACTTTGGTTTTGAGGTAGGGAGGACAGTTCCTACGCCAGTGACCAGGCTCATTGCAGTGGTGGCATTTGTCGTTAGACTTATCCACCTTCGAGGCCTTTGGCGCCTTCTTCTTCGTTTGAACCTTAGGTTGGTTCTTCTTCTCGGCCTTGCGAGGTCTCTTCTTAGATCCAGAGGTGGAGGCAGTAGCATGTACCTCTCCTAGAGCCCTCTTTTTCTTAGTGAGTGCCTCAGCGGTTTGAAGTTCCTTCATGAGCTCGGTAACAGTGTACTCTAGCTTGTTCATGGAGTAATTCAGTTTGAAGGTATCAAAAGTTTCGGGGAGAGTTTCCAAGATCATATCTTTTTAGTCTCCCCATCAATCATAGATCCAAGGATCTCCATTTCGTTTAGATAGCTAATGATCAGCATCATATGATCTCTAACGGGAGTCCCAGCCTTCAAGCGACAGTTCATAAACTGTCGGACCGCTTGTTGCCTTGCTTGACGTCCTTGCCCTCCAAACATCTCATGGAGATTTTAGAGCATATCGGTGGCAGTTTCGTAATCACGATGTTGTTGTTGCAACACATTGTTTATAGATGCCAGAATATAGCACCTCGCAATCTCATCGGATCGAAGCCAGGCCTCCAGGGCGTCTTTTTCCTCTTGCGTTGAATCTTCATTCGTTTGAGGACAGGGGGTGGTGAGAACCCATTTGTGCTTGTCGACAGTAAGGACTATGTCGAGGTTATGTTTCCAGTCGACATAATTGTCACCTTCGAGTTTGTTTGAGGAAAGAATGGTTGAGAGAGTGTTGAGAGACATTTTGCCTATAAAAGTTGAAACAAGTTTATGATTAGTCTTTGGTTTAGGATTTAAGTTTTTATACATTTGATAAAATCCAAAGGTGTTATAAACTAAACGATAATTTACTCCTTCGAGGGAAGGCCGTAAAAAATCTCCATTTATAAGTAAATGACGCATCATTAATGCTTAGCCAAGATGTCAATACACCAATTTTGACCAGCCACCTTTTAAATTGGTTTGATCACTCACATCCTTTCGCTGGGCCTTGAGGGAGGATTACTAGGGATTGAGTCTAAGTGTGTAACCAACCACTTAGTCCAAAAGATTGACTTTGAAAAACAATCCGCCGAGGGGAGGTCTTGTCTCATTGTCTCACTTTCGGATTTAGCTCATTGAGCAATGATCAGTGCAAAGCGCCCTTGAGTACTCTAATTTAAGAGAGGGCCACGAGGGTGACTCTTAGTCTAGCGACAATTGCACTTTTCATTAATGTTGGGAATCGTGGGTAACAAACAACAAATATAACCCTCCCACTTAGTTTTTGGAGTTGGTACATCGACTCTTATAAGTTCGGAAACGGTTTTCCTAGTTATAGAGCGATAGAGCGGACAACTAGAAAAGAATCCTAGATCTTCATGTTCAGAGCAGTGTCAGTGCATAAAGGCACAAGGGACATACTCGGATCTTTTCCTATTTTCTATTTCGGGAAAGTGCATGAGGGAAGTGTGAACTTCAACTCACCCGAACACTTGAAAGTTTGAGATTACACATCTTTTTATTTTTCGGCTTGTCTACAAGGAGACCTCCAACTCAAATTTTCAAGAGCATATAGATTTTGAACATATGTGATATAGATATAGTTTTGAAAACATTTTGAAAACTTATTTGACTTGGATGACAAAAATTTTCAAGTTTGAAAACGAAAACGGTTTTTTCAAGATTCAAACTAGTTTTGTAAAATTCAATTTCAATTAAAGTTTCAAAAATCAAAACATTTTAATCTTACACATCATGATAATCTTATGAAAAAAAAAATTTCTCAAGAAATTTTTCTCATTAGAGTTCTATAATTCATGGTAGTGGGGCTGAAAATCCGGAATTCTAAAAACTGGACTTTCGGAACAGCCGCGCACCTTGGAGAAAAATCGCCATAACTGGCGGCTCCGATGTCCTATTGACCCAAAACCGGTGGCATTGGAAAGATAACAGACAGACCTTTAATTTGATTCAACAATCATTAAATTTCGATTTCAGCAGAGAGTTATTCCACTTTTACTGCGGGTTTTACTCCAGCTCGAAGAAAAAGAAATAATTAAAGTTAGGTCTTTTTAGTTGCGAAAAAGAATCGAGTGTAACGGAACGTTTTATGAAGTTGTTAAAGCTTTTATTTGTGTTTTATTAGCAAGGTAATAACATGATATAAAAGAAATAACAACAAGCATAAAACGATTCAAGTAAATAAAAGAAACTAGCAAGACAATATAACTAGTCACAAAATTTACTCGAAATTTTCTCAAACTTAGTAACACGATTTTTAATATAAAAAATTAAAAACTCTTAGAACTGATTCTAATGTGTTTTAATAACATCCCAAACTCATAGAAAAACAACATGATTTTTAATTTAAAGGCAAGAGCAATAAATTAAAAAAAATCTAAGAAAACAATTCTAACTTGTCACAAAATTAGTAAACTTTCGAAAACGATTTTCAAACTCATATTTTTAAATACATGTACATGAATATCTTTGACCATAGCTCTGATACCATTTGTTGGAATTGATCTAGTGTTTAAGAAAAAGTTTAACGCTTCGTTAAGCGGCGGAATTTTAAAAATTTTCTTTTTCAAGTAAAACAGTTTTTACTAACCTAGACAAAGAGCAAGCACATGTAAATAAAAACTAATATGAGCATAAAAGATTACTAACCATTTTAGAAGCTTGAACGTTGAGAAGCTTTTGGAAAAGGTTGCAACGTTCGTCTCCCTCGCAGTACGTCTCTCTTCCTTCCTCTGCAACTCGAGCAACCACGAAAGTTTCTATCACTAAATCACTCGAGAGAAAAGGAATTAGTGTGTGGGCATCTTTAAACACGACGACTCAAGAAAAAGTCTTAGAGTCTAAGAGCTAAAACACTAGGTCAAATGTGGAACTAGGTGCCAAAACAAAAACCGAAAATTAACTAGAGGGAGAGAGAGGATCGGCCAAGTTCTAGAGAGAGAGTCTCTCAAATCTCTTAAATTTGGATGACTGAAATGTGAAGAATGAGGCTCCTATTTATAGGAGAGGGTTTGCCTTCAATAAGGTAATTTCCTCTTCTATAGAATATCACATATTCATGAGCAATATAGCCTTATTACCTCTTTCATTTGGGCGGCCAAGGCAGCCTTCTAGAAGGCTTGGATTTGTTTCCTTTTTTGTTCCTTGCTTTGCCTTTTTCTCAGTTGGCCGATTCCCTTAGTGCATCCATATGCAAATTTGTTTCCTCTTTTTCTTTTGGCAAGTATCTTGATACATTTATGCACAAAATATTCTCTCTTTCTCTTGGGTAGTAGGCGCCCAACATGCTCTCTAGAAGGAGCTTCTAGAAGCTTCTTCATTTGTTCATGACAACATGAGAAAGGCTCATTAAGAATTTTCAATAAAATTCTTATGAAATGAAATTAATCCACAAGGCCCAATTAATCTAATTTGGCCGAGTGACATTAAGTCATCAAATGACCTTGTCAAAAAATTTATTGACATTCATTTCATCCTATGTCTTAAAAGACAAAAATACCCTTCTGACAATTTTCGTTCTTGTTTTGACTTGGCTTCCAGTTTAACTATTCCTACTCGATGTGATTCGTGACAGTGACCTCATGGATCCAAATGAACAAAGCTTGAGCTAAACACTTGGACTCAAAAGTTCACAAAACCTTTTCCAAGTTTAGCTTAATGTCAACTGACTCCACTAAAGAGTTGACACTGAAAATCTCTCGGTTCAAATGAATTTATTTTCTACTCAAGAATTCAACCTAATTGTAATGAGTGGATCCACAGAATATTATCAATGTTTACCCTTCATGAATATCATCAGCTAGTCGGGATTTACAAAATTACCATTTTACCCTTCTAGCTGTTATTTCCTCAACTCCTTTGTCGCTTGTGAATAAGTTAGAAACAATGTATTGACGAGGAGCTAAGTCACATTGTTTCATCCAAAAGAGTCAGGACTCAATTTGGACACTAGCCAGTTCATTTATTCACACTCCAAGGAACAAAGCATGAGGTGATATACATTGCATTTAAGCAATCTTATACATGAATTCCATATCTATGAGAACTTCACAAAGTTACTCATGACATTCTCACAACTTAGTACTTCACCAATAGGCGTTGTTCGGAATCACATAGTGAGTCCGAACTCTGACTTTCTCAAATGAGAATACGTAAGGTGTGAAATGTCATGTCTCATTTCAGGATTAAGGTGTGAAGTACTAAGTTATGAAGATTACATGAGTAACGTTGTGAAGATCTCATAGATATGGAATTCATGTACAAGATTGCTGAAATACAATGTATATTACATCATGCTTTGTTCATTGGAATGTAAATTAATGAACTGGCCAGTGTCCGAATGGAGTCATGGCTCTTTTGGATGAATCAATGTGACTTGTTAGCTCCTCGTCAATACATTGTTTCTAACTTATTCGCAAGCGACAAAGGAGTTGAGGAAATAATAGCTAGAAGGGTACAATACTAATTTTGTAAATCCCATCTAGCTGATGATATTCATGAAGGGTAAACGTAGATAATATTCAGTGGATCCACTCATCACAATTAAGTTGAATTCTTGAGTAGAAAATAAATTCATTTGAACCGAGAGATTCTCAGTGTCAACTCTTTAATGGAGTTAGTTGACATTAAGCTAAACTTGGAAAAGGTGTGTGAAGTTTTGAGTCCAAGTATGTTAGCTCAAGCTTTGTTCATTTGGATCCATGAGGTCACTGTCACAAGTCATTTCGAGTAGGATTAGATAAACTAGAAGCTAATTCAAAACAAGAACTAGACAAGTTTTACGAAAATTGTCTAAAGGGTATTTTTGTCCTTTTGGACATGGGATGGTATGAATGTCAATAAATAAGTTTTTTGACATTGTCATATGATGACAATGAATTGATCCACACGGGCAAAATAAAGAGTTTGGGCCTTGAGGATTAATTCCATTTTATGGAATTTTACTTGAAAATTCTTAATGGGTTTTTCTTATGTTGTCATGAACAAATGAAGAAACATCTAGAAGGTCCTTCTAGAAGCCTTCTACTCGTCCAACCTAAGCAAGAGAAGAGGAATTATTTTGTGGATTGATGTATGTAGATACTTGCCAAAAGAAAAAGAGGAAACAAATTTCATATACAAGTAAACATGATGGGCAGCCAACTAAGGAGAAAACAAATGAGGAAACAAATCCAAGGACTTGTATGGTATAGCTTGCACGTCCAAATGGAAGAAGGGGAGGCTAATATTTGCATATGAATATGTGATATTCAATAGAGAAGAGGAAACTACCTTTTGAAGGTAATCCTTCTCCTATAAATAGAGCCTTCATTCTCATTGTTTCTCATCCCACAATTTTAGAGATTGAGAGCTTCTCTCTATAGAGTTGGCCGCCCACTTCTCTCTCTCTCTCTCTCTCTCTCTCTCTCTCTCTCTCTCTCTCTCTCTCTCTCTCTCTCCTCCCTTTTCGTTTTTGTTTTGGCACCTAGGTCCACATTTGACCTAGCGTATCTTTTAGCTCTTCGACTTTAAGACTTGTTCTTGAGTCGTTGTGTTTAAAAGTACCCACACACTAATTCCTTTACCTCGAGTGATTTATGTGATAGAACTTTTCGTAGTTACTCGAATTCCCAAAGAACGAAGAAAGACAAGCTGGGTGGGGAGACAAATGATTCAACCTCCACAAGCTTCTCAACGATCAAGCTACGTAAAGGTTAGTAAATGAGTAATTGCTTTTAGATCATTTTAATTTGATATAACATGTGCTTGCTCTTTGTCTAGGTTAGTAAAACCCGTTTTTACTTGTTTAAAGAAAATTTGTATTTTCCGCCGCTTGCTAGAAGCGATAAATATTTTCTTAACCCTAGATCAATTCCAACATAAGGATTACAGGGAATCCACTTCGGGATCTGTGTTCATCCTTATTGGTGAAGCTGTTGTGTGGAGGAGTATTAAGCAATCTTGCATTGCTGACTCCACAATGGAAGCAACATATGTGGCTGCTTGTGACGCATCCAAAGAGGCTGTATGGCTTAGAAAATTCCTTTTGTATTTGGAAGTCGTTCCAAACGTCGACGAGCCCATGACCCTTTACTGTGATAACAGTGGGGCTGTCGCTAACTCAAAGAAACCTCGAAGCCATAAGCACTCTAAACATATTGAGAGGAAATACTATTTGATTCGAGATATCGTGCAACACGGAGATGTGGAGGTGAAGAAGATCTCAACGGTAGACAACCTGGCTGATCCATTCACCAACGCCCTAGCGAACAACGTCTTCGACCAGCATCGGGAGGGATTAGGCATGAAGGACTACTCACATCTTCTTTGAGTCAAGTGGGAGTTTGTTGTCAATGGTGCCCACAAGAAGAGTAGTAGTCTTTACTTATGTACATTTGATGTAACAAAGTCTCACAAAGACTCTTGCTTGTAAATGCTGAATTATTAATAAAAGTTGAAACGTTCATTCATTCTTCTTTGTATGTTTGAAGCTTTATGATAAACTATAGTCTTTAGTCATCAAACAAACCTAACAACATATGAAGAGACAAACGTAGATTTGCATGAACAAACTCTTCATGGTTTGCTTAAAACAATATATTTGCAATCCAATGATCAAAGGACTATTGATCTCAGTACGATTGTTAGGACAATCTATGATGTCTGGTTATGGGGCATAGAGACTTGGAGACTCTATAGTTCTTCTAGGTATCTTCTAAAGGTATTGAATTGACCAGTGCACTTCTAGAGACATAATAAGAACAAACCATTTAACCTCTCACGTCTCGAAGTCACTACGTATGAATTGCATCATGCTTACTTCAATACTGAAATGAGACATGTTATTTCATAGCTTACATATTCTCATTTGAGAAAGTCAAAGTTCTAGATTCACTATGTGATATAGACAAGACCTATTGGTGAAGTACTAAGTTATGAAGATTTCATGAGTAACTTTGTAAAGATCTCATAGATATGTAATTCATGTACAAGATTGCTTAAATGCAATGTATATCAGCTTATGCTTTGTTCCTTGGAATGTGAATAAATGAACTCGCCAGTGTCCAAATTGAGTCATGACTCTTTTGGATGAATACATGTGACTTGTTAGCTCCTCGTCAATACATTGTTTCTAACTTATTCACAAGCGACGAAAGAGTTGAGGAAATAACAGCTACAAGGGTAAAATGGTAATCTTGTAAATCCCATCTTTCTGATGATATTCATGAAGGGTAAACATAGATAATATTCAGTGGATCCACTCATCACAATTAAGTTGAATTCTTGAGTAGAAAATAAATTCATTTGAACCGAGAGATTCTGAGTTGACATTAAGCTAAACTTGGAAAAGGTGTGTGAACTTTTGAGTCCAAGTATGTTAGCTCAAGCTTTGTTCATTTCGATCCATGAGGTCATTGTCACAAGTCATATCGAGTAGGATTAGTTAAACTAGAAGCTAAGTCAAAACAAGAACTAGACAAGTTTTACGAACATTGTCTAAAGGGTAATATTGTCCTTTTGGACCTGAGATGGTATAAATGTCAATAAATAAGTTTTTTGACATTGTCATATGATGACAAATGAAATGTACCACACGGCCAAGATTAGAGTAATTGGGCTTTGAGGATTAATTTCATTTCATGGAATTTTATTTGAAAATTCTTAATGAGCCTTTCTTATGTTGTCATGAACAAATGAAGAAAAATCTAGAAGGCCCTTCTAGAAGGTCTTGCAGGACCAACCCAAGGAAATAGAGTTTAATTTTGTGCATTGATGTATGAAGATACTTGCCAAAAGAAAAAGAGGAAACAGATTTCCTATACATGGAAAGACGGATTTCGGCCAAGGTCAAGGGATAAGCAAATAAGGAAACAAATTCAAGGCCTTCTAGACGGACCTTGGACGTGTGAAATGAGGAAGGAAAAGCAAATATTTGCTCATGAATACGTGATATTCTATAGAAAAGAGGAAACTACCTTTTGAAGATAATCCTCCTCCTATAAATACTCCACCTCATTCTCATTGTTTCTCATCCCACAATTTTAGAGATTGAGAGCTTCTCTCTCTAGACCTGCCCCTCTCTCTCTCTAACTCTTTTCATTTTTGTTTTCGCACCTAGGTCCACATTTGACTTAGCATTTTGTTTTAGCTCTTCAACTCTAAGACTTGTTCTTGAGTCGTTGTGTTTAAAAGTGCCCACACACTTATTCCTTCTTACCTCGAGTGATTTATGTGATAGAAACTTTCGTGGTTACTCGAATTCCCGAAGAACGAAGAAAGACGAGCTGCGTGAAGAGGCTAGCGATTCAACCTCCACAAGCTTCTCAACGATCAAGCTACGTAGTAAACGAATAATTACTCTTCAATAGGTTTAATTTAAAATAACATGTGTCTGCTCTTTGTGTAGGTTAGTTAAAATCGTTTTTACTTGTTTAAAGAAATTTTTATATTTCGCCGCTTGCTAAAAACGAAAAATATTTTCTTAATCCTAGATCTATTCCAACAGAGTGGTAATCAAAGAGCTTTTTTTTCACTATTTAACGACCTCGATTGGCGAGCCAAACAAATCAGACAGTTCAAAATTCATATTAGAGTGGAAATTTCAACAGACTTCGTTGAGAAAGTCAGGCGAATGAGGGCGACAGATGTCATTCAGCATGCACCTGACTAGGACACGCGTCTTCAACAGCCCGCCAAATTTGGCGTTTATTTGAAATTTGAATTCAAATGTAATTAAAAAAATAACAGATGTATAAAATGTGTACATGACCATTTCTTCGAATTCATTTTCGGGATACAAATTTTACTTTAATTTATTTAATAATTACAATTATTAAATACACTAGGGGACTGATTGTGGGCGTGGGATTTGACCCCATCCCCTAAATTCCATCTTCAAGACCTCAGCCCGGAGAATTGGGTTCGCTCAGAAGCCCAGCTCACCCGGAAGCCCAGCTCACTCAGAAGCCCATTTCGCTCACCCTACCTCGCAAACTAGAAGAATAAGTCAAGGTGTCTGCTTGGTCAGATCGGAGAAAGCGGTCTTCATGCAAATCTTTCGCCAATTCAGAAGAGTCCATCCCGCACTAAGCGCTCTAAGAGATTCCAGGCCGACCACGTAGACGAAGGATCAAGGAGGGAGGGAGAGTTCGACTTCGCCTATAAATAGAAGCTGAAGAAGATTTACCAGCACTTTTTTCTTGAATTTTGGAATTATTATTTTTCGTATATTCTCTGTCTTGATTGAGCCGAAATTCTCTGTATTCGAGTTCAGTCATTTCTTTGTATTCAATCCGACCCATTCTCAATAAAGCATTTATATATTTGTTTCCATTTATTTTCATATTAATTCAATTTTATTTACGAAGATTTCTGAGATCCACATTATATAAATATAAAAAACGCTATCCATAATATACAGTTCGTGATTGTTGAAGGACGATTCTTACATCAACATGTTTTTCATCGGCATGTAGGTTTTCCATGAAAAACGGCAAATCAATTGACTTTTTTCAAACTTTTTCTGTTCGATTTTTAGTAAATCAGGAGGCTCATTACAGTGTTAAAAATGACATTTCGAACCTTGATTTCAAGTGTTAGTTACCACTTTACTAACCTTTTGATGTTAATAGTGTTGTTTTATTATTTTTTTATAATTAGAAAATTAAATAAACAAACAAAACCATAACCTTTCATATTTATAAATTTTGAATTTCAATTTTCTTTTAATTGTATTATGAGTTTGATATTTATTTTTGTTTGAATGATATTAAGATGGTTGGTTGTTTAGGTTTTTTTTTTTAATAAACGGTTAGTCGGCCTATCCGTATCGGTACTCGAAAACGTTAAGAGGGTAAACAGATAACAAGTTTGGTAATCTTCTACCCGTTAACCCCGTTTAAAAAATTGTATATATAAGTCTGGGTAACATGTCTATTTTTTAATCGGGTTCGGATAGCAGAACATATAGACCCGACCGGACACAGACCCATGATCATTCCTAATGCTCAGGTACAAGTTTTTGATAATTCCTTATGACGCGTGACTTTTTGGTAATTCTTTATGACGCGTGGCTTTATCTAACATGTGTCTCAGTTTAACTCATGATTTTAAATTCCGACAAAATTCGGCGGCGGCGCCGCTGCCGAAGCATAACCGGCCGGCGAAGTACAAAATTTTCGTTTTATCGTCGTTTTTAGCCGAAAGTCGTCGTTTTTCATTTTATGTCGTTTTTTGTCGAAAATTGTCGTTTTGGGTTTATGTCGATTTTCATCAAATATCGTCGTTTTTTTATTGGTGTCGTTTTTTGCTTAAAAATTTAAGGTGAGACTGGTATTCGAACCCAAGTCACCAACCTGGGACGATCAATATATACCATTTTGCTGCTTTTTAATTTTTGTTATACTATGTATAAGTTTAATATAAGATTTGTAAATAAAAAATTGTACTATCATAAACATAATATAAAAAAATATAAAAAATGATAAAAATAATAAATTTATAAAACGTTATAAATTATATTATAAAAATATATCACATAAACACTTAAAATATATATATATATATATATGAATATAAATAATACATAGATATATTCACATACATATACATATAAATATATATATATATATATATATATATATATATATATGTATTTTGTGTATTGGGTGTAAATCGTTATGTGATATTGAAATTAACAAGTTATGGGTATTGAAATATTAGACTTTAGATTAGTGTAAAAAAATTACGTATTGAAGATTATAAAATATAGTTGTCATAAATCTTAAGTTTAAGAATTAAAAGATATATTATCATGTGTATATATATTAACCTATTCAACAACAATATTTCCGTTCGGTTTTCCATCGGCATGTCGATTATCCATCGAAAACGACATTTGAAATCGGCATTTCATTTGCCATTTTCCACATTTTTTCCGTTCGGTTTTCCATCAGTGTGTCGAATTTCCGTAAATCAGGTGGCTCGAAACGGCTTAAAAAACGGCATTTCGAACCTTTGTTTAACTAGACCAAACAGTACGGAAGGATAAACAAACTCAATGACCTAGGCAGTGGAGCACTAAGGAAAATGTTATTGGACAAAGCTTATGGCAGTGAAATTCCATCTTACTTTATATATATATATATATATATATATATATA
Organism: Urtica dioica subsp. dioica; assembly: GCF_054948205.1. Classification (NCBI taxonomy): domain Eukaryota; kingdom Viridiplantae; phylum Streptophyta; class Magnoliopsida; order Rosales; family Urticaceae; genus Urtica; species Urtica dioica. The sequence goes on along the minus strand of NC_142759.1, from coordinate 40,214,279 downwards.
TATATATATATATATATATATATATGAATTTCAAATATAATATAGCTTGCGTGTTTTTTTTTTTTTTTTAGTTGCAAAGTGCAATAAGAGGATATCCAGTCACGCAAAATTTATAGTATTTATCTGGTTTTTTTTTTTTAATTGATTAATTCGAATTGGGCTTATAAAGTCATGATTGAAGTTGCCACGTTGAGGGTTCAAGACAGTAATATATAAGATTAACGTGCTAGATTAGTAGGACATTAATTTTTATTTGGATCAATTAGGTCAGTAATCTAATACTCTATCCTCTTTTTAAAAATAACCGAAGTTTTATTTTATTAAGAACTTAGTCCATAGTAAATTAATTAACTAAATAATAATATATTAATTAAAAAATAACTTAAATTTTGTTTTTAGTTAAATAATTTACTGCGGACTTGGTAAGCTATTTCCTTAATAAAATTACAGTTTGTCTAAAATCATAAAAAAAAATTATAAGATTGGCTAGTGACAATAGATTGTTTTATTTTTTATGTTTACTATAAGAATATTAAATTTTAAAAAAAAATATTATTAGTCAATTTTTATTACAAATTTAAACATTCCTAATAAAAATAATAAATGAAAAAGTAAAAAAGATGCCGTGTAAAAATAGATTTTTTAAACTTGCCAATGTTTTGTTCATTTTATAAGCCACCCATTAACAAAAATAACAAGTTTATAGGGATCATGATGCCATTATGTTTACTAGCACATATTTTAAAAATAATATAGTAAAAATACGAATTAAAAAAGGAAGACCGCGACGACGCCATCGAGAGGATTAGATATGGAGGTGTCCAAAGTGTGACCGGATCCAAAGGAGAGACTATCCAAAGACTCAAGATCCTCTATCAGATCAAAGATTCGTCGGGGATGGGGGAGGCAGATTTCGGTGAGATGGAGGAGGGAAAATCTTACGAAAGTATCATTGAATGCTTTAAAAATGATAGTCTAGAAAAAATGATAAAAACAGTTTTTTCTCTTTTAGTCGGAGAATACTGAAGAATGGTGTCTCACTCCTTCAAGATGGTGCTTAAGAACCAAATAAATTTAAACTTTATTGTAGAGGGGGGAAAAAAAAGATCTAAGCTTGAAATTGTCATATTAAATGCATCATATTTCTCTCACGACCAATAATTTTAATCTTTGACGATAAACATATTGACCAAGTCAAGATCTTGGTATATGACAAAAAATGGTCAATAGCATATCCACAAGAGACATCGCTTAAGCTTTTATCCCCGTATAAATATTTGACAAAGATATATTTGAATTGATTGGATCGTTTCCACTAATATCGTCGCAATCCTGAGATCATATGACCTTCATAAATAACAAATTTCTACATTTGTTCCTTATAAAATGACACTTAAAATAGAGTTGCAAACTCTAACACCCAGGTTGTTAAACCACCATCAATTCATCCCTCACTATACTCTCCTTTTATTCTCATCCTAATTCCTAAACTAGCACATAAAAATGAGTTGATGATAATTGGTATTTCAATCCTAAAAAAAAATATAATTGGTATTTCAAACCTTTCGATCTGTGCTATAGTGATGCCTCACGTCAGTCCAAAAAAAAAATTCACAAATATATGTATGTATTTGAGAACATTAATCTTTTTATGACTTGTGTATTGTGTCTCACCAATTTCTAAATATGTTAACGATACACACGATCATACATGTATGATGGATACATAGATAAGATTCAGCGGGCACAAATGAAATAAATATTTGTAGTTATTAAAATTTTATGGAGACAATCAACACATTACTTTTTGAAAACTAAGAAAGAAAAAAATAAAATTTTATGTTAAATGATTTCTTTTAATATCCAAATAAATTATAATTAATCATATTTAATGATTTTATATATAATTAATTATATGAATATAAATATAATTAATTATAATTTATTAGAAACAAATGTATTTAAACTTTCTGTTAACGTATATTAAATATATTATTGGATAATGTATAAAATTGAATTCAAACTAATAATTTATCTCAAAATAGATTCAAAATATTTCTTACTACTATAAAATAAATTAAAATAGAAATATAGAGCATTGAACCAAGGTTCTAAACGCCGGAGAAATTCGCCGGCAAAATCGCTGCCGGAGCACTGACGGCCGACGAATGCGTTTTTTATCGTTTCGCCGTCGGATGTCGGCGAAACGACGCGCCGTTTGACAAAAAAAATGGCCGACAGTTTTCGTTGTATTTAAAGAACAAAACTCGCAGGTTGTTGTCGCTTATTCGGGATCTTCAGTGGAAAAGAAAATCACCGGAAAGGTGTGTGAAGTTTGTAACAAGAGAGAGAAAAGAGAAGAGAGAAATGAGAGGAGAGATGAGAGATGAGAGAAGAGAGAGGAGGGGGTAATATCGGGTGAAAGAAAAAAAAAAAAAAACTGACTAGTACTTTTTTTTTATTCTTTTTCATTTTTATTTTATTTCCTGGCTCATGTTTTGCTATTATTATAATCTTATATATCAACACCACATTATATTAAAAAATGATGGCTTGTATTCTTCAAAAAAAAAAAAAATGGCATACATGTATAATATATATATATATATATATATATATATATATATATATATATATAATGAACGGTTGTCAGATTTTCAACTTCTCCCTTGAGACCTTCCCTTATATATATGTATATATATATTTGATCTATTTTTAATATCATTTTTCTAAACCTCTTTTTACAAATATATATATATATATATATATATATATATATATATATATATATATGAAAAATAAAATATTAATTTATAATTTAGTTGTGTTTATTAAATAATTTTAATTTGAATAAAAGATTAGACCAAATTATATTTACATCATTTTTTCATTTATAATTTAGTTGTATTTGTTAAATAATTTTAATTTGAATAAAAGATTAGACCAAATTGTTAAATATCATTTGTGTTATTCGTTAAATGCTATCACACTGAATGTACATCCGTCATTGTTTAATTTGAAAATTAAAGTATTATAAAAAAATTAAGTTTTTTAGTATATAGAGTTTATATATAAAAAAAAACTCAAAAGAAATAAATACCAATACGTAATACATATATAGATATTATTAAATCTTAAATATCATATATTTTATATGTTTAAAAATTGAATACTTATTATTTTCGTCTTTTAAATATTTTGTGGTGTGACTTTAAGTGTGAAATATATGTGGTTGATATGTATGATTTGTAGTGTTTTAAATTTGGACTATATTTACAATTATTTTTCTATGATGAGTTTATTTTGCAACATTATTTCCGTTCGGTTTTCCATCGGCACGTCGATTTTCCATGGAAAACGACATTTGAAAACGGTATTTCACTTGCCTTTTTCTACATTTTTTCTGTTCGATTTTCCATCGGCATGACGACTTTCTATCGGCATGACGACTTTCTATCGGCATGACGATTTTCCGTAAATCATGAGCATCGAAACGGTAACGAAAACGGCATTTTTTTCCTTGCATTGAACAACTGAAGCAAAAATGCTGCTAACAGGAAAAAAAACCAAAAAAAGTCTCCAAACGTTATTGTTGGGTTTCGATCCCTTGACCAACCTTTCACATCAATCCAAAAGGTATTTCCATTTGTTATTGACTAATGTTTATATATAATTGTCAAAATATATTTAAAATACTCATAGATTACTTTAAAAATCATATATTATTTTTTCTCCCCATTTTTTGAGTGGGAACACCGTGCCCCCAGTGACCCCACCGTGTCATCTGAACAGTAACGTACATATACACTTATTTTTATTACAGACGTATTATATATGGCAACTGAGTCATCTTCTTCCTACCTCGCAATTGTTTATGTGATGTGATATGTGATAATACTTTGGAAAGATGTGTAACGGGTGGAATATAATTTTAATCGTTGGGATCAAAACAAAACAGTTTATTCGCAAATTGCATGGGAAGATGACCTTGTTCATGTGACATTAATGATTATTAATTATATGAATACTATAATAATTTTGCACTTCCATAAAGCCAACATATATAATTACTTATTCAAAACTTCAAGATTCCCAATTTAAATAACAAAGAAATGGATAAATAACAAATAAAAACGTTTAAAATTACTATATAACTAACGTTTCGTAAATGTTAGATAAATAGCTATAAAGATGACGTTGCCTAATAAATGAAAGTGATTATTTACTTAAAGTTTACGTATGTAAATATATGAAGATGTTATTTACCTAAGATTTACGAAACATTAGATATTTAACAACGTCAAACTGTAAATATGACTATTTACTCGGTGGACCATTTAAATAAATTACATATCACATGACTATTTACCTAATGGACCCTTTAAATAAATTACATAACATAACGAAGTCAATGGATGGCGCTATTTTTATTTTTACATATATCTTTTTTTATTATAAATAAGTAAATAAAAATTGATATGATTTTGGAGACAAATACGTTTGGTAGCTTATATTCATATTCAATGAAGTACTTCCAGAATATCACAAACGATGTTCCACGTTGAATATTAAAAAGAAAGTAGTAATAAAATATGCAAAGCTCGCGAACCTTGAAGATTATGAGAAAACACATCCCAACGTAGACAGGATGTAATTGTGTTTGAAAAGAGAAATTTCGTTCATTGAACTTAATAATTGATTAAATATCAAGATTAGACACTAACTTTTGAAAATATAAAAAAATGGACTTTTGTATCCAAAACGGACAGAAATACCCCTAAGACCAATATTTGAATATTTTTCCCTCTCTCTATCTCACTCGACATTCTCTCTATTTCACTCAACAAAAAAATTTGTACGACGCGGTACGATCCGATACGACGCTGTATGACGTGATACGATATTGTACGAGTGAATACGATGGTGTTCGATGGACAAGCTTCGAACTCCGGGTCATATCACATATGGTGGGACCGGTATCTTGAACATAATAAGGAAGAGATTTGAAGAGCTCGAGATAAAAGATCGAGTAGTCGCGACTCCGTTCGAGAAATTTTTTACCGAGACGGAACTCGATTTCTCTCCGGTGCTCATACATACACTTCTTCAGCGTAAAATCGAGGCAACGACATGTGGGGAGATACAGTTCGGAATAGGCGGCAAACGAGTCAGATTCGGACGCCTCAAATACTCCCTCATCTGTGGGTTGAGTTACAAAGAGGGCCCGTCCAAGACCGAACAAGACGAGCGCAAGAGCAACATGTTGATAACAGAGCACTTGAACGGCGTTGTCGGTTGCAAGTTGAGCGCGTTGGTCATGGTGTTCAACATATGTCAGAGCAAGGAGGATACGTTGAAGCTCGGTCTCATTCTGTTTGTGTTGGGCTATCTACTGGGGCAGCCGGCAAACAAAGTTATCAAAGAAAGGTGGCAGAAATTTATGTTAATCATTGAAGACCTCCAATTCTTCTTCAAGATGTCGTGGGGAAATATCAGTTGGTCAGAGACGTATTGAAGCCTCTCGGTGAACTTATAGCACTATCACGAGGCGTTGCTGAAGAGGTTGAAGGACAAGCCGGATGTGGCTCAGAAAGAGGCGAAGTACACGTTGTTGGGTAATCTCCATACCCTTCATTACTTGGCATACGAGGCTATTCTAGAAATCGGGATGAGATTCGGGTCAAGCCAAGCTATTCGAGTGCCTAGGATGCATTCGTGGTCCAGCAACGTGGTCATAATGGGCAAAGACATCGAGGCTGTTACCGGTCCGTCCCGGCCCGGTACGGCAATGACATCATATGGCGGCTCCCCCGAGCCTTTCCCGGCGCACGACCACCTCAAAGCCGGCCATGGCCGAGTCAGAGCCGGCCATGGCCTCCACGGCCGAGTCAGAGCCGGCCATGACCGGGTCAGAGCCGGCCATGGCCTCCATGGCCGAGTCAGAGTCGGCCATGGCCGGGTCAGAGCCGGCCATGGCCTCCACGGCCGAGTCAGAGCCGGCCATGGCCTCCACGGCCGAGTCAGAGCCGGCCATGGCCGAGTCAGAGCCGGCCATGGCCTCCACGGCCGAGTCAGAGCCGGCCATGGCCGGGTCAGAGCCGGCCATGGCCTCCACGGCCGAGTCAGAGCCGGCCATGGCCGGGTCAGAGGCGTCTCTCGGCCAAGGGGCTGTCCACGACGCTCCTTGGTCGCCTATAAATACCAAGGTACCTCCCTTGGTCCAGGTAATCCGAATTTGAGTACTGAAACGCTGTCGAACTCGTACCTCGCTCGTTTCTCTCAAGTCTCGACCTCTAAACACTAAACCCTCTACAAACCACCTCAATCCTACTAATGTTGAGGGTCAGAGAGGTAAACAGAGGCAACCCCTCTGTTTCCCCTTGGTAGTTCACACCTTCTTTGCTTACTTTTCAGGTGCTTGGACGAGACAGAGATCACCTACAGCTAAGGGACGGCCTGGAATACCAAGCCCGACACGCTCGAGTCGAGACGAGACCACTTGGTCCGGCCTTGGGTCTAACCGTCTGCGACTCCTAAATCGTTGTCCAAAAAACTGCGACAACATTTTGGCGCTAGAAGGAGGGGATCTCTCGACCTTGATGACGCATTCCCTCTACCAGTCTCCTCCCTTTGTTCTCACGACTCTCGAGAGATGAGTCACATTCCCGCCACCTCCGCGGGTACCCGAGCGACGAGCTCGAGGTACGGTCTTCGACGCCTCGCACATCGTCTTGAAGGGCAAGCTCGCGATAGCGAGAGCCAGCCCCAAGACCCGATGATTGACCCCGAGGCCGTGCTCCGAGAGGACACGGCCCGGTGGCTTGCGGAGCTCCTTGACCGCCCCGGCGTCGACGGTACGCTCATAGCCGACCTCCTCGGCTATGACATTGAAGATAGGTCCGCCCAAGACGACTCCGACCCCGAGTATGTGGGGGAGTCGAGGACCAACGAGGCAACGCCTAGCCTTGCCCCTTTGCGGCCCGAGAGGTCCAACAATGCTCTGGCCGGGCCGGCTCACCCCGCGCGGCAGCAGGCACGGTCACACTCCCGGGGACTCGCCCCCTCGGTTTCAAGAGGCGGCCGGACACGGCCCCTCGCCGAGGAGAGAGCGACTCTGGTCGAGGATGGGGCCGATAGCCGAAGCGCCCGCCGGACGGTCCGACCAAGGGCGACCTCGCTTCGCCCCGCACCGAGCGCGGACCTTAGAGAGCGCTTGACGGCGCAGAGAAACTCCCGAGGGGAGGATCTCCGCCAAAGGCTAAACTCTCGAAGGGACGCGCTCCCCGCTACAACTCTCGGCCGGCCTCAGGCCAACGTCGTGGACCAAGCGTCCAACGAACGCCAACCGGTGACTCCCGTGGCCCCGACGGTCGGCCCCGCTAACGGCCTCGACATGGTCACGATGATTCAGAGCCTCTAGAATCAAATCATCGAAATGAGAGAGTCGGGGAGGCAAAGGCCGTACGGAGGGATCGAGGAATCATACTCTCCTTTCGCCGCGCAAGTCCTCGCGCAACCATGCGTGGGGAACTTCAAGTTACCGTCCATTCCCCCCTACGATGGACGTACGGACCCCCACTTCCACGTCCAACATTATGAGACGTGGATGACGATGCAAGGGCAGACGGACGCCACCCTCTGCCAAGCCTTCAGCCTGACCCTCACAGGGTCGGGGTTTGAGTGGTTCCGAAGCTTGAGGCCGGGAAGCATCCCGTCCTTCCGGGCCTTGCGAGAGGCATTCCTCGCCCGATTCGCCACCCTTGTGGCGCAAAAGAAACCGAAGACCCACCTCCTCTCTATCCGACAAGGAAGAGACGAGACGTTGAGACAATACCTTGCTCGCTTCACCGAGGAGTCTCACAAGGTCGAAGGATTCGACGACAGGGACGCCATCACGGCAATCACTGAGGGAGTACGCACGAGTGACTTCCTCAAGTCTATTGTTGGCCAAGTCCCGCGTGACATGGCGGAGCTAATGACAAGAGCCCGCACGTACATGGGAGTCGAGGACTATCTCGATGGCCGAGATGGCCGAAAGTCAGGAGGGCAGGGGAGTCGCCGCCGCGACGATCGAGACGAAGATCGTCCCGACCCCCGAAAGAGGAGGAATAAGGAAAGCCAGGCCCCTAACGACCGTTCCCTCCCCGGGCCAAGGCCGCCACATGTCGATAGCTTCCGAAAGTTCTCGCCATTCACTCCTCTGAACACTTCGCCGGAGCAAATCCTAGCTCTGCACCGTGACAAGTTGGGGAGCCCAACCCCTCTCACGAAGGATCCCGCGAAGAGGGATCAAAGCAAGTACTGTGACTACCATCAGGATCACGGGCACCTTACATCTGAATGCTATCAGCTCAAGCGTCAGATTGAGGCCCTGATTCAAGATGGGAAGCTGAAAGAATACGTCCTTAGAACTATCGGGACGGCCGCGGCGCACGGAGGCCGCCCGCGGCAAGGAAAGAAAGGTCCGGCGACGGTGACTGTCACGGACCGCGCGGCAACCAAAGAACCAGAGAGCTCGCAACTTCACGTCGTGGGCGCGATCTTAGGCGGCCCGGAGTTCGGAGACTCGGCTACGCAGAGGAAAAAGTACGTGCGCGAAGTTTCCCAAGGGAAAATTGCGCACTACATCAACCATACGTACGAGGTCCCTCCTCCGGCCCCCTTCGAGTCCATGTTCTTCACCGGACAAGAAGCGGCGCGAGTACTCCATCCACATAACGACGCGATAGTCGTCTCTGCCCCGGTCGCCAACAACCTCGTCCGGAGAATCCTGATCGACAATGGGAGCTCCGCCGAAATAATCTTCAAGTCGGCGTTGGACAGAATGAAGCTTTCCGGGGTGAGACCGACCCCGATCTCAACCCCACTCTTCGGCTTCTCTGGGGAGAGGGTTATGACGGAGGGAACTATCGACCTCCCGGTTACCTTCGGTACGCCGGGGGGGCTCGAGGTTACCCACATCGTATCGTTCCTAGTGGTGGATCAGCCCTCGGCGTACAACATCATCGTCGGCCGCCCGACTCTCAATCGGTTGAAGGCCATAACGTCCACGTATCACCTGATGATGAAGTTCCCAACCGAGAAGGGAATCGCCGTGATGATGGGAGACCAATCCATGGCGAGGATGTGCTACATCCAGGGCGTGGACGGAAAAGGGAAAGGGAAGGTGGTGTGCACCGTCTTCCAACTCGGGGACAAATTCCCGTGCAACTTAGAGGAGGGAGGCACCTTCGGAGAGCTAGACCAAAGGGACGATGTCGAGCGTCGAAAGGTGGAGACGCCGGACGACCTCGTTCCAGTCGTGTTGGACGACGCCAGGCCTGACCAAGTAGTCAAGGTAGGCGCCCAACTCCCGTTTGAGACCCGGATCGAGCTCGCCGCTTTCCTCCGAGAGCACAAAGATGTCTTTGCGTGGACACACGCCGACATGCCAGGGATCGACCCCGAGATCATGGTTCATCGTCTCAACGACGACAAGAGGGTGGCCGAGCGCGTTCAACCGCGACGGGCGTTCAGTGGGGAGAGGTACCAAGCCATTGGTGAAGAAGTTGACAAACTTCTCGCCGCCGACTTCATCCGGGAGGCGGAGCACCCCAAGTGGGTGTCCAATGTGGTAATGGTCAAGAAGCCAAATGGGAAGTGGCGGATCTGTATCGACTACAAAGATCTCAACAAAGCCTGCCCGAAAGACAGCTTCCCTCTCCCGAGGATCGAGCAGCTCGTGGACGCCACTGCGGGCCACGAATTGCTAAGCTTCATGGACGCCTACTCAGGCTACAACCAGATCCGCATGCACGAGCCGGATCAAATTAAAACCACCTTTGTTACGAACTGCGGACTTTACTGTTACAAGGTCATGCCCTTTGGCCTAAAAAACGCGGGAGCGACGTATCAAAGGTTGGTGAACCGCATGTTCGCCAATCAAATTGGCAAAACTATGGAGGTCTACGTGGATGACATGCTTGTCAAAAGCCTCAAAGCCCACGACCACGTTCGAGACCTTAGGGAAATGTTCACGATCCTGCGGCGCTACAAAATGAAGCTCAACCCCAACAAGTGCGCTTTCGGGGTCGAGTCTGGAAAATTTCTGGGCTACATGGTGAGCCGCCGCGGGATCGAGGCCAATCCTGAGAAGATTAAGGCGATCTTAGAGATGAGATCGCCACAAAAGGTCAAAGAAGTTCAAAGCTTGACGGGAAGGATCGCCGCCCTGACGCGATTTGTTTCCAAAGCCACTGATAGGTGCCAACCGTTCTTCAAGGCACTGAAGAAGACCGACGGGTTCGTGTGGACGGAGGAGTGCGAGGAAGCATTCCGCGATATGAAAGCCTATTTCACCTCCCCCCCGTTCCTCGCGAAGCCGAAGAATGGCGAAACCTTGTTCCTCTACCTCGCGGTTTCCGATAGGGCCGTGAGCGCGGTTCTCATACGCGAAGAAGACAAGGTACAGTGGCCGGTATACTACGTTAGCAAGGCGCTCCTCGACGCCGAAACCCGATACCCGGAAATCGAGAGACTATCCCTCGCCCTCGTCATGAGCGCGAGAAAGCTCCGGCCCTACTTCCAAGCGCACCCCATTGTGGTCCGCTCGGGACATCCCATCGAGAAGGCCCTTCAAAAAGGGACCTCCTCTCGAATGGCGATATGGTCCCAAGAGCTGGGCGAGTACGGGATCGAGTTCCAACCGAGAACCGCCATTAAGGGTCAGGCCCTCGCCGACTTCATCGCCGAATTCACAGGCACGCCCCCAACCAGCGAGGGCGACGAGAGTAGTAAGAGCACGGAAGAGAAGAAGGACGACCACAACGAGTCGTCAAAGAAGAGAACCAACGACCCGATAGGAACGGTCTGGGACTTAAACGTGGATGGCGCGTCAAACGCCCGGGGGGCTGGCGCCGGCGTTGTGCTCACAAATCCCGATAGGGAAAAACTGAGGTATGCCCTGCGGTTCGAGTTCAAGGCTTCCAACAACGAGGCTGAGTACGAGGCTCTGATCGTTGGCTTGGAGCTAGCGAACAAGTTAGGCGCCCAAAACCTGCGCATCCATTGCGACTCGCAATTGATTGTGAACCAGGTTAAGGGCGACTACACCGCGAAAGAGCCACACATGATCGCATACTTGTCCAAGGCCCAAAAGAACCTGGAGGCCCTGTCATGGTTCGAGATCGTCCAAGTTCCCCGAGAGGCGAACATTGACGCTGACGCCCTGGCCCGCCTCGCGTCAGGGATAGACGAGGAGGGCGAAGGTAGCGTCCCAATCGAAGTCTTAACCCAACCCTACGTCTCGAGATGTGACGTAGGGGTCGTTGACGAGACTCCGCCTCCCTCATGGATGACGCCGCTCGTGGAATTCCTTAAGCGAGGAGTCGTTCCCGAAGACAGAGAAGAGGCGAGAAAGCTGAGAAGCTTGGCGCCAAAGTACACAATGAGGGAGGACAACTTGTTCAAGAGAGGCTACTCTATGCCTCTCCTTCGCTGCTTGACCGAAGTCGAGGCGAAGAAGGCGCTCCGCGAGGTGCACGAGGGGGTGTGCGGAAACCACGCCGCTGGGCAATCGTTGGCATTGAAACTACTGAGACTTGGATACTTTTGGCCGACCTTGAAAAAGGACTCCCACGAGTGGGCCAAGAAGTGTGATAAGTGCTAAAGATTCGCCCACATCCCGCGTCAAGCACCGGCCCCACTGTGTCCAGTCATCGTGCCGCGACCTTTCGCGAAGTGGGGAATCGACCTCATTGGTGAGCTACCTACGGCCCCGAGGCAATACAAGCACGCGATCGTGGCTATCGATTACTTCACGACGTGGGTAGAGGCCGAGCCGCTAGCAAAGATCACTGAGGCGAACACGACGAGCTTCATTTGGAAAAGCATCATCTGCCGCTTCGGGATCCCTGCGTCAATTGTAACCGACAACGGAAAACAATTCGACAATGCGCGCCTCCGAGAAATGTGCGAACAACTTGGCATTAGCAAGACTTTCTCCTCTCCCCGCCATCCTCAAGCCAACGGTCAGGTCGAGGCGGTGAACAAGACGATCAAGGAGAACCTGAAGAAGAAGCTGGAGGCAAGAAAGGGGGCTTGGGCCGACGAACTCCCCATGGTCTTATGGGCATACCGAACCACCGCTCGAAAGGAGGGCGGACGCACTCACCCGACTTGCTGCGCAAAAGAGGAAAGTCGAGAAATACTACAACTCAAAGATCAAGCTGCGGAAGTTCGCCGACGGAAGCCTCGTTCTTCGAAGGGTGTTCCAAAACACCAAGGTGCAAGGTGCGGGAGTTCTAGGCCCCACCTGGGAAGGCCCGTATCGTGTGCGCCGAGCCATCCACAATGGCACGTACGAGCTCGAGAACATGGAAGGACTCGTGTTCACACACCCGTGGAACGCGGAGCACCTTCGGCAATATTACCAGTAGACGTTCATTCGTCCTTTTTTCGCTTTGTTGTTTTCATGTAATCTTCGATTCTAGGAAAGACAATTTACAATTTCAAGTTTGGCCAACGGCCTGGGATGTAATTTTTGAACCATTTCAATAATTTAATGAATTACATTTCACTTCAAAGCATTGAATTATAATTTCTAGCCTCCTCTACGAGCATCCGAGAAACTCGGGGGGCTAAGGGGATAAGGCGAGAGTAACAAGCTCGCTTACTCCACTTTCCACGCACCAAGCAGTAACAAAACACCCATAAATCGGATCCGCGCACCGGACCTCCGACTTCGCACCCTCCTCGTGCGACGCTCTCGCACGGGTTGAGGCCGAACGCCGGGAGATAGCGAAACGTCGACAGGTTGGATCCGCGCACCGGACCTCCGACTTCGCACGTCTTTTGCTACGACCCTCTTGAGCGACGATGCACCTTGCACACCGATAGGCAGCAAGGCATCGATGGATCACGTCCGCGCACCGGATTGTCGATCCCGGCAGTCAAAACCCAAAACGTGACACGCGTACCGACATGTACCACGCTCACTGGGAACTGCGAGCTCGTCGCGATACGCACGCCGATAGGTAGCGTACTCGCCGGAAGATGAGCGCGACGGCCACCCAACTCGCGCACGCCGATAGGCAGCAAGTCACTAATGGATGACCAAAAGTCGCACCCGCCGGATGAAACTGGTCTAGCCAGTGCCCGCAGGAAACTTCGCCACCAAATGCGGCGGCAAGCCGTGCCAACCGGTTACGCTAAGCATAGCAAGCCGGGCTCGTAAGACACGCACCATTCAAATTGCGCAAATCGATTACACTAAGCGTAGCAAGTCGAGAAAATAAGACGCACAATAAAAAGAAAAGCTTCCATCAAAGCAAGACAATGTCACACAATCAAACCGACGAGAAAAACAAAGAAAGTACAATGCACGCCGAACAAATGAGAATCCGAAAATAAACAATACGTAAGCGCTAAACAATTGCGCGAAAAACTAAAGAAAAGTTGGCTACTCCGAGCCGAAATCGATCTGCTCCTCGTCTTCTTCGGGGCAAGAAGTGCCGAACCCGCCGACGGTCTCCGTCCGGTTGATGGGTCGTCGATTGCGCAGCCTCGGCAGGGATTCGGGGATGCGGGTCGTCCTCCGGCAGCTCGTCGTCGTAAGGAGGGAACATGGTGTTGAAAAAGGAAAACGTGGTCCCGCGAGACGCGTTCTCCTTCTCGGTCACTTCCCGAACTCGCCGGGCCGCCTCGTAACGAGCCACCTCCAACGCCAAGTCCCAGTCGTCCTCCAAGTCGGTCTTGGATCGCACGGCGTCTTCCTTCTCCTCGGCAAGGGTCTGCATCTCCGTCCGGAGGGTATCCCTCTCCCTCTCGACCTTAACCCGAGCGATCTCGCTCGCCGATAGTCGAGCGTGAACGATGCTCAGCTCTGCATCCCGGCTCGAGAGCGCCGTCTGAAGCTTCTTCGTTTCCCCCAGGAAGGTGTCGGCTGCCTGCTCCGCCTTCTCACGAAGCGCCTTCTCGGTGGCCAATTCCCCGCGAGCTCGCTCTAGCTCCCCCTCGAGCGCCTCAAACTCTCGGGCGGTGCGAGCCCCTGCTAGGGCGGCAGCGTGCGCGGCCGCCATGCTCGTCTTCTCCTTCTCCATGATTTGCATGCGTCGTAGCATATCTCGGAGAATGCGATCACTCCGCTCTTGGCGCGCGAGCATCTGCAAGCAAGCGAAACGCGGATAATTACAATAAGCACGATAGTCATACATAACACAAGCAAACGAGTCATACCTATCGGGCGTCGCCGATCCCGTTCTGGAAGTGCTCAAGGTCGCTCGTCGTCAGCAAACCCTTGAAATCCCGCAAGGAGGTCTCAAGGATCCCTCGGGAGCATTGGTCTCTCAACTCTGCCGCCTCCGCTAGGAGCATAGAGTCCAAGCTGTCCGACATCGTCGATGTGTGAGCGCGTTTGTGGCCGGACGGTGACCCGAGAGAAGCTGACGATGATGGTCGCTTGTTGGAGGAGATCGCTTCATTCCTCGCCCGCGATGGCGACCCCCCGCGGCGAACCTCAGCTGGAGGACGGGCCATGGTCGTGGCACCGTCGGTGGGCGTTGCTTTCGGCATTTGGGTGCGTGGTCGATGACGTCGAGCCATGATACCTGTGGAGAAGGAAAGAACGTCTGTCAGCTGAAGCATAACAATAGACATAAGCAATGGAAAACGACGATAGTGCAGTAACACAAAAGTATATGCGCGGCCAGTACCCCCCGCGTCGAGGGAAGGAGCCGACGAACCCCCCGCCTCGGACTCGGGATCCCCCGTGGTCCCCGCGTCGGGGCCGGGGCACGAAGGAACATCGTCGCTAGGCACAAACCACCCGGTCCTTGCCATTAGGTCTGGGGACTCGAAGAGCGTCCCTTGCCGCCTCGATTCCGGGACCGCTCTAATCACCGCGTCGAGCTCGGATCCTTCGAGGTCACCCACGGGTGGGAAGTCAGACGCTGCACCGAAGACGAGAGGCGCAACCCCGAAAGCCGATTTGGACACCCATACCCAGGGGTATCTGTGCTTCGAGTTCACCTTGGAGAGAATGGCGAGGCGCTTGCGATGCGACGCTAGGTAGAAGCCCGGCTTCCCGGGCACCCCTCGCACCATCATGAGGTCCTGAATATCGTCGGCAGTGATGGCTCTCTTCTTCGCCCGAAAAAACATCATGTGGCACGCCGCAACCACCCGATAGAAGGATGGGGACATCTGCGAGGCGTGCACCCCTAATCGAACCAACAATTCTTGGATAACCGGCTGGAAAGGCAGTCTCAGTCCTCCACGGAGACTCGCCTCGTGAATCGCGGCGTACCCCTTTCGCGGGCGAGTTGGAAGGTCGTCGGGTAATGGTCTCAAGATCAACACGGACTCCGGGATGCTGTAGCGCCTTCTCAGACTCATGAAGTTGATGGTCGAAAGCGAACTCGAGACGTCGACGCCCGAGCAATCGAGCTCGCCTCGTACGGCCGACTCTCCAATCGGGAAGGCCGAGGCCCACGTTTCTTCCCGCGCGGTTGAGGAAAGCGGCGCGGCAGGTACGTCATGGTGGTTAGGCGAGTCGCTCGAACGATTGGCGTCGGGAGCCACGCTCGGGCAAGGCGGGGCCTCGTCACGGCCGCCTTCACAAGCTGGCTGGCCCCCCTCGACCCCGGCATGGTTGCTCGAGAGCGCGCCCGGTCGCCGTCCAGTTAATCCACCGTCGTCGGGCCGGCTCGGCTCCCGGCCGGCCGCGCTTCTTCTGGCGTGCGCGTGTAACCCGAGGACCCAGCCCATCTCGTGGCTGGGCGACTCCTCCGCGCGCGGGCCCGGCGCGAGCAGCCCGGCGCCTCCCACGCGCGCATCTGGCCCGCCGGTTCGGCCCGGCTCCCAGCTAGCCAGGCTCTCGGCCCGGGGGCTCTGCCCGGGCGCCCCGGCGTTCGCCCCATGTGCGCCCGGACCGGCGATCTGGCCCGGCTCCCGGCCGGTTGGGCTTCCCTCGCGCGCCCATGGCCCACCGGCCCAGTCCAGCCCGTGCCCGGCCGGGCCCTCTTCCCGCGCGCCTGATCCAACCCCCCGGCCCAATTCCTAGCCGGCTGGGTCCTCGTCACACAAGCCCGGCCCACTCGGGCCTAGGGTTTCCCCAGGGGCCAAGCAGGCCGCCAAGCAGGCCGCCACCTCCTGCCCAGCGCCACCAGGCCAGGCCGCCCCCCGCCCGACGTCGGCTCCTCCCTGGGCGGCGTTCCCCGGCGCCGGCAACTCCCCGGCGGCGCTCGTCTCCACCGGCGCGGCTGGGCTCGAGGAGCTCTCCCCCTGGGCGTGGTCTCCAGGCCACCCGGTGACCTCCCCCGCATCGGGATCGACCCAGACGGCGCCGACGCCGGTCGGCGCGCCCCCCTCGGCACTGGTCTCGCCGTGCGCGGCTTCCCCGGGGCCGACCGCTGCGCCCGGGCGGCTTTCCCCGCCAACGCGACTGGTTGGCGTCCCGACGGCCTCGCTCGGCCGAGTGAGGGCCCCCTCGAGGTCGGGGTCGACCCAGGTCACGCCCCCTGTGGCCGAGGCGCCATCCCCGCGGTCGCCCTCCTCCGGCGCGCCCCCTCCAGCGTCGGCCGCTCCGGGCGCGACTGGGGTAGCTTCGAGTTTATCACACGAGTTACACTCGATAATAAACTCGGGGGGCTAATGTTACCGGTCCGTCCCGGCCCGGTACGGCAACGACATCATATGGCGGCTCCCCCGAGCCTTTCCCGGCGCACGGCCACCTCAAAGCCGGCCATGGCCGAGTCAGAGCTAGCCATGGCCTCCACGGCCGAGTCAGAGCCAGCCATGACCGGGTCAGAGCCGGCCATGACCGGGTCAGAGCCGGCCATGGCCTCCACGGCCGAGTCAGAGCCGGCCATGGCCTCCACGGCCGAGTCAGAGCCGGCCATGGCCGGGTCAGAGCCGGACATGGCTTCCATGGCCGAGTCAGAGCTGGCCATGGCCGGGTCAGAGCTGGCCATGGCCTCCACGGCCGAGTCAGAGCCGGCCATGACCGGGTCAGAGCCGGCCATGGCCTCCACGGCCGAGTCAGAGCCGGCCATGGCCTCCACGGCCGAGTCAGAGCCGGCCATGGCCTGGTCAGAGCCGGCCATGGCCTCCACGGCCGAGTCAGAGCCGGCCATGGCCAGGTCAGAGCCGGCCATGGCCTCCACGGCCGAGTCAGAGCCGGCCATGGCTGGGTCAGAGCCGTCCATGGCCGGGTCAGAGGCGTCTCTCGGCCAAGGGGCTGTCCACGACGCTCCTTGGTCGCCTATAAATACCAAGGTACCTCCCTTGGTCCAGGTAATCCGAATTTGAGTACTGAAACGCTGTCGAACTCGTACCTCGCTCGTTTCTCTCAAGTCTCGACCTCTAAACACTAAACCCTCTACAAACCACCTCAATCCTACTAATGTTGAGCGTCGGAGAGGTAAACAGAGGCAACCCCTCTGTTTCCCCTTGGTAGTTCACACCTTCTTTGCTTACTTTTCAGGTGCTTTGACGAGACAGAGATCACCTACAGCTAAGGGACGGCCTGGAATACCAAGCCCGACACGCTCGAGTCGAGACGAGACCACTTGGTCCGGCCTTGGGTCTAACCGTCTGCGACTCCTAAATCGTTGTCCAAAAAACTGCGACAACAGAGGCCGTCCTTAATAAAAAAACGGTAACTTCTTTTTTGTTAACAATTATAAAATTTATGTTAAATTATTTTGGAATATTAATAATTGTTTTTGGTTTTGTAGGTGGACGTTCTTCAGATGGTGAGACCAAGGGAAGCAGACAAGCAAATGTCTATATATGATAGACGTCAAGGGAAAAGAAGCGACGAAGCCGCGCAATATTGATGAAGAAATAGATCGAGATGCGACTTCCGCGGAGGAGGTCGATGTCCTCATCGAAGACTCCGACGACGAACACGTGTCTGACACTCCATGCGTTCGTCGTGCCAGTCCGGATGCTCGCCCTTCGCCTTTTCCTCGTGTTGATTTTGCCGAGTATCCCGCTCCCGAAGCCGCCTCTTGGCCCGCAACGGCCCCTCGGCCCTAAGGGAATTCCCGAGCTGTTTTTAATAACGTGGGAATTGTGGGAAGAACTACGGCAATCGCAAGGGATGGTCTTACACGCTCTGAACACGAACGGGCGTAGAATCGAGCGAATCAGGCGGGAGCCGTATAAAATTTAATTTATGTTTGAAGTTAAGTTTAAATTTAATTTAAGTTTTAAGTTAAGTTTAAATTTAATTTAAGTTTTAAGTTAAGTTTAAATTTAATTTAAGTTATAAGTTATATTTTAAAATTTCATTTATTTAAGTTGGATTTTTAAATTTAATTTAAGTTTTAAGTTTGAAGTTAAGTTTTAAGAAATTTAAACGTATATACCTTGATTTGTAAAAATTTAATTTAAGTTAGATTTAAATTTAATTTAAATTTTGTGACAAGTTTTAAGTTCAAAACATGTCTAAATTTTTTGACAAGTTTAGATTTTTTGACAAGTTTATATGTTTATATTTGGTGACTTTTACTTGCAGATTCGCATGTGGGAGAAATTGAACGTCGTATTCACGGATGTGACGGGATTGCTTGGGGGTGACATTCCCACGACCCAAGCTGATGGGTCGCGACGTCGTCGTCGTAGCCCTCCTTCTTCTCCTTCTTCCTCTCAAAAGGCGACTTCTTCATCACCCAAGTTGTCTTCTTCTCCGCGGCAGTCTTCGAAAATGCCCCCCGCTTCTTCATCTCAAAGGGCGCTATCTTCGTCGAAGCGGTCTTCTCAAAGTTCGTTGTCTTCCCCGAGGCCGTGTACTTCGTCTTCGAGTCCTCGTCGTTCAAACGTTTCGGACAAGCAACTTCAGCTCACGAAAGCGCTTAAAAGGAAAAGCAAAGAGGCACAAAAACTTCGACACGTGCAGAATGGCAGGTGCGATGGAAGATGACGGATTGGGACGCATTCACAGATCCAACGAAGCCGAAGTACGTAGAAAAGCGGATCTGTGCGTTCAACTCATTGAAGGAGCCGAAGGATAAGGATTTTAATCCTTTTTATGAAGTGGATGCAGACGTCGAAGTGGAATGAAAAATTCATGGGTTTTGTTCGCCTCAAGACTGGTGACGTTACACCTGAATTCTTCACGACGTTGTTGGAGTCCACCAGATGGCTAAACCATTCG
The DNA here is from genome assembly GCF_054948205.1 of Urtica dioica subsp. dioica. Lineage (NCBI taxonomy): Eukaryota > Viridiplantae > Streptophyta > Magnoliopsida > Rosales > Urticaceae > Urtica > Urtica dioica. Next base: position 40,195,141 of record NC_142759.1, on the reverse strand, counting down.
GTACGATAGTTACTTGTTATAATTTGCATTCTCATATAATTTAAAGTAAATTTATATGTTTGTTAATTCGCAGCATATTGATGCCATTCTGTGCATGCTTCGTCGTCGCCAACGACAGCTCGTCGGATATCGGCAAGACGTCTAAATCATGTATTGTCGGTGGGTCTAACACGTGTATGGCCGATTCATGACAGAAGAAGCGAACAAGAAAAATGCCATCGAACTGGGGACAGAGGCCGAGCCCGTGGAATGGGATATGATGGCGGTGATTACCCCTATGATTGGGTACAGAGACGCCTGTTGGAATAGATCAAGGATTAAGAAAAGATTTATCGCATCTAGTAAGCGGCGGAATATAAAAACATTTCTTTAAAAACCCGTAAAACGTTTTTACAACCTAGACAAAGTGCATGGATATATAATTTAAAATTTTAAAAATACATTTAGTTTTTACTCGGTACCAACCTTGAATGGAGCTTGAATGTTGAGAAGCCTTAGGAAGGTTGAAACGCTCATCTCTCCACTCAGTTCGCCTCTCCCAGTACTCTTCTTGAACCTGTGAGCAACCACGAAATTTTCTACCACTAGAGTCTTTAGAGAATGGTTGGATTTAGTGTGTGGGCACTTTTAAACACTATGACTCAAGAACTAGTCTATGAGCCAAAGATCTAAAACAAAACGCTATATCTAATGAGGACCTAGGTGGCAAAACAAAAGAACAAGAAGAGAACTAGAGAGAGAGAGAGAGAGAGAGAGAGAGAGAGAGAGAGAGAGAGAGAGAGAGAGAGGGCGGCAACAACTTAAAGATAGAAGCTCTGAATCTCAAAATTGTGTGTTGTGAATTGTGAATGAGGTGGGGTATTTATAGGAGGAGGTTTGCCTTGAAAAGGTAGTTTCTTCTTCTCTATTGAATATCACATATTCATGAGCAAATATTCATTTCCTCTTTTCTCATATGGACGTCCAAGCTTGTTCATCAAATCCTTGGATTTGTGTCCTCATTTGCTTCCTCTCTCCTTGCCGCCTAACCTATTGCTTCTAGAAGCAAATTTGTTTCCTCTTTTTCTTTTGGCAAGTATCTTCATACATTAATACACAAAATAATCTCTATTTTCTCTCTTGTTATGGACGAATTCAAGGCTTCTAGAACATGCTTCTAGATGTTTCTTTATTTGTTCATGACAACATAAGAAAAGCCCATTAAGAATTTTCACATAAAATTCCATGAAATTAAATTCAATCCTCAAGGTCCAATTACATTAATATGGCCGTGTGACATGATCTCATTGTCAGCATATGACGATGTAAAAAAAACTTACTTATTGACATTCATACCATCCTATGTCCAAAAGGACAAAAATAACCTTTAGACAATTTTTCGTAAAACTTGTCTAGTTCTTGTTTTGGCTTGGCTTTCTTGTTTAACTAATCCTACTCTAATGACATGTGGTAGTGACCTCATGGATCCAAATGAACAAACTGTTATCAAAGGTGACAAGAAGACTAGTAGTGTCTATCTATGTACATTTGATGTCATATAGTCTTACGAAGAGTCTTGCTTGTAATGGCTAAATAATCAATAAAAGTTTAAACGTTCATTCATTCTTCCTTGTCTGTTTGAAGCTTTACGATAATCTATAGTCTTTAGTCCTTAAACAAACCTAACAACATATGAAGAGACAAATGTAGATTTGGATGAACAAACTCTTCATGGTTTGCTTAAAAATGCATATTCACAATCTAAGGATCAAATGACTATTGATCTCAGTACGATTATTAGGAGAATCTATGATGTCTAGTTATGGGACATTGAGAGTTGGAGACTCTATGCTTCCTCTAGGTATCTTCTGAAGGTACTGAATTGACCAGTGCACTTCTAGAGACAAAATAAGAACAAACCATTTAACATCTTATGTCTCGAAGTCACTACGTATGAATTGCATCATGCTTACCTCAAACCTGAAATGAGACATGTCATTTCATAGCTTACATATTCTCATTTGAGAAAGTCAAAGTTCTAGATTCACTATGTGATATAGACAAGACCTATTGGTGAATTACTAAGTTATGAAGATGCCATGAGTAACTTTGTGAAGATCTCATAGATATGGAATTCATGTACAAGATTGCTGAAATGCAGTGTATATCACCTCATGCTTTGTTCCTTGGAATGTGAATAAATGAACTGGCCAGTGTCCAAATTGAGTCATGACTCTTTTGGATGAATCAATGTGACTTGTTAGCTCCTCGTCAATACATTGTTTCTAACTTATTCACAAGCGACAAAGGAGTTGAGGAAATAAAAGCTAGAAGGGTAAAATGGTAATTTTGTAAATCCCGACTAGCTGATGATATTCATGAAGGGGTAAACATAGATAATATTCAGTGGATCCACTCATCACAATTAAGTTGAATTCTTGAGTAGAAAATAAATTCATTTGAACCGAGAGATTCTCAGTGTCAACTCTTTAGTGGAGTCAGTTGACATTAAGCTAAACTTGGAAAATGTTTGTGAACTTTTGAGTCCAAGTATGTTAGCTCAAGCTTTTTTCATTTGGATCCATGAGGTCACTGTCAGAAATCATATCGAGTAGGAATAGTTAAACTAGAAGCTAAGTCAAAACAAGAACGAGACAAGTTTTACGAAAACTGTCTTAAGGGTATTTTTGTCTTTTTGGACATAGGATGAAACGAATGTCAATAAATAAGTTTTTTGACATTGTCATATGATGGAAATGAATTAATGTATTCGGACATAACAATGTATTTGGGCCTTGATGATTAATTTCATTTCAAAGAATTTTATTGAAAATTCTTAATGGGGTTTTCTTATGTTGTCATGAACAAATGAAGAAATATCTAGAAGGACCTTCTAGAAGCCTTCTACACGTCCAAATGGAGAGAAAGAGAGACCAATTTTGTGCATTGATGTATGAATATACTTGCCTAAAGAAAAAGAGGAAACAAATTTCCTCTCAAGGAAAGGGAGGGGGCGGAAAACCCAAGGCAAGGAGAGAGCAAAACAAATAAGGAAACAAATCCAAGGACTTGCGTGGCAAGGCTTGGACCTGTGACCTTGATAGAATAAGGGCAATATTTGCTCATGAATATGTGATATTCTATAGAAGAGGAAACTGCCTTATTGAAGGTAATCCCTCTCCTATAAATAGAGCCCTCATTCCTCTCATTTTATTCCTTCCAAAAGTTTAGAGATTGAGAGCTTCTCTCTCTAGCTTGGCCGCCCAACTCCCTCTCTCTCTCTCTCTCTCTCTCTCTAAGTTCTTTTTGTTTTTGTTTTGGCACCTAGGTCCACATTTGACCTAGTGTCTTAGCTCTTCAACTTAAAGATTTGTTCTTAAGTCGTCGTGTTTAAAAGTGCCCACACACTAATTCCTTTCTTTCTCGAGTGATTCTTGTGATAGAAACTTTCGTGGTTACCAGAAAGTTTTTCTTGTCCTTTGCTAATCAGGGCTAAAACTCCGGAAATTAAAAATGCAAAAATAGGAATACAACTTGATATTATCAGAAAAGCCCAGAAAATATCATATTCGTAAAGCAAAAACATAAACGTACTCCCATTAATGAAGAAAATATATCGAATTAGTCAATCTGAACTGGAATTAATTGTCAAATTATGAAGCTTGATCATTGAGAAGCTAGTGGAGGTTGAATCGCTCGTCTCCCCACGCAGCTCGTCTTTCTTCGTTCTTGTAATAGAAACTTTCGTGGTTACTCAAGTTTCCCGAAGAACGAAGAAAGACGAACTGCGTGGGGAGACGAGCGATTCAACCTCCACTAGCTTCTCAACGATCAAGTTTCATAATGGTTAGTAAACGTGTAATTTATTTTAGATAGTTTTAATAATAAACATGTGCTTGCTCTTTGTCTAGGTTAGTAAAATTGTTTTACTTGTTTAAAAGAAAATTTTTAAATTCCGCCGCTTGCTCGAAGCGTTAAATCTTTTCTAAACCCTAGATCAATTCCAACATTTTAGACACTGAAATAGATAATGATCTAGTTAGTGAGCCAAAGAGGATCAAACTTTCTGAATCCTCCGATCTAATAAAATCAACATATCTCTGGTGTTGTCGGTCGTGTTCAGAAAACCCGGAACGCCGAGAAGACGCGCCGCTCAAAGGGCCGATGGTCAGGCCGGAGGTCCTGAAGAGTGGCAAGCCTTCCATCACAAGTCGCCGACAAGCCCTCGCACCGAGACTCTCAATCCTTCGAGTCGAGTCATTCTCCTCGAGTCAAGCTTCGCTCCTCGAATCGAGTCGTTCTCCTCGAGTCGAGCCACGTTCCTCAAACTAAACATCGGGACATTTCCTTCGAGTTGAGTCATTCTCCTCTAGTCGAGCCTCGTTCCTCAAACTAAACCTCGGGACATTTCCTTCGAGTCGAGCTTCGCTCTTCGAGTCGAGTTGTTCTCCTCGAGTCGAGCTTTGCTCCTCGAGTCGAGTCGTTCTCCTCGAGTTGAGCCTTGTTCCTCGAACTAAACCTCGGGACATTCTCTTCGAGTCGAGCCTCGAGTCGTTCTACTCGAGTCGAGCATCGAGTCGAGCCTCGAGTCACGCTCGTCGAGTAGAGACCTTCGTATTTCGTGACAAGCGCTATATCCGAAGCCCAAAACAGACAACGGGCCCAATAGAACAAAGGCCGCGAAGGCCCATGAAAATTTAGCCAGGCGCGCGCCGCGCCCAGTGCACCGCGCGCCGCGCCTGGCTGAGCTCCCGCCGCGCGCCGTAGGTCGCGCGCTGCGCGTTGTGCACCGCGCACACGCTGCGCGCCTCCTCTTGACAGTGTGCGCGCCCCTAGTCCCACATGGACGAGAAAAGAGCCTCATAAGGCCCTCAAACAACTATAAATACCCCCTCCCATTGAGGGTGAGGCAACCTAATTCACTCCAATCAATACTCTCGAATTCTCGCTCTCCTTTGCTTCTCTTGATGCCATCTCTAGCCTGAAGCGCTTTCTACAAGTCTCTCTCATTCTCAGATGTTCCGAAGCTCTCTCGGGGACTCCCAGACGTCGCTCCCTTTGATCGAACGCCAAGATTAGTGCCAAGGCACGCTCCTAGGGTTTTCTACCGAGAATCCCCTACGTGTCTAACACACTAGACGCGTCCACGATTTCCGAAGTCCTGAGACGCCGCCGAGGACTCCTCCGCGCTCCGTCTCCTTCGTTGAGAACGCCCTCTCCCCAGGCTCCGCGCCTCATTCTACGTTACATACGCCTTGAACTGTGTTTTGACCTGATCCTACACACGGGTACGTAGGCAGCCTATACACAAAAGGCACGGTCACTCCTCTTTCTCACCTCTTCCCTCCTCTGAGAGGTGGGTTGATCGGAGAAAACCTAGCTCGAGACTTTCGAGTTCACATATTTGGCCCGGGTGCGATCACTTGGTCCGGCCTTGGATCGAACCGCCTGAGGTAGTTAATCGTTGTTCACTTTCGTGCGACAACATTTTGGCGCTAGAAGGAGGGGACTTCCCGACCTCTTCAGCCCAAAATCCCTTTTATCCATCTTCTTCTTTTTCTTGCAGACTAGACTTTCTCGGACTCGAGAATAGATGAGTAGTCAGCCACCCGTACGTTCTGAGGGTGTTAACAACCCCGATAACGTCACTGGGACCAAAAAATATTTCTTGCGCTCCCAAGCGCATGGTGACGAAAAGTCGCTCCATGAAGAGAGCTCGACACGCTCGCCGTCTCCATCTCCAGATAGCAGGGACGACCGCATCATGGAGTTGGAGGAGAATATCCGCCACCTGAAGGCGAAGAATGCAAGGTTCCACAGCCGACTGGCTGCAAGCAACCTACGCATAACGCGGTGATTCCCAACGGGGATCCCGAGAACCTCAACAAGGAAAGTCGCGACCGCGACCCTGATTACGAGGGTACTGGCGATTCGGAGGATATCGAGACTTCTCTCATGAAGGACGGGGAAGTCCCTGCCGTGTTTGAAGCCGGTCCTTCGAATCCCTTGCCCAAGACAGGGGACGTACCTGCGGCCTCCCAAGAGGGGAACTCCCGACGTTCGGCCCTTGACCGACTTGGTCAAAGGGAAAATGTTGCGGAAACCAGGGCACACAGAGAGCGCGCCGTCGTAGACGAAGCCTACGCCTCCGTATGACAAGCCTTGATCTCAGGGACGATCTCACTGCTCAACGCGACGGACGTGGAAGAAAAAATTTCAAGAGCATATAGATTTTGAACATATGTGATATAGATATAGTTTTGAAAACATTTTGAAAACTTATTTGATTTGGATGACAAAATATTTTTGTTGTCGCACGAAAATGAACAACGATTAAATACCTCGGGCGGTTCGATCCAAGGCCGGACCAAGTGATCGCGCCCGGGCCAAAAATGGGAGCTCGTAGACCGAGCTGCACCCTCCAGACCCTGAGGTATGTTTTGGGGGGTGTGACCGTGCCAAAGGTTGGCTGCCTACGTACCCTTTAGTCGGAATCAGGTCAGAACGTAGTTCAATTTGTGTGGGGAGGCTATCTTGGGCTCGGAGGCTTTGTGAATCCAAGGCTTTAGAGGGGGACTGGGCTCGTAGCTTCTAGTGAAGACTTTAGAGGGGTCGCTTGCCTCGTAGCTCGGAGTTCTAGCTCAAGGGCCAAGAAGCAGGAAGGCAGTATGTACTGCAGAGGCTCGGGTCGCAGAAGAGGAGCGCGCTCCCTCTCGTGGAGGGAGGTCCTTGACTTTCTGAGCCGAGGGAGGAGGATTGCGCGCTCTTGGAATGTCACAAGAGCACGAAAGGATTCTCAAGAGAAGAGAAGTATTGTTCTTGAAAATGTATGAATGTGTCCTTTTTCCCTCCCCTAGGGTGGGGGGGGTATTTATAGTATTTGAGGGGAGCCCTTGGGCCGGCCCCTTGAGGCCCACCGGGTGGCCGGGAGCCAGGCGCGCGAGGCCTCACGCCCAAGAGGGTGCCGGGCGCGCGGGATATGTCGCCTGGATGGGCGCGGGGCGTGCCGGGCGCGGGACTTGGCCTGGCGCGGCATGCCCGGCAGCGGGCGCACTCGGCCGAGATGGTCCAGCTGGCAAGGACGCTCGGCCGAGGTGGCCGAGGTGGCAAGGACGCTTGGCCGAGGTGGCCGAGCTGGCAAGGACGCTCGGCCGAGGTGGCCGAGGTGGTAAGGACGCTCGACCGAGGTGGCCGAGGTGGCAAGGGCGCTCGGCCGAGGTGGCAAGGACACGCGGCCGAGGCAGCAGGGGCGTTCGGCCGGGGCAGCAGGAGCGCACGCGGGCCGGAGGTGTGAGGGCGCGCGCAGCCGACTGCACAGGGCGCATGGCGCACATGGCCCGGGCCGCGCAGCCTGGGGCGTGAGACGTGCACGGCCGGCGGCGCAGGGCGCGCACGGGCCGGCGGCGTCGGGCACGCACAGGCCGGAGGAGAGAATGTAGAGAAAATGTTCTCTAGGAAATTCTCTGGAGAGAAAGTGGTGGGGCTGAATCATCGTGTCTTTTCCCTCCCCTAGGGGGGGGGTATTTATAGGAGTGGGGAAGGCCATGGGCCGACCCACTTGGAAGCCCACATAAGGACAAGGCGCGGGGCACGCATGACCGGCAGGGCGTGGGCGCATATGGCCGGCAGGGCGTGGGCGCGCATGGCCTGCAGGGCGCGGGGCGCGCATGGCCGGCAGGGCGCGGAGCGCGCATGGGCCGAGGCGGCCGGGGCCCGTTGGGTGATCCGGCCGGCGTCGAATTGTTTTTAGATTTTCGGTTCGCCGAAAAACGACCGACAACAATTTTCAAGTTTGAAAACGAAAACGGTTTTTCAAAATTCAAACTAGTTTTGTAAAAATTCAATTTCAATTAAAGTTTCAAAAATCAAAACATTTCAATCTTACACATCATGTTTATAATCTTATGAAAAACATTTTTGCTCAAGAAATTTTTCTCATTAGAGTTCTATAACTCATGGTAGTGGGGCTGAAAATCCGGAATTCTAAAAAACTGGACTTTCGGAACAGCCGCGCACCTCGAAGTAAAATCGCCATAATTGGCGGTTCCGATGTCCTTTTGACCTAAAACCGGTGGCATTGGACAGAGGATAGATAGAGCTTTAATTTGATTCAAGAATCATTAAATTTAGATTTCTGAGCTAAGAGTTATGCCACTTTTACTGCGGATTTTACTCCAGCTCGAAGAAAAAGAAATAATTTAAGCTTGGTCCTTTTTTGGTGCGAAAAAGAATCGAGTGTAACGGAACGTTTTAGGAGGTTGTTAAAGATTTTATTTTTATTTTATTAGAAAGGTAATAACATGGTATAAAAGAAATAACAACATGCATAAAACGATTCAAGTAAATAAAAGAAACTAGTAAGACAAGAAAACTAGTCACAAAATTTACTCGAAATTTCTCAAACCTTTAAAACACGTTTTTCAATATAAAAAATTAAAAACTTTTAGAACTGATTCTAATGTGTTTTAATAACATCCCAAACTCATAGAAAATCAACATGATTTTTAATTTAAAGGCATGAGCAATATATTAAAAAAAATCTAAGATAACAATTATAACTTGTCACAAAATTAGTAAACTTACGAAAACGATTTTCAAGCTCATATTTTTAAATACATGTACATGCATATTGTTGTCGCACGAAAATGAACAACGATTAAATACCTCGGGCGGTTCGATCCAAGGCCGGACCAAGTGATCGCGCCCGGGCCAAAAATGGGAGCTCGTAGACCGAGCTGCACCCTCCAGACCCTGAGGTGTGTTTTGGGGGGTGTGACCGTGCCAAAGGTTGGCTGCCTACGTACCCTTTAGTCTGGATCAGTTCAGAACGTAGTTCAATTTGTGTATTGTGGGCTATCTTGGGTTCAGAGGCTTTGGGAATCCAAGGCTTTAGAGTAGGACCCGACTCGTAGCTTCTAGTGAAGGCTTTAGAAGGGTCGCGTGCTCGTAGCTCGGAGTTCTAGCGCAAGGGCCAAGAAGTGGGAGAGCGGTGTGTACCGCAGAAGCTCGGGTCACAGAAGAGGAGCGCGCTCCCTCTCGTGGAGGGGGATCCTTGTGTTTCTGAGCCGAGGGAGGAGGAGTGCGCGCTCTTGGAAATGTCACAAGAGGGCGAGAGAGAGTTCTCGAGAGAAGAGAAGTGTTGTTGGCGTCAACCAGGATGTAAGTTGTATCCAAAAATCGGGGTTCTTTTTCCTTCCCCAAGGGGGGGGGGGTATTTATAGTTGTGGAGAGAGGCCTTGGGCCGGCCCCTTGAGGCCCACCGGGTGGCCGGGAGCGGGGCGCGCGAGGTTCTACGCCCAAGAGGGCGCAGGGCGCGCGGGGCCTCACGCCCAAGAGGGCGCAGGGTGCGCGGGACATGCCGCCTGGACGGGCGCGGGGCGTGCCGGGCGTGGGACTTGGCCGGGCGCGGCGTTCTCGGTAGTGGGCGTGCCCGGCCGAGGTGCTCGATCGAGGTGGTAAGGACACTCGACCGAGGTGGCCGAGGTGGCGAAGACGATCGGCCGAGGTGGCCGAGGTGGCAAAGCTGCTCGGCTGAGGTGGTAAGGACACTCGGCCGAGGTGGCCGAAGTGGCAAAGACGCTCAGCGAGGTGGCCGAGGTGACCGAGAGCATTCGGCCGGGGTGGCCGAGGTGGCAAAGACGCTCGGCCGAGGTGGCCGAAGTGGCAAAGACGCTCGGCCGAGGTGGCCGAAGTGGCAAAGACGCTCGGCCGAGGTGGCCGAGGTGGCCGAGGGCATTCGGCCGAGGTGGCCGAGGTGGCAAAGACGCTCGGCTGAGGTGGCCGAAGTGGCAAAGACGCTCGGCCGAGGTGGCAAAGACACTCGGCCGAGGTGTGCGCAGGATGGGAGGCCAGGGCGCGCAGGAGTGCGCGCGCGGACCGGGAGGCCGGGGCGCGGGTGCGTCAGGGCACTCGGGTCTGGTGGGCTAGGGCCCGTTGGGCTTCCGGCCGGCAAAGCCCTGCCGGCCTTGAATCGTTTTTGAATTTTCGGTGTCCCGAAAACGACCGGTAACACATATCTTTGACCATAGCTCTGATACCATTTGTTTGAATTGATCTAGGGTTTAAGAAAAAGTTTAACGCTTCGTTAAGCGGCGGAATTTTAAAAATTTTCTTTTCAAGTAAAAACAGTTTTTACTAACCTAGACAAAGAGCAAGTACATATAAATAAAACTAAGATGAGCATAATAAATTTACTAACCTCTTTAGAAGCTTGAACGTTGATTAGCCTTCGGAAGGTTGAAAACATTCGTCTCCTCGTAGCACGTGTCTCTTTCTTTCCTCAGCAACTCGAGCAACCACGATAGTTTCTATCACTAAATCACTCGAAATAAAAGGAATCAGTGAGTGGGCACTTTTAAACACTACGACTTAAGAACGAGTCTTGAAGTCGCAGAGCTAAACTCTAGGTGAAATGAGGACCTAGGTGCCAAAACAATAAAACGAAATTGAAGAGAGGGGGAGAGAGAGGATCGGCCAAGTCTAGAGAGAGAAGCTCTCAATCTCTAAAACTTTTGAATGTGAAAAATGAGAAGAATGAGGCTCCTATTTATAGGAGAGGTCTCACCTTCAATAAGGTAGTTTCCTCTTCTATAGAATGAGCCAATTTCCTCTTTTTTCTCTTGAGATGCTCGGCCAACATAGGCTTCATTAAGCCTTGGATTTGTTTCCTATTTTGTTCCATGCCTTGCCTTTGTCTCTCTCTTGGCCGAATTCCCTTAAGCATCCTCATGCAAATTTGTTTGCTCTTTTTTCTTTTGGCAAGTATCTCGATACATTTATGCACAAAATATTCTCTCTTTCTTTGGGTATTATGGGCGCCCATATTGTGTCTAGAAGGAGCTTCTAGAAGCTTCTTCATTTGTTCATGACAACATGAAAAAGGCCTATTAAGAATTTTCAATAAAATTCTTATGAAATGAAATTAATTCACAAGGCCCAATTATTTTAATATGGCCGAGTGATATTAAGTCATCAAATGAACTTGTCAAAAAATTTATTGACATTCATTTCATGCTATGTCTCAAAAGACAAAAATACCCTTTTGACAATTTTCGTTCTTGTTTTGACTTAGCTTCCAGTTTAACTATTCCTAATCGATGTGATTCGTGACAGTGACCTCATGGATCCAAATGAACAAAGCTTGAGGTAAAATACTTGGACTAAAAAGTTCACAAACCTTTTCCAAGTTTAGCTTAATGTCAACTGACTCCACTAAAGAGTTGACACTGAAAATCTCTCGGTTCAAATGAATTTATTTTCTACTCAAGAATTCAACCTAATTGTAATGAGTGGATCCACAGAATATTATCAGTGTTTACCCTTCATGAATATCATCAGCTAGTCGGGATTTACAAAATTACCATTTTACCCTTCTAGCTGTTATATATTGCATTTCAGCAATGTTGTACATGAATTCCATATCTATGAGAACTTCACAAAGTTACTCATAACATTCTCACAACTTAGTACTTCACCAATAGGCCTTGTTCGAAATCACATAGTGAGTCCGTACTCTGACTTTCTCAAATGAGAATACTAAGGTGTGAAATGACATGTCTCATTTCAGGATTAAGGTAAGCACAATGCAATTCATACGTAGTGACTTCGAGACATAAGAGATTAAATGGTTTGTTCATATCTTGTCTCTAGAAGTGCACTGGTCAATTAAGTACCTTCGGAAGATACCTAGAAGAACTATAGAGTCTCAAACTCTCAATGCCCCATAACTAGACATCATAGATTCTCCTAACAATCGTACTGAGGTCAATAGTCCTTTGATCCTTAGATTGTGAATATATCGTTTTAAGCAAACTACGAAGAGTTTGTTCATCCAAATCTACATTTGTCTCTTCGTAAGTTGTTTAGTTTATTTATGGACTAAAGACTAATGTTTTATCATAAAGCTTCAAACAGACACGGAAGAATGAATGAACGTTTCAACTTTTTTATTAATGAATAAGCAATTACAAGCAAGAGTCTTCATAAGACGTTATTAGATCAAATGTACAAAATATAGATTACAACTCTTCTTGTGGGCACCATTGACAACAAACTCCCACTTGACTCAAAGAAGATGTGTGTAGTCCTTCATGCCTAATCCCTCTCGATGTTGGTCGAAGACCTTGTTCGCTAAAGCCTTTGTGAATGGATTTGCTAGGTTGTCCACCGTTGAGATCTTCTTCACTTCCACGTCTCCGCGCTGCACGATCTCTCGAATCAAATGGTATTTCTTCTCAATATGCTTAGAGCGCTTATAGCTTCGAGGTTCCTTTGAGTTAGCGACAGCCCCACTATTATCACAATAAAGGGTCATGGGCTCGTCGACATTTGGAACAACTTCCAAATACTTAAGGAATTTTGTAAGCCATACAGCCTCTTTTGATGCTTCACAAGCAGCCACATATTCTGCTTCCATTGTGGAGTCAGCAATGCAAGATTGCTTTATGCTTCTCCACACAACAGCTCCACCATTAAGGATGAACACAGATCCCGAAGTGGATTTCCCGGAATCCTTATCCGCTTGAAAATCGGAGTTCGTATATCCCGTCATAGTTAGGTCAGTACCTGAGTATGTAAGCATCAAGTTCCTAGTTCTTCGAAGATACTTAAGAACATGCTTAACAGCAATCCAGTTCTCGGGTCCAGGGTTGGATTGGAAACGGTTAACTACGCCAACGGCGAAACAGATGTCAGGTCTAGTGCAAAGCATAGCATACATGTGGCTTCCTACGGCAGAGGCGTAAGGAATTTTCCTCATGTCTTCAATCTCTTGTGCAGTCTTGGGAGACTGGTCCTTAGAGAGTGAAACTCCATGCCTAAAGGGTGTTTGGCCCTTCTTGGAGTCTTGCATCGAGAAGCGATCCATCACCTTATCAATATAAGATGCTTGAGAGAGCGACAGGGTCCGGTTTTTCCTATGTCAAAAGATTTGGATTCCCAGAATGTACACGGCTTCTCCTAGATCCTTCATATCGAATTGATTTGCCAGCCAGACCTTAACCTCAGATAACTTACCCACGTCATTACCAATGTGTAGTATATCATCGACATATAATACCAGAAACAAAACTTTGCCTTCGTGTATTAACTTGTAAACACAAGGCTCATCTATTGACTGTTCAAAGCCGAAGCTCTTTACAGTTTCATCGAATCTAATATTCCATGACCTAGATGCTTGCTTTAATCCATAAATGGACTTAAGCAACTCACAAACCTTGGTCTCTTGACCTTCTTCCACGAAACCGTCTGGTTGAGCCATGTAAATGCGCTCGTCAAGATTGCCATTCAGAAAGGCTGTCTTGAAATCCATTTGCCAGATCTCATAGTCGAGAGCTGCAGCTATGGATAGGAGTATGCGGATGGATTTAAGCATCGCGACTGGCGAGAAGGTTTCTTCATAGTCAATCCCTTCTTGTTGGGTATAACCCTTCGCCACAAGTCGTGCTTTGAACGTCTCGACGTTCCCATCAGGACCCCTTTTCTTCTTGTATATCCACTTACACCCTACGGGTTTAATCCCTTCAGGAAGGTCTACAAGTTTCCAGACTTTGTTGACATACATCGAGTGCATTTCAACTTTCATGGCGTCAAGCCAAAGGTTTGATTCAGAACAAGCCATCGCTTGGCTATAGGAAACAGGATCATCCATGTAAAAGACAGCTACGAGAGAGTCTCCATAAGACATGTACCTGTCAGGCTTTTGAGTAGCCCTCCCACTACGTCGAAGTACTACTTGACGAGATTCTGATGAGTTAGGTTGTGTTTCAGTTGGGGTAAGAACAGTTCTTACAGATGAGGTAGAAGCTTCCTCACCCAACTTTTCTTCAAGCACAATTTTGCTTCTAGGTTTTGCATCCTTCATAAAGTCCTCCTCAAGGAAACGAGCATTCATGCTAACAAAAGTCTTATCGTCCTCGGGACTATAGAAGGTAAAACCCTTGGTTTCCTTTGGATATCTAACGAACAGACACAATTATGACCTACTAGCCAACTTGCTAGTCTTTTGCATTAGCACGTGTGCAGGGCAACCCCAAATTTTGATGCGGCCAAGATTCACTTTACGGCCAGTCCATCGTTCATAAGGAGTACCAGGAACCGTCTTGAACGGAACTTGGTTCAGAATATAAGCGGCTGTTTCGAGGGCATATCCCCAAAAGGAAAAAGGGAGTGATGAATAACTCATCATTGATCTAACCATCTCCATAAGAGTTCGGTTTCTTCTCTCGGACACTCCGTTTTGTTGAGGTGTGCCAGGTGCGGTAAGCTGAGAAGCGATACCTTCTTCTTTAAGAAAGTCATCGAACTCTCCAGACATATACTCACCACCTCGATCAGATCGAAGGGTTTTGATCACTTTGCCAGTTTGCTTTTCCACTAAAGCCCTAAAGACCTTAAATACGTTAAAGGTCTCGGATTTGTGTTTGAGCAAATAGACAAAACCATATCGTGAGTAATCATCGGTGAAGGTAACGAAGTATTCGTATCCTCCACGTGCCTTTTGGTTGAGCGGACCACATACATCAGAATGTACTAGTTCCAGCAACTCAGTGGCTGTTCGACCCTTATCGGAGAAAGGTCGCTTAGTCATTTTTCCTTCTATGTAGGATTCACAAGTAGGTAGTGAACCTATTGCAGATGCTTGGAGTGGACTGTCCCTCACAAGTCTCTTAATCCTATCTAGACTGATATGACCAAGTCTTAAGTGCAATAGGTATGTTGATTTTGTTAGATCGGAGGATTCAGAAAGTTTGATCCTCTTTGGCTCCCTTATTAGATCATTATCTATTTCGGTGTCTAAAAGAGAAGGTTGAGTGGGATAGATGTAAAAAAGACCATTCTTCATACATGCATCAGTGACAAAAGAATTAGAAAAAGAAATACGAATTCCATTCTTTATAAACTTTAAATAATAATTTTGCTCTAAAAGTTGAGCAACAGATATTAAGGTTTTCCCAAAGGAAGGAACATAATAAACATTATTCAAATTTAAAGTGGGATCTTCAAAAGATAGCGTCACGGATCCCACAGCCTTCGCAGACACTACGCTCCCATCACCCCACTTGAAGCAGAAGTCGCCATCCTCTAAGCTTTTGCTTTTCCTAAAACCAGTTAAGGAGCAGCAAATATGGTTAGTAGCAGCGGAGTCAATAATTCACGATGATACATTATCAGCTACTAAACAAGCTTCAGTAATAAGTACAATACCTTTTACTTTAGTTTTGAGGTAGGTAGGACAGTTCCTACGCCAGTGACCAGGCTCATTGCAGTGGTGGCATTTATCGTTAGACTTATCCACCTTCGGAGTCTTCGGTGCCTTCTTCTTCGTTTGAACCTTAGGTTGGTTCTTCTTCTCGGCCTTGCGAGGTCTCTTCTTAGATCCAGAGGTGGAGGCAGTAGCATGTACCTCTCCTAGAGCCCTCTTTTTCTTAGAGAGTGCCTCAGCGGTTTGAAGTTCCTTCATGAGCTCAGTAACAATGTACTCTAGCTTGTTCATGGAATAATTCAACTTGAAGGTATCAAAGGTTTCGCGGAGAGTTTCCAAGATCATATCTATTTTAGTCTCCCCATCAATCTCGGATCCAAGGATCTCCATTTCGTTTAGATAGCTAATGATCAGCATCATATGATCTCTAACGGGAGTCCCAGCGTTCATGCGACAGTTCATAAACTGTCGGACCGCTTGTTGCCTAGCTTGACGTCCTTGCCCTCCAAACATCTCATGGAGATTGTAGAGCATATCGGTGGCAGTTTCGTAATCACGATGTTGTTGTTGCAACACATTGTTCATTGATGCCAAAATATAGCATCTCGCAATCTCATCGGATCGAAGCCAGGCCGCCAGGGCGTCTTTTTCCTCTTGCGTCGAATCTTCATTCGTTTGAGGACAGGGGATGGTGAGAACCCATTTGTGCTTGTCGACAGTAAGGACTATGTCGAGGTTACGTTTCCAGTCGACGTAATTGTCGCCTTCGAGTTTATTTGAGGAAATAATTGTTGAGAGAGGGTTGAGAGACATATTGCCTATAAAAGTTGAAACAAGTTTATGATTAGTCTTAGGTTTAGGATTTAAGTTTTATTTAAGGTTTTGATAAAATCCAAAGGTGTTATAAACCAAACGATAATTTACTCCCTCAAGAGAAGGCCGCAAAAAATCTCCATTTATAAGTAAATGACACATCATTAATGCTTAGCCAAGATGTCAATACATCAATTTTGACTAGCCACCTTTTAAATTGGTTTGATCACTCACATCCTTTCGCAGAGCCTCAAGGGAGGATTACTAGGGATTGAGCCTAAGTGTGCAACCAACCACTTAGTCCAAAATATCAACTTTGAAAAACAATCCCCCAAGGGGAGACCTTGTCATCATTGTCTCACTCTCGGACGTAGCTCATTGAGCAATGATCGAAGCAAAAACGCCTTGGAGTACTCCCATTTAAGAGAGGGTCGCAAGAGCGGCTCTTAGCCGCACGTTAATTGCTTATTTTTATTAGTGTTGGGGATCGTGGGTTACAAACAACAAATATAACCCTCCCACTTAGTTTTTGGAGTCGGTACATCGACTCTTATAAGTTCGGAAACGGTTTTCCTAGTTATAGAGCGATAGAGCGGACAACTAGAAGAGAATCCTAGATATTCATGTTCAGAGCAGTATTAGTGCATAAAGGCACAGGGTACATACTCGATCGTTTCCTATTTTCTATTTCGGGAAACTACATGAGGGAAGTGCGAACTTCAACTCACTCAAACACTTGAAAGTTTGAGATTATACATCTTTTTATTTTTCGGCTTATCTACAAAGAGACATCCCACTCAAAATTTCAAGAGCATATAGATTTTGAACATATGTGATATAGATATAGTTTTGAAAACATTTTGAAAACTTATTTGATTTGGATGACAAAATATTTTCAAGTTTGAAAACGAAAACGGTTCAGTGGGGCTGAAAATCCGGAATTCTAAAAAACTGGACTTTCGGAATAGCCGCGCACCTCGGAGTAAAATCGCCATAACTGGCGGCTCCGATGTCCTTTTGACCTGAAACCGGTGGAATTGGACAGAGGACAGACAGAGCTTTAATTTGATTAAAAAATCATTAAATTTCTATTTCTGAGCAGAGAGTATTACACTTTTACTGCGGGTTTTACTCCAGCTCGAAGAAAAAGAAATAATTAAAGCTTGGTCCTTTTTAGGTGCGAAAAAGAATCGAGTGTAACGGAACGTTTTAGGAGGTTGTTAAAGCTTTTATTTGTGTTTTATTAGCAAGGTAATAACATGGTATAAAAGAAATAACAACATGCATAAAACGATTCAAGTAAATAAAAGAAACTAGTAAGACAAGAAAACTAGTCACAAAATTTACTCGAAATTTCTCAAACCTTTAAAACACGTTTTTCAATATAAAAAATTAAAAACTTTTAGAACTGATTCTAATGTGTTTTAATAACATCCCAAACTCATAGAAAATCAACATGATTTTTAATTTAAAGGCATGAGCAATAAATTAAAAAAAATCTAAGATAACAATTCTAACTTGTCACAAAATTAGTAAACTTACGAAAACGATTTTCAAGCTCATATTTTTAAATACATGTACATGCATATCTTTGACCATAACTTTGATACCATTTGTTGGAATTGATCTAGGGTTTAAGAAAAAGTTTAACGCTTCGTTAAGCGGAGGAGTTTTAAAAATTTTCTTTTCAAGTAAACACAGTTTTTACTAACCTACACAAAGAGCAAGTACATATAAATAAAACTAAGATGAGCATAATAAATTTACTAACCTCTTTAGAAGCTTGAACGTTGATAAGCCTTCGGAAGGTTGAAAACGTTTGTCTCCTCGCAGCACGTCTCTCTTTCTTTCCTCGGCAACTCGAGCAACCACGATAGTTTCTATTACTAAATCACTCGAAATAAAAGGAATCAGTGAGTGGGCACTTTTAAACACTACGACTTAAGAACGAGTCTTGAAGTCGCAGAGCTAAACTCTAGGTGAAATGAGGACCTAGGTGCCAAAACAATAAAACGAAATGGAAGAGAGAGGGAGAGAGAGGATCGGCCAAGTCTAGAGAGAGAAGCTCTCAATCTCTAAAACTTTTGAATGAGAAAAATGAGAAGAATGAGGCTCCTATTTATAGGAGAGGTCTCACCTTCAATAAGGTAGTTTCCTCTTCTATAGAATGAGCCAATTTCCTCTTTTTTCTCTTGAGATGCTCGGCCAACATAGGCTTCATTAAGCCTTGGATTTGTTTCCTATTTTGTTCCATGCCTTGCCTTTGTCTCTCTCTTGGCCGAATTCCCTTAAGCATCCTCATGCAAATTTGTTTGCTCTTTTTTCTTTTGGCAAGTATCTTGATACATTTATGCACAAAATATTCTCTCTTTCTTTGGGTATTATGGGCGCCCATATTGTGTCTAGAAGGAGCTTCTAGAAGCTTCTTCATTTGTTCATGACAACATGAAAAAGGCCTATTAAGAATTTTCAATAAAATTCTTATGAAATGAAATTAATTCACAAGGCCCAATTATTTTAATATGGCCGAGTGACATTAAGTCATCAAATGAACTTGTCAAAAAATTTATTGACATTCATTTCATGCTATGTCTCAAAAGACAAAAAATAACATTTTGACAATTTTCGTTCTTGTTTTGACTTAGCTTCCAGTTTAACTATTCCTAATCGATGTGATTCGTGACAGTGACCTCATGGATCCAAATGAACAAAGCTTGAGCTAAAATACTTGGACTCAAAAGTTCACAAACCTTTTCCAAGTTTAACTTAATGTCAACTGACTCCACTAAAGAGTTGACACTGAAAATCTCTCGGTTCAAATGAATTTATTTTCTACTCAAGAATTCAACCTAATTGTAATGAGTGGATCCACAGAATATTATCAGTGTTTACCCTTCATGAATATCATCAGCTAGTCGGGATTTATTAAATTACCATTTTACCCTTCTAGCTGTTATTTCCTCAATTCCTTTGTCGCTTGTGAATAAGTTAGAAACAATGTATTGACGAGGAGCAAACAAGTCACATTGTTTCATCCAAAAGAGTCAAGACTCAATTTGGACACTGGCCAGTTCATTTATTCACACTCCAAGGAACAAAGCATGAGGTGATATATATTGCATTTCAGCAATCTTGTACATTAATTCCATATCTATGAGAACTTCACAAAGTTACTCATGACATTCTCAAAACTTAGTACTTCACCAATAGGCCCTGTTCGGAATCACATAGTGAGTCCGAACTCTGACTTTCTCAAATGAGAATACTACGGTGTGAAATGACATGTCTCATTTCAGGATTAAGGTAAGCACGATGCAATTCATACGTAGTGACTTCGAGATATAAGAGATTAAATGGTTTGTTCTTATCTTGTCTCTAGAAGTGCACTGGTCAATTCAGTACCTTCGGAAGATACCTAGAAGAACTATAGAGTCTCCAACTCTCAATGCCCCATAACCAGACATCATAGATTCTCCTAACAATCGTACTGAGGTCAATAGTCCTTTGACCCTTAGATTGTGAATATATCGTTTTAAGCAAACTACGAAGAGTTTGTTCATGCAAATCTACATTTGTCTCTTCGTAAGTTGTTTAGTTTGTTTATGAACTAAAGACTAATGTTTTATCATAAAGCTTCAAACAGACACGGAAGAATGAATGAACGTTTCAACTTTTTATTAATGAATAAGCAATTACAAGCAAGAGTCTTCATAAGACTTTATTACATCAAATGTACAAAATAAAGATTACAACTCTTTTGTGGGCACCATTGACAACAGCAGGATGTCTTTACCGGCGCCATGTGCCAAGCCTTTAGTCTTACCCTCGCCGGACTCGGTTTCGACTGGTTTAAGAACCTACGGCCGGGAAGCATCCACTCGTTCAAACACCTGAAGGACATGTTCCTAGCACGGTACGCCATATCTATGGTCCAAAAGAAGACCAAGATGTACCTGTGGTCAATCAGGCAAGAGAGTGGCGAGTCTCTTAGGCGATATCTCGCCCGATTCACCGAAGAGTCGAACAAGGTCGACCGCTTCGACGATGGTGCACCATTGCCGCTATCATTGAAGGCTTGCGCACAAGTGACTTCCTAAAGTCGGTTGTTTTGCCGTGCCCTTTCTACCATGGCCGAGTTGATGACTCGAGCTAATACCTTCATGGGAATAGAATATTACCTCGACGGCCGCAACAGCAACAATCAAAGCTCTCTTCATCGAGACGAACCTAGCCACGAGCAAGGTGAATCTCGTAAAAGATGAAATAAGGGGAATCATGTTTCCAATAGCCAACCCCCTGCACCCCAGAAGCCGCGACTTGCGGAAGACTTTAAAGGGTATTCGTCGTTCACACCGTTGAACACGACGCCAGAACGGATCCTGGCTTTGGCACGTGACAAGTTCACTCCCCCGGCTCCAATGAAAAAGGATCCCGCGACTCGCAATCGATCTAGATATTGCGAGTTCCATCAGGAATACGGTCACTTGACCTCCGAGTGCTACAATCTTAAAAGGCATATCGAGGCTTTGATCCAACAGGGTGAGCTGAAAGAGTTCGTGTTACGTATGATCAGCGCTACGGGCCCCACCACAAACAGACCACAGTCTGGCAAGGGAGGAGGAACAACCGCTTCTGCCGACTGAACCGCGGCTACTACCAACACCAATCCGCAGCTCCACGTTGTGACGACCATATTGGGAGGTCCGCAAGATGGAGATTTTCCCGACAACGGAAGAAATTCCTTAGGGTCGTGGCTCAGGGAGACTAAGAAATTCCACGTTAACTATACATACGAAGAACCTCCGTCGGTTCCTCATGAGACGATGTATTTCACCAACGAAGAGGCCAAGCGAGTTGTGCATCCGCACAATCGATTGTGCTCAAAGGCCAAGTGGCTAATAACTTGGTGAAAAGGGTTCTCATCGACAACGGCTGTGCTGCCGACATAATTTTCAAGTCCACCTTAGAGCGCATGAAGCTCGGGGGGCTACGCCCGACTTCGACCCAAATGCCCTTGTTTGGGTTTACCGGGGAGAGGGTGATGAACGAAGGCATCATCGATCTACCGGTCACCTCTGGGACCCCCAGATGCATTGAAGTCGTTCAGATGGTCCCATTCCTTATGGTTGATCAGGAGTCGCCCTACAACTTAATCATCGGGCGACCCACGCTGAACCGGCTGAGAGCTATTACTTCCACGTATCACCTACTGGTGAAATTCCCCACGGAATAGGGAATTGGCATCATGGCCGGAGACCAATCCCAGGCCAAGATATGGTACGTGCAAGGAGTCGATGGCAAGTCCGCGGGAAAAATGGTCAACACAATCTTCTAACTGGAAGACGATTACCCATGCGACCTAAAGGACGCAAGGAAGTTCGGAGAACTTGACCCTCGGGACGAAGTCGAGAGACTCAAAGTGGAAACCTCCGATGATCTTGTGCTGGTCGTGCTAGACGAATCTAAACCCGACGAGGTTGTAAAGATCGGCATCCGACTTCCATTCGCCATCAAGACTCAGCTTATTGCCTTCCTCCGGGAATTCAAGGATGTGTTTGCATGGACTCATGCGGACATGCCCGGAATCGATCCCGAGATAATAGTGCACCGATTAAATGACGACCCAAGGGTCGCCGAGAAAGTGCAGGCTAGACGAACGTTCAATCCCGAGCGATACCTGGCTATAAATGAAGAGGTCGAGAAACTTCTCACCGCAAACTTCATTCGAGAGGCTAAGTACCCAAAGTGGGTCGCCAACGTGGTAATGGTGAAAAAACCTAATGAGAAGTGGCGTATTTGCATAGATTACAAAGATCTTAACAAAGCCTGCCCTAAGGATTTTTTCCCACTCCCGCGCATCGAACAACTGGTCGACGCCACGGCTGGCCATGAACTCCTCAGCTTCATGGACGCCTATTCGGGTTATAACCAGATTTGAATGCATGAGCCTGATCAAATTAAGATAACCTTTGTCACCGATCGAGGTCTTTACTGTTATAAGGTCATGCCTTTCTGCCTTAAAAATGCGGGAGCAACATACCAACGTTTGGTTAATCGGATCTTCGCTAATCAAATCGGCAAGACCATGGAAGTGTACGTGGACGACATGCTTGTCAAAAGCCTACTGGCGACTAATCACATACACGACCTAAGGGAGATGTTCACGATACTCCGCCGGTATAAAATGAAACTCAACCCCAACAAGTGCGTGTTCGGGGTTGAATCCGGAAAATTCCTTGGATACATCGTCAGCCGACGAGGGATAGAGGCGAATCCTGAAAAATTCCAACGGGGAAAAGTTACGATACGCCCTCCACTACGGCTTCCAAGCCTCCAATAACAAGGCCGAGTATGAAGCTCTCATTGTAGCGATAGAGCTAGCGCAAAAGCTCGGCTCAAAGAACCTGCGAATACACTGTGACTCGCAGTTGATCGTAAACCATGTTAAATGAGATTATATTACCAAGGAACCTAATATGGTTGCATATCTGGCAAACACAAACTCCAAACTCGATACCTTCTCTTGGATCGAGATACTCCAAATCCCGAGAGAGCAAAATTCAGAGGCTGACGTGCTTGCTCGCCTCGGATCTGGCATCGACGAAGACGGATTGCGGACCGTACCCATGGAATTTCTCCCACGGCCATCCGTCTCCCGAGACGAAGTCGGGACTATACAGGTTGCGTCTCAGCCTACTTGGATGGACCCAATTATTGAGTTTCTGCGAAGAGGGGAACTTCCCAAAGACCGCAAAGAAGAATATAAGTTGAGAGTCTTAGCTTCCAAGTACACGCTTCGAGATGACATACTCTATAAGCGCGGTTACTCAACGCCGCTGCTTCGAAGCCTCAATGGCATCCAGTCGACCAAGGTCCTCCACGAAATACACAAGGGAATTTGTGGGAACCACGCCGTTGGAATTTCCCTCGCGCTCAAAGCGCTTAAGCAAGGCTATTTCTTGCCTACCATGAAAAGAGATGCGTGTGAGTGGGCGAGGCGCTACGACAAGTGCCAACGCTTCTCCGAGATCCCGAGACAGCCACCGACCCCATTGAGAAGCATCATTGTCCCGCGACCCTTTGCCAAGTGGGGCGTGAACATCATTGGCAAACTCCCTAGAGCGCCAAGACAATATGCGTACGCCATAATTGCCATAGACTACTTCACCAAGTAGGTAGAGGCCGAGCCGCTCGCCAGAATAACTGAAGCGAATACGACGAACTTCATATGGAAAAGCATCATATGCAGGCACGATATCCCCATCTCGATTTTGAACGACAATGGCACACAATTTGATAACGCGCGAGTAAGAGATATCTGCGATCAATTAAAGATTAGCAAGACATTCTCCTCGCAGCGTTATCCTCAGGCCAACGGCCAAGTCGAAGCAGTCAACAAGACTATTAAGAGCAATCTTAAAAATAAGGTCGAAGACAAAAAAGGCGCTTGGGACGAAGAGCTACAATTCGTTCTGTGGGCTTACCGAACGACCCCGAGAAACGCCACCAGTGAGACGCCATTCTCCCTAGCATACGGGATCAAAGCCGTGGTGCCGATCGAAACCGATATCCCCACATTCCGAGTTGAGACATTCAACGAAGAAAACAACGACGAGGCCATGCGCCTGGAGTTGGACTTAATCGATGAAAAGAGGTTAGAATCGCTCAACCGCCTCGCTGCACAGAAGCGCAAGGTCGAAAAATACTACAACTCCAAGATCAAAAGGCGAACCTTTGCTGTCGGAAGCCTCGTACTTAGACGGGTGTTTCAGAATACACAAGTGCAAGGCGCCGGCGTCCTAGGCCTAAACTGGGAAGGGCCCTACAGAGTCCGCAAGGTCATTCATGACGGGACCTACTACATCGAACATACAGACGGAACTCCGATCCGCCACCCATGGAATGCGGAACACTTGAGGCAGTACTATCAGTAGCTAGCATTTCCCCCATTTATTGCTTTAATTTCCCACTTTCAATAAGGCCTACGAGCCAATATTTTAGGATTTTAAATTTTTCACAATCATAATAAAGTTCGAGATTTCCCTTTCAAAATCAGCTTTATACAAGTTTTCCGGTTATCAAAAGTAAAACTTATAACCCACAAACTCAGGGGGCTAGCAACAGTAAGGAAAACCTCAAGAAAACACGCTCCACCAATTTTTTTTTAACTCTCAACCCGAACAAAAACGGGAACAAGGACCCTAAGACGCCTACATGGCGCACCTAAGACGCCTACATGGCGTACGTAAGATGCCTACATGGCGCAACCAAGTCGTCCCTCGGAACGCACATACGACGCCTACATGGTGCACTTAAGACGCCTACATGGCACACTTAAGACGCCTACATGACGCAATTAAGACACCTACATGGCGTACGTAAGACGCCTACATGGCGCAAGTAAGATGCCTACATGGCGCACGTAAGACGCCTACATGGCGCGCGTAAGACACCTACATGGCGCAATCAAGTCGTCCCTCGGGACGCACCTAAGACGCCTACATGGAGCAACCAAGACGCCTACATGGCTCAACAAAGACGCCTACATGGCGCACGTAAGACGCCTACATGGTGCAAACAAGTCGCCTACATGGCGCACCTAAGACGCCTGCATGGCGCACCTAAGAAGCCTGCATGGCGCACTTAAGACGCCGACATGGCGCACTAAAGACGCCTACATAGCGCGCATAAGATGCCTACATGGCGCGACTAATTCGCAGTTGAAACGCTTATTGAACGCAAACCATACAAACGGTAGATATATCTAAGGGAAAACCCTGTTGTCGCTAGTTTTCGAACAACTATTTAGGAGCCCAAAGCGGTCAGACCCATGGCCAAACCAAGTGGCCTCGCTTCGGCTCGAGCGTGTCGGACATGGTATCCCAAGTCGTCCCTTAGCTGTTGGTGATGTTTGTCTCGTCCGTTGTCGCTCCTACGAGAGAAGGAAACGATGAACTACAAAGGGGAAACAGAGGGGGTGCCTCTGTTTACCTCTCGGACGCTCAACATTAGTGGGATTGAGGTGGAGTATGGAGGTTTTAGAGGGTGAGAGGCCGAAGATGAGTGAAACGAGTGACCCGGAGGTTTGACAGCGTTTCAAGACTCAAAAATAGATTACCTTTTAGGAGAGGACCGACCTCTGTATTTATAAGCGACCAAGGGGTCATTGGGGCACCCCTTGGCCGAGTGAGACTTTTGGGTCGGCCATTGGCCGACTGAAGCTTTGACTCGGCCAATGGCCGAGTGAACTTTGGGCCGGCCATTGGCCTGCTAAAGCTTTGACTTGGCCAAAGGCCGAATGAACTTTGGGCCAGCCATTGGTCGGCTGAAGCTTTGACTCGGACAATGGCTGAGTGAACTTTGGGCTGGCCATTGGCCGGCTGAAGCTTTGACTCGTCCAATGGCCGAGTCAACTTTGGGCCGCCATTGGCTGGCTGAAGCTTTGACTCGGCCAATGGCTGAGTGAACTTTGGGCCGGCCATTCGCCGGCTAAAGCTTTAACTCGGCTAATGGATGAGTGAACTTTGGGCCGGCCATTGGCCGGCCAAACTTGGGCCGGCCGGGAGGCTGCCGGCCAGGAGCCGACGTGACGGGCCTTGGCCGGCCGGGGCTCAGCAGGCCGGGAAGCGTTGTGCGGTTTTTGGCCTCCCGGGAGCCGGTTGGACCGGCCTTGGCTGGCCAGGAGGCGGCGTTGCGGTTTTTCCCTTGTCGGCCGTCGACGGGCCAACAACATTAGCCCCCCGAGTTTCCGGTCGAGCGTGGGTCAAGTGGAAACTCAATACTTGCGCTTTCATGCGGATACGGGACGAACGCTCTCGGGTTTGCGTGCGCGCCGTAGAAGGGCTTTAAATGCATCGCGGGGGATGTCCTTCGTGCGTCGCGAGGGACGGTCTTTGTGCGTCACGAGGGATGGTTGTTGTGCACCGCGAGGGACGGCTTATGTGCATCGTGAGGGACGGCTTTTATGCGTCACGAGGGATGGCTTTTATGCGTCGCGAGGGACAACTTTTGTGCGTCGCGAGGGACGGCTTTTGTGCGCCGCGAAGCACGGCTTATGTGCGTCGCGAAGGACGGCTTTTGTGCGTCTTTCTTTTTACGTGTCTTATGTTCTCGACATATTATCGTAATCGATTCGTACAGTTTTGTCGATGCACGTCTTATTTTCTCGATTTGCCGACGAGGGCGTAATCGATTTGCGCGGCTTATTTTCTTGATTCACTAATGAAGGTGTAATCGATTCGCACGTCTTGGGGGTGCGCGGCTTATTTTCTCGACTTACCAATGATGGCGTAATCGATTTGCACGTCTTGGAGGTGCGTGGCTTATTTTCTCGAATTAACAATGAAGGCATAATCGATTCGCACGTCTTGGAGGTGCGCGGCTTATTTTCTCGACTTACAAATGAAGGCGTAATCGATTGGCACGGCTTTACGTTGCGTGGCTTATTTTCTCGACTTACCAATGAAGGTGTAATCGATTCGCACGTCTTGAGGTTGTGCGGCTTATTTTCACGACTTACCAATGAAGGTGTAATCGATTCGCATGTCTTGAGGGTGCGCGGCTTATTTTCTCGACTTACCAATGAAGGCGTAATCGATTTGCACGGCTTGGGCCTCGAGGGGCCTCAGTGCCACATTGCGTGACCAGGTTTTCCGTGGACGTTGGCTAGACCAGTTTCGTCCGGCGGGCGCAGGCCTTTGAAACCCATATGTGACTCGTTGCCTATTGGCGCACGAGCTGGGCAGCGAGCGCGACCATACAACTTCATGAGCATGGCACCCTTGGGTGCGCGTGTCATGTGATAGGCGGGGTTAGGTGTAGACTTGATCCCCCGGCGAGTGTGGCACCTTGGTGCACTGGTCGAGTTTTCGGGTTGAGTATCTTAGGTTGAGTCTTGTGCCCTTGTGAGTGCGACGCCATAGCGCGCGCGTCACGTTTGGGGACTCAATTTGCCCATTCTGCCTATCACGAGAGTGTCGTAGAGCGAATTTTGGTGCGCCGTTAGGGGCGACTTAAGCACGTCGTTTAGGGACGATTTTGTTTATTTCTTGTAGGAGAGCATGTAAATTTATCCTTGAGTCTTGTGAGTCTACCGTCGACTGGTGACTTAAGAAATTGTGCATGTTTGACACGAGGGCTTTCAAGTCGACTCGTGGGCTTGCGACTCAACTCGGGGAGTAAACTAAACTCGAGGAGTAAACTCAACTCGAGGAGTCATGTGTAGAATCAGCACGAGGAATCATCAATCGACTCATGGACTCGGAACTCAACTCGAGGAGTAACCTCAACTCGAGGAGTCATGCATTGAGTCGGCACGAGGAGTCGTTAGTCGACTCATGGACTCGGAACTCAACTCGAGGAGTGATCTCAACTCGAGGAGTCATGCATTGAGTCGGCACGAGGGCTTATCAGTCGACTCGTGGGTTTTGGGACTCAACTTGAGGAATAGACTCGACTCGAGGAGTTACACGTAAGGTCGACTCGAGGTCTAGTCATGTGTAAAGTTAGCATGAAGACTTATCAGTCGACTCGTGGACTCGGAACTCAACTCGAGGGGTTACGTGTAGAGTCGGCACGAGGACTTATCAGTCGACTCATGGACTTGGAACTCAACTAGAGGAGTGACCTCAACTCGAGGAGTTACGTGTAGAATCTGCACGAGGACATATCAGTCGACTCATGGACTCGAGACTCAACTCGAGGAGTGACCTCAACTGGAGGAGTTACGTGTATAGTCGGTACGACGACTTATCAGTCGACTCGTGGACTCGGGACTCAACTCGAGGAGTGACCTTAACTCGAGGAGTTACGTGTAGAGTCGGCACGAGGACTTATCGCTCGACTTGTGGACTCGGGACTCAACTCGAGGAGTGAACTCAACTCGAGGAGTCATGTGTAGAGTCGGCACGAGGAGTCATTAGTCGACTCGTGGACTCAGAACTCAACTCGAGGAGTGACCTCAACTCGAGGAGTCATGTGAAGAGTCAACACGAGGAGTCATCAGTCGACTCGTGGATTCGGAACTCAACTTGAGGAGTCATGTGTAGATTCGGCACGAGGAGTCATCATTCGACTCGTGGATTCGGAACTAAACTTGAGTAGTGACCTCAACTCGAGGAGTTATGTGGAGAGTCAACACGAGGAGTCATCAGTCGACTCGTGGACTCGTAACTCAACTCGAGGAGCGACCTCAACTCGAGGAGTTCTGCAGAGAGTCAACACGAGGAGTCATCACTCGACTCGTGGACTCAGAACTCAACTCAACAAGTGACCTCAACTCGAGGAGTTACGTACAAAGTGTTGGAATCGATCTAGGGTTTGAGAAAAAGTTTAACGCTTCGTTAAGCGGCGGAATTTTAAAAATTTTCTTTTTAAGTAAAACTAGTTTTTACTAACCTAGACAAAGAAGCAAGTACATGTAATTAAAAACCAATATGAGCTAAGAGTTTACTAACCTTTCTTGAAGCTTGAACTTTGAAGAAGCTTTTGGAAAGTTTGCAACGCTCGTCTCCCCTCGCAGCACGTCTCTCTTTCTTTCCTCGGCACCTCGAGCAACCACGAAAGTTTCTATCACTAAATCACTCGAAAAGAAGGAATCAGTGAGTGGGCACTTTTAAACACTACGACTTGAGAACGAGTCTCGAAGTCGCAGAGCTAAACACTAGGTCGAGTGAGGACCTAGGTGCCAAGACAAGAAATAATCGAAAATAAAATAGAAAGAGAGAGAGAGAGGATTTCGGCCACCACAAGGTCTAGAGAGAGAAGCTCTCAATCTCTAACTTATGTGGAATGAGAAAACAATGAGAATGAGGGCCCTATTTATAGGAGAAGGGTTAGCCTTAGAAATGGGAGTTTCCTCTTTTTTCCAAGCATTCATGAGCAATCTCTTATTGCCCTTTTCTCCATATGCGCCCAACATCTCATTCCCTTTAAGGGATTTGTTTCCTAATTTGTTTCCTCTTCTTTGCTTGTGTTGGCCGAATTTCCTTATGGCAAGCATAGGAAATTTGTTTCCTCTTTTTCTTTTGGCAAGTATCTTGATACATTTATGCACAAAATATTCTCTTTCTCTTGGGTATTTTGGGCGCCCAACACTTCTAGAAAGGCTTCTAGAATTTTCTTCACTTGTTCAAGACAACATAAGAAAAGGCCCATTTAGAATTTTCAATAAAATTCTTATGAAATGAAATTAATTCACAAGGCCCAATGATCAAGTCATGGCCGAGTGAAACATGTCATAAAATGACCTTGTCAAAAATTTATTGACATTCATTTCATCGTTTGTCTCAAAAGACAAAAATACCCTTTTAACTATTTTCGTTCTTGTTTTGGCTTAGCTTCCAGTTTAACTATTCCTATCGATGTGATTCGTGACAGTGACCTCATGGACCCAAATGAACAAAGCTTTAGCTAAACACTTGGACTCAAAAGTTCACAAACCTTTTCCAAGTTTAGCTTAATGCCAACTGACTCCACTAAAGAGCTGACACTGAAAATCTCTCGGTTCAAATGAATTTATTTTCTACTCAAGAATTCGACCTAATTATGATGAGCGGATCCACTGAATATTATCTATGTTTACCCTTCATGAATGTCATCAGCTAGTCGGGATTTACTAAATTACCATTTTACCCTTCTAGCTGTTATTTCCTCAACTCCTTTGTCGCTTGTGAATAAGTTAGAAACAATGTATTGACGAGGAGCTAACAAGTCACATTGTTTCATCCAAAAAAGTCAAGACTCAATTTGGACACTGGCCAGTTCATTTATTCACACTCCAAGGAACAAAGCATGAGGTGACATACATTGCATTTCAGCAATCTTGTACATGAATTCCATATCTATGAGAACTTCACAAAGTTACTCATGACAGACTCACAACTTAGTACTTCACCAATAGGCCTTGTTCGGAATCACATAGTGAGTCCGAACTTTGACTTTCTCAAATGAGAATACTAAGGTGTGAAATGGCATGTCTCATTTCAGGATTAAGGTAAGCATGATGCAATTCATACATAGTGACTTCGAGACATAAGAGGTTAAATGGTTTGTTCTTATCTTGTCTCTAGAAGTGCACTGGTCAATTCAGTACCTTCGGAAGATACCTAGAAGAACTATAGAGTTCCTAACTCTCAATGCCTCATAACCAGACATCATAGATTCTTCTAACAATCATACTGAGGTCAATAGTCCTTTGACCCTAAGATTGCGAATATATCGTTTTAAGCAAACTACGAAGAGTTTGTTCATGCAAATCTACATTTGTCTCTTCGTAAGTTGTTAAGTTTGTTTATGGACTAAAATACTAAGCTTTTATCATAAAGCTTCAAACAAAGAAGATTGAATGAACGTTTCAACTTTATTAATGAATGAATAGGCAATTACAAGCAAGAGTCTTCGTAAGACTATATGACATCAAATGTACATAAATAGACACTACTACTCTTCTTGTGGGCACCATTGACAACAAACTCCCACTTGACTCAAAGAAGATGTGAGTAGTCCTACATGCCTAATCCCTCTCGAAGTTGGTCAAAGACCTTGTTCGCTAGGGCCTTGGTGAATGGATCTTCCAGAGATCTACTTCACCTCCACGTCTCCGCGTTGCGCGATCTCTCGAATCAAATGGTATTTCCTCTCAATATGTTTAGAGCGCTTATGGCTTCTAGGTTCCTTTGAGTTAGCGACAGCCCCACTATTATCACAATAAAGGGTCATGGGCTCGTCGACGTTTGGAACAACTTCCAAATACTTAAGGAACTTTCTAAGCCATACAGCCTCTTTGGATGCTTCACAAGCAGCCACATATTCTGCTTCCATTGTGGAGTCAGCAATGCAAGATTGCTTAATACTTCTCCACACAACAGCTCCACCATTAAGGATGAACACAGATCCCGAAGTGGATTTCCTGGAATCCTTATCCGCTTGAAAATCGGAGTCGGTATATCCCGTCATAGTCAGGTCAGTACCTGAGTATGTAAGCATCAAGTTCCTAGTTCTTCGAAGATACTTAAGAACATGCTTAACAGCAATCCAGTGCTCGGGTCCAGGGTTGGATTGGAAACGACTAACTACGCCAACGGCGAAACATATATCAGGTCGGGTGCAAAGCATAGCATACATGAGGCTTCCTACGGCAGAGGCGTAAGGAATTTTCCTCATGTCTTCAATCTCTTGTGCAGTCTTGGGAGACTGGTCCTTAGAGAGTGAAACTCCATGCCTAAAGGGTGTTTGACCCCTCTTGCAGTCTTGCATCGAGAAGCGATCCATCACCTTATCAATATAAGATGCTTGAGAGAGCGACAGGGTCCGGTTTTTCCTATCTCGAAAGATTTGGATTCCCAGAATGTATGCGGCTTCTCCTAGATCCTTCATATCAAATTGCTTTGCTAGCCAGACCTTAACCTCAGATAACTTACCCACGTCATTACCAATGAGTAGTATATCATCGACATATAGTACCAGAAACACAACTTTGCCTTCGTGTATTAACTTGTAAACACAAGGCTCATCTATTGACTGTTCAAAGCCGAAGCTCTTTACAGTTTCATCGAATCTAATGTTCCATGACCTAGATGCTTGCTTTAGTCCATAAATGGATTTAAGCAACTCACAAACCTTGGTCTCTTGACCTTTATCCACGAAACCGTCTGGTTGAGCCATGTAAATGCGCTCGTCAAGATTGCCATTCAGAAAGGCTGTCTTGACATCCATTTGCCAGATCTCATAGTCGAGAGCTGCAGCTATGGATAGGAGTATGCGGATGGATTTAAGCATCGCGACTGGCGAGAAGGTTTCTTCATAGTCAATCCCTTCTTGTTGGGTATAACCCTTCGCCACAAGTCGTGCTTTGAACGTCTCAACGTTCCCATCAGGACCCCTTTTCTTCTTGTATATCCACTTACACCCTACGGGTTTAATCCCTTCAGGAAGGTCTACAAGTTTCCAGACTTTGTTGACATACATCGAGTGCATCTCAACTTTCATGGCGTCAAGCCAAAGGTTTGATTCAGAACAAGCCATTGCTTGGCTATAGGAAACAGGATCATCCATGTCAGAGACGGCTACAAGAGAGTCTCCATAAGACATGTACCTGTCAGGCTTTTGAGTAGCCCTCCCACTACGTCGAAGTACTACTTGACGAGATTCTGATGAGTTAGGTTGTGTTTCAGTTGGGGTAAGAACAGTTCTTACAGATGAGGTAGAAGCTTCCTCACCCAACTTTTCTTCAAGCACAATTTTGCTTCTAGGTTTCGCATCCTTCATAAAGTCCTCCTCGAGGAAACGAGCATTCGTGCTAACGAAAGTCTTATCGTCCTCGGGACTATAGAAAGTAAAACCTTTGGTTTCCTTCGGATATCCTACAAACAGGCACAATTCTGACCTACTAGCCAACTTGCTAGTCTTTTGCCTTAGCACGTGTGCAGGGCAACCCCAAATTCGGATGCGGCCAAGATTCACTTTACGGCCAGTCCATCGTTCATAAGGAGTACCAGGAACCGTTTTGGACGGAACTTGGTTCAGAATATAAGCGGCTGTTTCGAGGGCATATCCCCAAAAGGAAAGCGGGAGTGATGAGTAACTCATCATTGATCTAACCATCTCCATAAGAGTTCGGTTTCTTCTCTCTGACACTCCGTTTTGTTGAGGTGTGCCAGGCGCGGTAAGCTGAGAAGCGATACCTTCTTCTTTAAGAAAGTCATCGAACTCTCCAGACATATACTCACCACCTCGATCAGATCGAAGGGTTTTGATCACTTTGCCAGTTTGCTTTTCCACTAAAGCCCTAAAGACCTTAAATACGTTAAAGGTCTCGGATTTGTGTTTAAGCAAATAGACAAACCCATATCTTGAGTAATCATCAGTGAAGGTAACGAAGTATTCGTATCCTCCACGTGCCTGTTGGTTGAGTGGACCACATACATCAGAATGTATTAGTTCCAGCAACTCAGTGGCTCTTCGACCCTTATCGGAGAAAGGTCGCTTAGTCATTTTTCCTTCTATGCAGGATTCACAAGTAGGTAGTGAACCTATTGCAGAGGCTTGGAGTGGACCATCCCTCACAAGTCTCTTAATCCTATCTAGACTGATATGACCAAGTCTTAAGTGCCAGAGGTATGTTGATTTTGTTAGATCGGAGGATTCAGAAAGTTTGATCCTCTTTGGCTCCCTAATTAGATCGTTATCTATTTCGGTGTCTAAGAGAGAAGGTTGAGTGGGATAGATGTAAAAAAGACCATTCTTCATACATGCATCAGTGACGAAAGAATTAGAAAAAGAAATACGAATTCCATTCTTTATAAACTTTAAATAATAATCTTGCTCGAAAAGTTGAGCAACAGATACTAGGTTTTTCCCAAAGGAAGGAACATAATAAACATTATTCAAATTTAAAGTTCGGTCTTCAAAAGACAGCGTCACGGATCCCACAGCCTTTGCAGACACCAGGCTCCCATCACCCTATTTGAAACAGAACTCGCCTTCCTCTAAGCTTTTGGTTTTCTTGAAACCATTCAAGGAACAACAAATATGGTTAGTAGCAGCGGAGTCAAGAATCCACGTTGATACATTATCAGCTACTAAGCATGCTTCGGTAACTAGTACAATACTATGTTCCTTTGCTTTGAGATAGGCGTGACAGTTCTTTTTATCGGCCTTGTGAGGTCTCTTCTTAGTTCCAGAGGCGGAGGCCTTTTGCTCAGTAGCATGTGCCTCTCCTTGATTCCTCTTTCTCTTATTGAGACCTACAGCAGTGTGAAGCTCCTTCATATGCTCGGTAACAGTGTACTTTAGCTTTGTAATGGAGTAGTTCAGCATGAAGGTATCAAGAGACTCGGGGAGAGTTTCTAAGATCATATCTATGATATTCTTCCCATTAATCTCAGATCCTAGGATTTCCATTTCATTAAGGTAACTAATGATCAGCATCATATGGTCCCTAACAGGAGTCCTAGCCTTCATGTGACAGTTCATAAACTGTCGGACTGCTTGTAGCCTTGTTTGATGCCTTTGCCCTCCAAACATCTCAAGGAGATTGTAGACCATGTCAGCGGCAGTCTCGATGTCACGATGTTGCTCTTTCAGCATATTGTTCATAGATGCCAAGATATGGCACCTCACAATCTCATCGGATCGAAACCAGGCCGCTAAGGCGTCATTGTCCTCTTGAGTTGAATCATCATTCGTCAGAGGAGGACACGTGGTGGTGAGTACCCATTTGTGCTTGTTAACGGTAGGTATTATGTCGAGGTTACGTTTCGAATCTACGTAGTTTTCGTTTTCGAGTTTGATCGAGGAAAGAAAGATAGAGAGATGGTTGAGAGACATGTTGCCTATATAAGTTGAAACAAGTTTATGATTAGTCTTTGGTTTAGGATTTAAGTTTCATTAAGACTTTTATAAAATCCAAAGGTGTTATAAACCAAACGATAATTTACTCCCTCAAGAGAAGGCCGCAAAAAATCTCCTTTTATAAGTAAATGACACATCATTAATGCTAAGCCAAGATGTCAATACATCTACATTGACTAGCCACCTTGTAAATTGGTTTGATCACTCACATCCTTTCGCAGAGCCTCAAGGGAGGATACTAGGGATTGAGCCTAAGTGTGCAACCAACCACTTAGTCCAAAAGATCAGCTTTGAAAAACAATCCCCCAAGGGGAGGCCTTGCCATCATTGCATCACTCTCGGACGTAGCTCATTGAGCAATGATCGAAGCAATAACGCCTTGGAGTACTCACATTTAAGTGAGGGTCGCAAGAGCGGCTCTTAGTCCCACGTTATTGCATCTTTCACTAGTGTTGGGGATCGCGGGTTACAAACAACGAGTATAACCCTCCCACTTAGTTTTTGGAGTTGGTTCATCGACTCTTTTAAGTTCGGAAACAGATTTCCCAGTTAGAGAGCGACGGAGCGGACAACTAGAAGAGAATCCTAGATCGACATGTTCAGAGCAGTATTAGTGCATAAAGGCACAAGGGACATACTCGATCTTTTCCTATTTTCTATTTCGGGAAAGTGCATGATGGAAGTGTGAACTTCAACTCACTCGAACACTTGAAAGTTTGAGATTACACATCTTTTTATTTTTCGGTTTTGTCTACAAAGAGACCTCCCACTCAAAATTTCAAGAGCATATAGATTTTGAACATATGTGATATAGATATAGTTTTGAAAACATTTTGAAAATTTATTTGATTTGGATGACAAAATATTTTCAAGTTTGAAAGTGAAAACGGTTTTTCAAAATTCAAACTAGTTTTGTAAAAATTCAATTTCAATTAATCTTTCAAAAAACAAAACTTTTAATCTTTACACATCATGTTTATAATCATATGAAAAACATTTTTGCTCAAGAAAGTTTTCTCATTAGAGTTCTATAACTCATGGTAGTGGGGTTTGAAAATCCGGATTTCTAAAAAAACTGGAGTTTCAGACAGCCGCGCACCTCGGAGTAAAATCGCCATAACTGGCGGCTCCGATGTCCTTTTGAGCCGAAACCGGTGGCATTGGACAGAGGACAGACAGAGCTTTAATTTGATTCAAGAATCATTAAATTTCGATTTCTGAGCAGAGAGTTATGCCGCTTTTAATGCGGGTTTACATTCCAGCTCGAAGAAAAAGAAATAAATTAAAGCTTTGTCCTTTTAGGTGCGAAAAAGAATCGAGTGTAACGGAACGTTTTATGAGGTTGTTTAATGCTTTTATTTGTGTTTTATTAGCAGGGTAACAACATAGAATAAAAGAAATAACAACATGCATAAAACGATTCAAGTAAATAAACGGAACTAGTAAGAAAATAAAACTAGTCACAAAATTTACTCGAAAATTCTCAAACCTTTAAAACACGTTTTTCAATATAAAAAATTAAAAACTTTTAGAACTGATTCTAATGTGTTTTAACATCATCCCAAACTCATAGAAAATCAACATGCTTTTTAATTTAAAGACAAGAGCAATAAATTAAAAAAAAAAATCTAAGATTACAATTCTAACTTGTCACAAAATTAGTAAACTTTCGAAAACGATTTTCAAGCTCATAATTTAAAAAACATGCACATGCATTCCTTTGACCATAGCTCTGATACCATTTGTTGGAATCGATCTAGGGTTTGAGAAAAAGTTTAACGCTTCGTTAAGCGGCGGAATTTTAAAAATTTTCTTTTTAAGTAAAACTAGTTTTTACTAACCTAGACAAAGAAGCAAGTACATGTAATTAAAAACCAATATGAGCTAAGAGTTTACTAACCTTTCTTGAAGCTTGAACTTTGAAGAAGCTTTTGGAAAGTTTGCAACGCTCGTCTCCCCTCGCAGCACGTCTCTCTTTCTTTCCTCGGCACCTCGAGCAACCACGAAAGTTTCTATCACTAAATCACTCGAAAAGAAGGAATCAGTGAGTGGGCACTTTTAAACACTACGACTTGAGAACGAGTCTCGAAGTCGCAGAGCTAAACACTAGGTCGAGTGAGGACCTAGGTGCCAAGACAAGAAATAATCGAAAATAAAATAGAAAGAGAGAGAGAGAGGATTTCGGCCACCACAAGGTCTAGAGAGAGAAGCTCTCAATCTCTAACTTATGTGGAATGAGAAAACAATGAGAATGAGGGCCCTATTTATAGGAGAAGGGTTAGCCTTAGAAATGGGAGTTTCCTCTTTTTTCCAAGCATTCATGAGCAATCTCTTATTGCCCTTTTCTCCATATGCGCCCAACATCTCATTCCCTTTAAGGGATTTGTTTCCTAATTTGTTTCCTCTTCTTTGCTTGTGTTGGCCGAATTTCCTTATGGCAAGCATAGGAAATTTGTTTCCTCTTTTTCTTTTGGCAAGTATCTTGATACATTTATGCACAAAATATTCTCTTTCTCTTGGGTATTTTGGGCGCCCAACACTTCTAGAAAGGCTTCTAGAATTTTCTTCACTTGTTCAAGACAACATAAGAAAAGGCCCATTTAGAATTTTCAATAAAATTCTTATGAAATGAAATTAATTCACAAGGCCCAATGATCAAGTCATGGCCGAGTGAAACATGTCATAAAATGACCTTGTCAAAAATTTATTGACATTCATTTCATCGTTTGTCTCAAAAGACAAAAATACCCTTTTAACTATTTTCGTTCTTGTTTTGGCTTAGCTTCCAGTTTAACTATTCCTATCGATGTGATTCGTGACAGTGACCTCATGGACCCAAATGAACAAAGCTTTAGCTAAACACTTGGACTCAAAAGTTCACAAACCTTTTCCAAGTTTAGCTTATTGCCAACTGACTCCACTAAAGAGCTGACACTGAAAATCTCTCGGTTCAAATGAATTTATTTTCTACTCAAGAATTCGACCTAATTATGATGAGCGGATCCACTGAATATTATCTATGTTTACCCTTCATGAATGTCATCAGCTAGTCGGGATTTACTAAATTACCATTTTACCCTTCTAGCTGTTATTTCCTCAACTCCTTTGTCGCTTGTGAATAAGTTAGAAACAATGTATTGACGAGGAGCTAACAAGTCACATTGTTTCATCCAAAAAAGTCAAGACTCAATTTGGACACTGGCCAGTTCATTTATTCACACTCCAAGGAACAAAGCATGAGGTGACATACATTGCATTTCAGCAATCTTGTACATGAATTCCATATCTATGAGAACTTCACAAAGTTACTCATGACAGACTCACAACTTAGTACTTCACCAATAGGCCTTGTTCGGAATCACATAGTGAGTCCGAACTTTGACTTTCTCAAATGAGAATACTAAGGTGTGAAATGGCATGTCTCATTTCAGGATTAAGGTAAGCATGATGCAATTCATACATAGTGACTTCGAGACATAAGAGGTTAAATGGTTTGTTCTTATCTTGTCTCTAGAAGTGCACTGGTCAATTCAGTACCTTCGGAAGATACCTAGAAGAACTATAGAGTTCCTAACTCTCAATGCCTCATAACCAGACATCATAGATTCTTCTAACAATCATACTGAGGTCAATAGTCCTTTGACCCTAAGATTGCGAATATATCGTTTTAAGCAAACTACGAAGAGTTTGTTCATGCAAATCTACATTTGTCTCTTCGTAAGTTGTTAAGTTTGTTTATGGACTAAAAGACTAAGGTTTTATCATAAAGCTTCAAACAAAGAAGATTGAATGAACGTTTCAACTTTATTAATGAATGAATAGGCAATTACAAGCAAGAGTCTTCGTAAGACTATATGACATCAAATGTACATAAATAGACACTACTACTCTTCTTGTGGGCACCATTGACAACACAAAGTTGGTACAAGGACTAATCAGTCGACTCGTGGACTCGGGACTCAACTCGAGGAGTGACCTCAACTCGAGGAGTTACGTGTAGAGTCGGCACGAGGACTTATTAGTCGACTCGTGGACTCGAGACTCAACTCGAGGAGTTATGCGGAGAGACAACACGAGGAGTTATCAGTCGACTCATGGACTCGGAACTCAACTCGAGGAGTGACCTCAACTCGAGGAGTTACGTGCAGAGTCGGCACGAGGACTTATCAGTCCACTCGTGGTCTCGGAACTTCACTCGAGGAGTGACCCCAACCCGAGGAGTTATGTGGAGAGTCATTACGAGGAGTTATCAGTCCACTCGTGGACTCGGAACTCAACTCGAGGAGTGACCTCAACTTGAGGAGTTATGTGGAGAGTCAACACGACGAATCATCAGCCGACTCGTGTACTCGGAACTCAAGTCGAGGAGTTACGTGGGGAGTCGAGACAAGGACTTATCAGTCAACTCGTGGACTTTGGACTCAACTCGAGGAGTTACGTGTAGAGGCGGCACGAGGACTTATTAGACGACTCGTGGACTCGGAACTCAACTCGAGGAGTTATGCGGAGAGTCAACACGAGGAGTCATCAGTCGACTCTTGGATTCGGAACTCAACTCGAGGAGTGACTTCAACTCGAGGAGTTACGTGCAGAGTTGGCACAAGGAGTTATCAGTCGACTCGTGGTCTCGGAACTCAACTCGAGGAGTGACCCCAACTCGAGGAGTTATGTGGAGAGTCAACACGAGGTGTCATCAGTCTACTCGTGGACTTGGAGCTCAACTAGAGGAATGACCTCTGCTCGAGGAGTTACGTGCAGAATCTTCACGAGGACTTATCAGTCGACTCGTGGTCTCAAAACTCAAATCGAGGAGTGACCCAAACTCGAGGAGTTATGTGGAGAGTCAGCACAAGGAGTCATCAGTCCACTCGTGGATTCGGAACACAACGCGAGGAGTGACCTCAACTCGAGGAGTTATGTGGAGAGTCAACACGACGAGTCATCAGTCGACTCGTGGACTCGGAACTCAACTCGAGGAGTGACCTCAACTCGAGAAGTTACGTGGAGAATCGGTACGAGGACTTATCAGTCGACTCGTGGACTCGAGACTCAATCTGAGGAGTGACCTTAACTTGAGGAGTTACGTGTAGAGTCGGCACGAGGACTTATCAGTCGACTCGTGGACTCGGGACTTAACTCGAGGAGTGACCTCAACTCCAGCAGTTATGCGGAGAGTCAACGCGAGGAGTCATCTGTCAACTCGTGGACTCGGAACACAACGCGAGGAGTGACCTCAACTCGAGGAGTTATGTGGAGTGTCAACACGACGTGTCATCAGTCGACTCGTGGACTCGGAACTCAACTCGAGGAGTGACCTCAACTCGAGAAGTTACGTGGAGAGTCGGCACGAGGACTTATCAGTCGACTCGTGGACTCGGAACTCAACTCGAGGAGTGACCTCAACTCGAGGAGTTACGTGCAGAGTCGGCACAAGGACTTATCAGTCGACTCGTGGTCTCGAAATTCAACTCGAGGAGTGACCTTAACTCGAGGAGTTACGTGTAGAGTCGGCATGAGGAGTTTTCGCTTGACTTGTGGACTCGAGACTCAACTCGAGGAGTGAACTCAACTCGAGGAGTCATGTGTAGAGTCGGCACGAGGAGTCATTAGTCGACTCGTGGACTCAGAACTCAACTTGAGGAGTGACCTCAACTCGAGGAGTTATGGAGAGAGTCAACACGAGGAGTCATCAGTCGACTCGTGGACTCAAAACTCAACTCGAGGAGTCATGTATAGAGTCGGCACGAGGAGTCATCAGTCGACTCGTGGATTTGAAACTCAACTCCAGGAGTGACCTCAACTCGAGGAGTTATATTGAGAGTCAACACGAGGAGTCATAAGTCTACTCGTGGACTCGTAACTCAACTCGAGGAGCGACCTCAACTCGAGGAGTTCTGCAGAGAGTCAACACGAGGAGTCATCAGTCGGCTCGTGGACTC
This sequence comes from Urtica dioica subsp. dioica, assembly GCF_054948205.1. Classification (NCBI taxonomy): domain Eukaryota; kingdom Viridiplantae; phylum Streptophyta; class Magnoliopsida; order Rosales; family Urticaceae; genus Urtica; species Urtica dioica. The sequence goes on along the minus strand of NC_142759.1, from coordinate 40,154,857 downwards.
AGAACTTAACTCGAGGAGTGACCTCAACTCGAGGAGTTACGTGCAAAGTTGGCACGAGGACTAATCAGTCGACTCGTGGACTCGGGACTCAACTCGAGGAGTTACGTGTAGAGTCGGCACGAGGACTTATTAGGTGACTCGTGGACTCGGGACTCAACTCGAGGAGTTATGCGGAGAGTCAACACGAGGAGTTATCAGTCAACTCGTGGACTCGGAACTCAACTCGAGGAGTGACCTCAACTCGAGGAGTTACGTGCAGAGTCGGCACGAGGACTTATTAGTCCACTCGTGGTCTCGGAACTCCACTCGAGGAGTGACTCCAACTCGAGGAGTTATGTGGAGAGTCATTACGAGGAGTCATCAGTCCACTCGTGGACTCGGAACTCAACTCGAGGAGTGACCTCAACTTGAGGAGTTATGTGGAGAATCAACACGACGAGTCATCAGCCGACTCGTGTACTCGGAACTCAACTTGAGGAGTTACGTGGGGAGTCGGGACGAGGACTTATCAGTCGACTCGTGGACTTGGGACTCAACTCGAGGAGTTACGTGTAGAGGCGGCACGAGGACTTATCAGTCGACTCGCGGACTCGAGACTCAACTCGAGGAGATATGCGGAGAGTCACCACGAGGAGTCATCAGTCGACTCGTGGACTCGGAACTCCACTCGAGGAGTGACCTCAACTCGACGCGTTACATGGAGAGTTGGCACGAGGACTTATCAGTCGACTCGTGGTCTCGGAACTCAACCAGAGGAGTGACCCCAACTCGAGGAGTTATGTGGAGAGTCAACACGAGGTGTCCTCAGTCGACTCGTGGACTTGGAACTCAACTAGAGGAATGACCTCAACTCGAGGAGTTACGTGTAGAATCTTCACGAGGACTTATCAGTCAACTCGTGGTCTCGGAACTCAACTCGAGGAGTGACCCCAACTCGAGGAGTTATGTGGAGAGTCAACATGAGGAGTCATCAGTCCACTCATGGATTCGGAACTCAACTCGAGGAGTGACCTCAACTCGAGGAGTTATGTGGAGAGTCAACACAACGAATCATCAACTGACTCATGTACTCGGAACTCAACTCGAGGAGTTACGTGGGGAGTCGGGACAAGGACTTATTAGTCGACTCGTGGACTTGGGACTCAACTCGAGGAGTTACGTGTAGAGGCGGCACGAGAACTTATTAGTTGACTCGTGGACTCGGAACTCAACTCGAGGAGTTATGTGGAGAGTCAACGCGAGGAGTCATCAGTCGACTCGTGGACTCGGAACTCAACTCGAGGAGTGACCTCAACTCGAGGAGTTACGTGCAGAGTCGTCATGAGGACTTATCAGTCGACTCGTGGTCTCGGAATTCAACTCGAGGAGTGACCTCAACTTGAGGAGTTATGTGATGAGTCAACACGAGGAGTCATCTGACGACTCGTGGACTCAAAACTCAACTCGAGGAGTCATGTATAGAGTCGGCACGAGGAGTCATCAGTCGACTCGTGGATTCGAAACTCCACTCCAGGAGTGACCTCAACTCGAGGAGTTATATTGAGAGTCAACACGAGGAGTCATAAGTCTACTCGTGGACTCGTAACTCACCTCGAGGAGCGACCTCAACTCGAGGAGTTCTGCAGAGAGTCAACACGAGGTGTCATCAGTCGACTCGTGGACTCAGAACTTAACTCGAGGAGTGACCTCAACTCGAGGCGTTACATAGAGAGTTGGCACGAGGACTTATCAGTCGACTCGTGGTCTCGGAACTCAACCAGAGGAGTGACCCCAACTCGAGGAGTTATGTGGAGAGTCAACACGAGGTGTCATCAGTCGACTCGTGGACTTGGAACTCAACTAGAGGAATGACCTCAACTCGAGGAGTTACGTGTAGAATCTTCACGAGGACTTATCAGTCGACTCGAGGTCTCGGAACTCAACTCGAGGAGTGACCCCAACTCGAGGAGTTATGTGGAGAGTCGGCACGAGGACTTATTAGTCGACTCATGGACTCAGGACTCAACTCGAGGAGTTATGCAGAGAGTCAACACGAGGAGTTATCAGCTGACTCGTGGACTCGGAACTCAACTCGAGGAGTGACCTCAACTCGAGGAGTTACGTGGGGAGTCGGGACGAGGACTTATCAGTCGACTCGTGGACTTGGGACTCAACTCGAGGAGTTACGTGTAGAGGCGGCACGAGGACTTATCAGTCGACTCGCGGACTCGAGACTCAACTCGAGGAGATATGCGGAGAGTCAACACGAGGAGTCATCAGTCGACTCGTGGACTCGGAACTCAACTCGAGGAGTGACCTCAACTCGACGCGTTACATGGAGAGTTGGCACGAGGACTTATCAGTCGACTCGTGGTCTCGGAACTCAACCAGAGGAGTGACCCCAACTCGAGGAGTTATGTGGAGAGTCAACACGAGGTGTCATCAGTCGACTCGTGGACTTGGAACTCAACTAGAGGAATGACCTCAACTCGACGAGTTACGTGTAGAATCTTCACGAGGACTTATCAGTCAACTCGTGGTCTCGGAACTCAACTCGAGGAGTGACCCCAACTCGAGGAGTTATGTGGAGAGTCAACATGAGGAGTCATCAGTCCACTCAAGGATTCGGAACTCAACTCGAGGAGTTATGTGGAGAGTCAACACAACGAATCATCAACTGACTCATGTACTCGGAACTCAACTCGAGGAGTTACGTGGGGAGTCGGGACAAGGACTTATTAGTCGACTCGTGGACTTGGGACTCAACTCGAGGAGTTACGTGTAGAGGCGGCACGAGAACTTATTAGTTGACTCGTGGACTCGGAACTCAACTCGAGGAGTTATGTGGAGAGTCAACGCGAGGAGTCATCAGTCGACTCGTGGACTCGGAACTCAACTCGAGGAGTGACCTCAACTCGAGGAGTTACGTGCAGAGTCGTCATGAGGACTTATCAGTCGACTCGTGGTCTCGGAATTCAACTCGAGGAGTGACCTCAACTTGAGGAGTTATGTGATGAGTCAACACGAGGAGTCATCTGACGACTCGTGGACTCAAAACTCAACTCGAGGAGTCATGTATAGAGTCGGCACGAGGAGTCATCAGTCGACTCGTGGATTCGAAACTCAACTCCAGGAGTGACCTCAACTCGAGGAGTTATATTGAGAGTCAACACGAGGAGTCATAAGTCTACTCGTGGACTCGTAACTCACCTCGAGGAGCGACCTCAACTCGAGGAGTTCTGCAGAGAGTCAACACGAGGAGTCATCAGTCGACTCGTGGACTCAGAACTTAACTCGAGGAGTGACCTCAACTCGAGGCGTTACATGGAGAGTTGGCACGAGGACTTATCAGTCGACTCGTGGTCTCGGAACTCAACCAGAGGAGTGACCCCAACTCGAGGAGTTATGTGGAGAGTCAACACGAGGTGTCATCAGTCGACTCGTGGACTTGGAACTCAACTAGAGGAATGACCTCAACTCGAGGAGTTACGTGTAGAATCTTCACGAGGACTTATCAGTCGACTCGAGGTCTCGGAACTCAACTCGAGGAGTGACCCCAACTCGAGGAGTTATGTGGAGAGTCGGCACGAGGACTTATTAGTCGACTCATGGACTCAGGACTCAACTCGAGGAGTTATGCAGAGAGTCAACACGAGGAGTTATCAGCTGACTCGTGGACTCGGAACTCAACTCGAGGAGTGACCTCAACTCGAGGAGTTACGTGGGGAGTCGGGACGAGGACTTATCAGTCGACTCGTGGACTTGGGACTCAACTCGAGGAGTTACGTGTAGAGGCGGCACGAGGACTTATCAGTCGACTCGCGGACTCGAGACTCAACTCGAGGAGATATGCGGAGAGTCAACACGAGGAGTCATCAGTCGACTCGTGGACTCGGAACTCAACTCGAGGAGTGATCTCAACTCGACGCGTTACATGGAGAGTTGGCACGAGGACTTATCAGTCGACTCGTGGTCTCGGAACTCAACCAGAGGAGTGACCCCAACTCGAGGAGTTATGTGGAGAGTCAACACGAGGTGTCATCAGTCGACTCGTGGACTTGGAACTCAACTAGAGGAATGACCTCAACTCGAGGAGTTACGTGTAGAATCTTCACGAGGACTTATCAGTCAACTCGTGGTCTCGGAACTCAACTCGAGGAGTGACCCCAACTCGAGGAGTTATGTGGAGAGTCAACATGAGGAGTCATCAGTCCACTCAAGGATTCGGAACTCAACTCGAGGAGTGACCTCAACTCGAGGAGTTATGTGGAGAGTCAACACAACGAATCATCAACTGACTCATGTACTCGGAACTCAACTCGAGGAGTTACGTGGGGAGTCGGGACAAGGACTTATTAGTCGACTCGTGGACTTGGGACTCAACTCGAGGAGTTACGTGTAGAGGCGGCACGAGAACTTATTAGTTGACTCGTGGACTCGGAACTCAACTCGAGGAGTTATGTGGAGAGTCAACGCGAGGAGTCATCAGTCGACTCGTGGACTCGGAACTCAACTCGAGGAGTGACCTCAACTCGAGGAGTTACGTGCAGAGTTGTCATGAGGACTTATCAGTCGACTCGTGGTCTCGGAATTCAACTCGAGGAGTGACCTCAACTTGAGGAGTTATGTGATGAGTCAACACGAGGAGTCATCTGACGACTCGTGGAATCAAAACTCAACTCGAGGAGTCATGTATAGAGTCGGCACGAGGAGTCATCAGTCGACTCGTGGATTCGAAACTCAACTCCAGGAGTGACCTCAACTCGAGGAGTTATATTGAGAGTCAACACGAGGAGTCATAAGTCTACTCGTGGACTCGTAACTCACCTCGAGGAGCGACCTCAACTCGAGGAGTTCTGCAGAGAGTCAACACGAGGAGTCATCAGTTGACTCGTGGACTCAGAACTTAACTCGAGGAGTGACCTCAACTCGAGGCGTTACATGGAGAGTTGGCACGAGGACTTATCAGTCGACTCGTGGTCTCGGAACTCAACCAGAGGAGTGACCCCAACTCGAGGAGTTATGTGGAGAGTAAACACGAGGTGTCATCAGTCGACTCGTGAACTTGGAACTCAACTAGAGGAATGACCTCAACTCGAGGAGTTACGTGTAGAATCTTCACGAGGACTTATCAGTCGACTCGAGGTCTCGGAACTCATCTCGAGGAGTGACCCCAACTCGAGGAGTTATGTGGAGAGTCGGCACGAGGACTTATTAGTCGACTCATGGACTCAGGACTCAACTCGAGGAGTTATGCAGAGAGTCAACACGAGGAGTTATCAGTTGACTCGTCGACTCGGAACTCAACTCGAGGAGTAACCTCAACTCGAGGAGTTACGTGCAGAGGCGGCACGAGGACTTATCAATCCACTCGTGGTCTCGGAACTCCACTCGAGGAGTGACCCCAACTCGAGGAGTTATGTGGAGAGTCAACACGAGGAGTCATCAGTCCACTCGTGGACTCGGAACTCAACTCGAGGAGTGACCTCAACTTGAGGAGTTATGTGGAGAGTCAACACGACGAGTCATCAGCCGACTCGTGTACTCGGAACTCAACTCGAGGAGTTACGTGGGGAGTCGGGACGAGGACTTATCAGTCTACTCGTGGACTCGGGACTCAACTCGAGGAGTTACGTATAGAGGCGGCACGAGAACTTATCAGTCGACTCGTGGACTCGGGACTCAACTCGAGGAGTTATGCGGAGAGTCAACATGAGGAGTCATCAGTCGACTCGTGGACTCGGAACTCAACTCGAGGAGTGACCTCAGCTCGAGGAGTTACATGCAGAGTTGGCACGAGGACTTATCAGTCGACTCGTAGTCTCAGAACTCAACTCGAGGAGTGACCCCAACTTGAGGAGTTATGTGGAGAGTCAACACGAGGTGTCATCAGTCAACTCGTGGACTTGGAACTCAACTCGAGGAGTGACCTCAACTCGAGGAGTTACGTGCATAATTGTTACGAGGACTTATCAGTCGACTCGTGGTCTCGGAACTCAACTCGAGGAGTGACCCCAACTCGAGGAGTTATGTGGAGAGTCAATACGAGGAGTCATCAGTCCACTGGTGGATTTGTAATTCAAATCGAGGAGTGACCTCAACTTGAGGAGTTATGTGGAGAGTCAACACGAGGTGTCATCAGTCGACTCGTGGACTTGGAACTCAACTAGAGGAACGACCTCAACTCGAGGAGTTACGTGCAGAATCGTCACAGGACTTATCAGTCGATTCGTGGTCTCGGTACTCAACTCGAGGAGTGACCCCAACTCGAGGAGTTATGTGGAGAGTCAACACGAGGAGTCATCAGTCCACTCGTGGATTAGGAACTCAACTCGAGGAGTTATGTGGAGAGTCAACACGACGAGTCATCAGTCGACTCGTGGACTTGGAACTCAACTAGAGGAATGACCTCAACTCGAGGAGTTACGTGTAGAATCTTCATGAGGACTTATCAGTCGACTCGTGGTCTCGGAACTCAACTCGAGGAGTGACCCCAACTCGAGGAGTTATGTGGAGAGTCAACACGAGGAGTCATCAGTCCACTCATGGATTCGGAACTCAACTCGAGGAGTGACCTCAACTCGAGGAGTTATGTGGAGAGTCAACACGACGAATCATCAGCCGACTCATGTACTCAGAACTCAACTCGAGGAGTTACGTGGGGAGTCGGGACAAGGACATATATTAGACGACTCGTGGACTTGGGACTCAACTCGAGGAGTTACGTGTAGAGGCGGCACGAGGACTTATTAGATGACTCGTGGAGTCGGAACTCAACTCGAGGAGCTATGTGGAGAGTCAATGCGAGGAGTCATCAGTCGACTCGTGGACTCGGAACTCAACTCGAGGAGTGACCTCAACTCGAGGAGTTACGTGCAGAGTCGTCATGAGGACTTATCAGTCAACTCGTGGTCTCGGAATTCAACTCGAGGAGTGACCTCAACTTGAGGAGTTATGCGTAGAGTCAACACGAGGAGTCATCAGTCGACTCGTGGACTCAGAACTCAACTCGAGGAGTTACGTGCAAAGTTGGCACGAGGAGTAATCAGTCGACTCGTGGACTCGGGACTCAACTCGAGGAGTGACCTCAACTCGAGGAGTTACGTGTAGAGTCGGCACGAGGACTTATTAGTCGACTCATGGACTCGGGACTCAACTCGAGGAGTTATGCAGAGAGTCAACACGAGGAGTTATCAGTTGACTCGTGGACTCGGAACTCAACTCGAGGAGTGACCACAACTCGAGGAGTTACGTGCAGAGGCGGCACGAGGACTTATCAATCCACTCGTGGTCTCGGAACTCCACTCGAGGAGTGACCTCAACTCGAGGAGTTATGTGGAGAGTCAACACGAGGAGTCATCAGTCCACTCGTGGACTCGGAACTCAACTCGAGGAGTGACCTCAACTTGAGGAGTTATGTGGAGAGTCAACACGACGACTCATCAGCCGACTCGTGTACTCGGAACTAAACTCGAGGAGTTACGTGGGGAGTCGGGACGAGGACTTATCACTCTACTCGTGGACTCCGGACTCAACTCGAGGAGTTACGTATAGAGGCGGCACTAGGACTTATCAGTCGACTCGTGGACTCGGGACTCAACTCGAGGAGTTATGCAGAGAGTCAACATGAGGAGTCATCAGTCGACTCGTGGACTCGGAACTCAACTCGAGGAGTGACCTCAACTCGAGGAGTTACGTGCAGAGTTGGCACGAGGACTTATCAGTCGACTCGTAGTCTCAGAACTCAACTCGAGGAGTGACCCCAACTTGAGGAGTTATGTGGAGAGTCAACACGAGGTGTCATCAGTCGACTCGTGGACTTGGAACTCAACTCGAGGAGTGACCTCAACTCGAGGAGTTACGTGCATAATTGTCACGAGGACTTATCAGTCGACTCGTGGTCTCGGAACTCAACTCGAGGAGTGAACCCAACTCGAGGAGTTATGTGGAGAGTCAATACGAGGAGTCATCAGTCCACTGGTGGATTTATAATTCAAATCGAGGAGTGACCTCAACTCGAGGAGTTATGTGGAGAGTCAACACGAGGTGTCATCAGTCGACTCGTGGACTTGGAACTCAACTAGAGGAATGACCTCAACTCGAGGAGTTACGTGCAGAATCGTCACGAGGACTTATCAGTCGATTCGTGGTCTCGGAACTCAACTCGAGGAGTGACCCCAACTCGAGGAGTTATGTGGAGAGTCAACACGAGGAGTCATCAGTCCACTCGAGGATTCGGAACTCAACTCGAGGAGTTATGTGGAGAGTCAACACGACGAGTCATCAGTCGACTCGTGGACTCGGAACTCAACTCGAGGAGTGACCTCAACTCGAGAAGTTACGTGGAGAGTCGGCACGAGGACTTATCAGTCAACTCGTGGTCTCGGAATTCAACTCGAGGAGTGACCTCAACTTGAGGAGTTATGTGAAGAGTCAACAGGAGGAGTCATCAGTCGACTCGTGGACTCAGAACTCAACTTGAGGAGTGACCTCAACTCGAGGAGTTACGTGCAAAGTTGGCACGAGGACTAATCAGTCGACTCGTGGACTCGGGACTCAACTCGAGGAGTTACGTGTAGAGTCGGCACGAGGACTTATTAGTCGACTCGTAGACTCGGGACTCAACTCGAGGAGTTATGCGTAGAGTCAACACGAGGAGTTATCAGTCGACTCGTGGACTCGGAACTCAACTCGAGGAGTGACCTCAACTCGAGGAGTTACGTGCAGAGTCGGCACGAGGACTTATAAGTCCACTCGTGGTCTCGGAACTCAACTCGAGGAGTGACCTCAACTCGAGGAGTTACGTGCAAAGTTGGCACGAGGACTAATCAGTCGACTCGTGGACTCGGGACTCAACTTGAGGAGTTACGTATAGAGGCGGCACGAGGACTTATCAGTCGACTCGTGGACTCGGGACTCAACTCGAGGAGTTATGCGGAGAGTCAACATGAGGAGTCATCAGTCGACTCGTGGACTCGGAACTCAACTCGAGGAGTGACCTCAACTCGAGGAGTTACGTGCAGAGTTGGCACGAGGACTTATCAGTCAACTCGTAGTCTCAGAACTCAACTCGAGGAGTGACCCCAACTTGAGGAGTTATGTGGAGAGTCAACACGAGGTGTCATCAGTCGACTCGTGGACTTGGAACTCAACTCGAGGAGTGACCTCAACTCGAGGAGTTACGTGCATAATTGTCACGAGGACTTATCAGTCGACTCGTGGTCTCGGAACTCAACTCGAGGAGTGAACCCAACTCGAGGAGTTATGTGGAGAGTCAATACGAGGAGTCATCAGTCCACTGGTGGATTTGTAATTCAAATCGAGGAGTGACCTCAACTCGAGGAGTTATGTGGAGAGTCAACACGAGGTGTCATCAGTCGACTCGTGGACTTGGAACTCAACTAGAGGAATGACCTCAACTCGAGGAGTTACGTGCAGAATCGTCACGAGGACTTATCAGTCGATTCGTGGTCTCGGAACTCAACTCGAGGAGTGACCCCAACTCGAGGAGTTATGTGGAGAGTCAACACGAGGAGTCATCAGTCCACTCGAGGATTCGGAACTCAACTCGAGGAGTTATGTGGAGAGTCAACACGACGAGTCATCAGTCGACTCGTGGACTCGGAACTCAACTCGAGGAGTGACCTCAACTCGAGGAGTTACGTGCAAAGTTGGCACGAGGACTAATCAGTCGACTCGTGGTCTCGGAATTCAACTCGTGGAGTGACCTCAACTCGAGGAGTTACGTGGAGAGTCGGCACGAGGACTTATCAGTCAACTCATGGTCTCGGAATTCAACTCGTGGAGTGACCTCAACTTGAGGAGATATGTGAAGAGTCAACAGGAGGAGTCATCAGTCGACTCGTGGACTCAGAACTCAACTCGAGGAGTGACCTCAACTCGAGGAGTTACGTGCAAAGTTGGCACGAGGACTAATCAGTCGACTCGTGGACTCGGGACTCAACTCGAGGAGTTACGTGTAGAGTCGGCACGAGGACTTATTAGTCGACTCGTAGACTTGGGACTCAACTCGAGGAGTTATGCGTAGAGTCAACACGAGGAGTTATCAGTCGACTCGTGGACTCGGAACTCAACTCGAGGAGTGACCTCAACTCGAGGAGTTATGTGGAGAGTCAACACGACGAATCATCAGCCGACTCATGTACTCAGAACTCAACTCGAGGAGTTACGTGGGGAGTCGGGATGAGGACTTATCAGTCGACTCGTGGACTCGGGACTCAACTCGAGAAGTTACGTGTAGAGGAGGCAAAAGGACTTATCAGTCGACTCGTGGACTCGGGACTCAACTCGAGGAGTTATGCGGAGAGTCAACACGAGGAGTCATCAGTCGACTCGTGGACTCGGAACTCAACTCGAGGAGTGACCTCAACTCGAGGAGTTACGTGCAGAGTTGGCACGAGGACTTATCAGTCGACTCGTAGTCTCAGAACTCAACTCGAGGAGTGACCTCAACTCGAGGAGTTACGTGTAGAGTCGGCACGAGGACTTATTAGTTGACTCGTGGACTCGGGACTCAACTCGAGGAGTTATGCGGAAAGTCAACACGAGGAGTTATCAGTCGACTCGTGGACTCGGAACTCAACTCGAGGAGTGACCTGAACTCGAGGAGTTACGTGCAGAGTCGGCACGAGGACTTATCAGTCCACTCGTGGTCTCGGAACTCCACTCGAGGAGTGACCCCAACTCGAGGAGTTACGTGGAGAGTCAACACGAGGAGTCATTAGTCCACTCGTGGATTCGGAACTCAACTCGAGGAGTTATGTGGAGAGTCAACACGACGAGTCATCAGTCGACTCGTGGACTCGGAACTCAACTCGAGGAGTGACCTCAACTCGAGAAGTTACGTGGAGAGTCGGCACGAGGACTTATCAGTCGACTCGTGGACTCGGGACTCAATTTCATGAGTGACCTTAACTTTAGGAGTTACGTGTAGAGTCGGCACGAGGATTTATCAGTCGACTCGTGGACTCGGGACTTAACTCGAGGAGTGACCTCAACTCCAGCAGTTATGCGGAGAGTCAACGCGAGGAGTCATCAGTCGACTCGTGGACTCGGAACTCAACTCGAGGAGTGACCTCAACTCGAGGAGTTACGTGCAGAGTCGGCATGAGAACTTATCAGTCGACTCGTGGTCTCGGAATTCAACTCGAGGAGTGACCTCAACTTGAGGAGTTATGTGAAGAGTCAACAGGAGGAGTCATCAGTCGACTCGTGGACTCAGAACTCAACTCGAGGAGTGACCTCAACTCGAGGAGTTACGTGCAAAGTTGGCACGAGGACTAATCATTCGACTCGTGGACTCGGGACTCAACTCGAGGAGTGACCTCAACTCGAGGAGTTACGTGTAGAGTCGGCACGAGGACTTATTAGTCGACTCGTGGACTCGGGACTCAACTTGAGGAGTGACCTGAACTCGAGGAGTTATGGATAGAGTCAACAAGAGGAGTTATCAGTCGACTCGTGGACTCGGAACTCAACTCGAGGAGTGACCTCAACTCGAGGAGTTACGTGCAGAGTCGGCACGAGGACTTGTAAGTCCACTCGTGGACTCGGAACTCAACTCGAGGAGTGACCTCAACTTGAGGAGTTATGTGGAGAGTCAACACGACGAGTCATCAGCCGACTCGTGTACTCGGAACTCAACTCTAGGAGTTACGTGTTGAGTCGGGATGAGGACTTATCAGTCGACTCGTGGACTCGGGACTCAACTCGAGGAGTTACGTGTTGAGTCGGGATGAGGACTTATCAATCCACTCGTGGTCTCGGAACTCCACTCGAGGAGTGACCCCAACTAGAGGAGTTATGTGGAGAGTCAACACGAGGAGTCATCAGTCCACTCGTGGACTCGGAACTCAACTCGAGGAGTGACCTCAACTCGAGGAGTTACGTATAGAGTCGGCACGAGGACTTATTAGTCGACTCATGGACTCGGGACTCAACTCGAGGAGTTATGCAGAGAGTCAACACGAGGAGTTATCAGTTGACTCGTGGACTCGGAACTCAACTCGAGGAGTGACCTCAACTCGAGGAGTTACGTGCAGAGGCGGCACGAGGACTTATCAATCAACTCGTGGTCTCGGAACTCCACTCGAGGAGTGACCCCAACTCGAGGAGTTATGTGGAGAGTCAACACAAGGAGTCATCAGTCCACTCGTGGACTCGGAACTCAACTCGAGGAGTGACCTCAACTTGAGGAGTTATGTGGAGAGTCAACACGACGAGTCATCAGCCGACTCGTGTACTCGGAACTCAACTCGAGGAGTTACGTGGGGAGTCGGGACGAGGACTTATCAGTCTACTCGTGGACTCGGGACACAACTCGAGGAGTTACGTATAGAGGCGGCACGAGGACTTATCAGTCGACTCGTGGACTCGGGACTCAACTCGAGGAGTTATGCGGAGAGTCAACATGAGGAGTCATCAGTCGACTCGTGGACTCGGAACTCAACTCGAGGAGTGACCTCAACTCGAGGAGTTACGTGCAGAGTTGGCACGAGGACTTATCAGTCGACTCGTAGTCTCAGAACTCAACTCGAGGAGTGACCCCAACTTGAGAAGTTATGTGGAGAGTCAACACGAGGTGTCATCAGTCGACTCGTGGACTTGGAACTCAACTCGAGGAGTTACGTGCATAATTGTCACGAGGACTTATCAGTCGACTCGTGGTCTCGGAACTCAACTCGAGGAGTAACCCCGACTCGAGGAGTTATGTGGAGAGTCAATACGAGGAGTCATCAGTCCACTGGTGGATTTGTAATTCAAATCGAGGAGTGACCTCAACTCGAGGAGTTATGTGGAGAGTCAACACGAGGTGTCATCAGTCGACTCGTGGACTTGGATCTCAACTAGAGGAATGACCTCAACTCGAGGAGTTACGTGCAGAATCGTCACGAGGACTTATCAGTCGATTCGTGGTCTCGGAACTCAACTCGAGGAGTGACCCCAACTCGAGGAGTTATGTGGAGAGTCAACACGAGGAGTCATCAGTCCACTCGTGGATTCGGAACTCAACTCGAGGTGTCATCAGTCGACTCGTGGACTCGGAACTCAACTAGAGGAGTGACCTCAACTCGAGAAGTTACGTGGAGAGTCGGCACGAGGACTTATCAGTCGACTCGTGGACTCGGGACTCAATTTCATGAGTGACCTTAACTTGAGGAGTTACGTGTAGAGTCGGCACGAGGATTTATCAGTCGACTCGTGGACTCAGGACTTAACTCGAGGAGTGACCTCAACTCCAGCAGTTATGCGGAGAGTCAACGCGAGGAGTCATCAGTCGACTTGTGGACTCGGAACTAAACTCGAGGAGTGACCTCAACTCGAGGAGTTACGTGCAGAGTCGCCATGCGGACTTATCAGTCAACTCGTGGTCTCGGAATTCAACTCGAGGAGTGACCTCAACTTGAGGAGTTATGTGAAGAGTCAACAGGAGGAGTCATCAGTCGACTCGTGGACTCAGAACTCAACTCGAGGAGTGACCTCAACTCGAGGAGTTACGTGCAAAGTTGGCACGAGGACTAATCAGTCGACTCGTGGACTCGGGACTCAACTCGAGGAGTTACGTGTAGAGTCGGCACGAGGACTTATTAGTCGACTCGTAGACTCGGGACTCAACTCGAGGAGTTATGCGTAGAGTCAACACAAGGAGTTATCAGTCGACTCGTGGACTCGGAACTCAACTCGAGGAGTGACCTCAACTCGAGGAGTTACGTGCAGAGTCGGCACGAGGACTTATAAGTCCACTCGTGGTCTCGGCACTCCACTCGAGGAGTAACCCCAACTCGAGGAGTTATGTGGAGAGTCAACACGAGGAGTCATCAGTCCACTCGTGGACTCGGAACTCAACTCGAGGAGTGACCTCAACTTGAGGACTTATGTGGAGAGTCAACACGACGAGTCATCAGCCGACTCGTGTACTCGGAACTCAACTCGAGGAGTTACGTGGGGAGTCGGGATGAGGACTTATCAGTCGACTCGTGGACTCGGGACTCAACTCGAGGAGTTACGTGTAGAGGAGGCACGAGGACTTATCAGTCGACTCGTGGACTCGGGACTCAACTCGAGGAGTTATGCGGAGTGTTGTCGCAGTTTTTCGGACAACGATTTAGGAGTCGTAGACGGTTAGACCCAAGGCTGGACCAAGTGGTCTCGTCTCGACTCGAGCGTGTCGGGCTTGGTATCCCAAGCCGTCCCTTAGCTGTAGATGATCTCTATCTCGTCCAAGCACCTGAAACGTGAACAGAAAGGTGTGAACTACAAAGGGGAAACAGAGGGGTTGCCTCTGTTTACCTCTCCGACGCTCAACATTAGTAGGATTGAGGTGGTTTGTAGAGGGTTTAGTGTTTAGAGGTCGAGACTTGAGAGAAACGAGCGAGGTACGAGTTCGACAGCGTTTCAGTACTCAAATTCGGAGTACCTGGACCAAGGGAGGTGCACGCCGGAGACGATGTGCGCGCCGGAGGAGGCGGCCGGGCTCAAGGCGGCACCGGCGGCCCAGGAGACGTCGAGGAAGACCCGCTCGGGTCGAGGGGCAGCGCCTTGGCGCTCACCGGCGGTCTGGGTGGCGCGCGCGCGCCGGAGGCAGCCGTGCCTGGAGCGGCCGACGCTGGAAAGGGCGTGCCGGAGGAGGTCGGCCGCGGGAATGGCGCCTCGGCCACGGGAGGCACGGCCTGGGTCGACCCCGACCTCGAGGGAGCCCTCACCCAGCCGGGCGAGGCTGTCGGGACGCCCGCCTGTCGCGTTGGCGGGGGGAGCCGCTCGGGCGCAGCGACCGGCCCCGGGGAAGCCGCGCACGGCAAAACCAGCGCCGGGGGGGGCGCGTCGGCCGGCGTCGGCGCCTTCTGTGCCGGTCCCGACGTGGGGGAGGTCGCCGGGTGCCCTGGAGACCACGCCCAGGAGGAGAGCCCCCCGAGCCCAGCTGCGCCGGCGAGGGAGGGTGCGGCCGGGGAATCGCCGGCGCCGGGGGACGCCGCCCGTGGAGGCGCCAGCGCTAGTCAGGAGGCGGCCCGGCCTGGCAGCGCCGGGCAGGAGGTGGCGGCTCGTCTGGCCCCTGGGGAAACCCTAGGCCCGAATGGGCAGGGCTTGTGTGGTGAAGACCCAGCCGGCTGGGAATTGGGCCGGGCCGGCAGGTCAGGCGCGCGGGAAGAGGACCCGGCCGGGCAGGGGCCGGACTGGGCCGGTGGGCCACGCGCGCGCGAGGGAGACCCGACCAGCCGGGGCCTGGGCCGGTCTGCCGGGCCGGGTGCACACGGGGCGAGCGTTGGGGCGCCCGGGCAGGGCCCACGGGCCGAAGGCTTGACCAGCCGGGCCCGCGCATGGAGGAGCCACCCAGCCAAGAGACGGGCTGGGTCCTCGGGCTGCACGCGTACGCCGGGGGGAACACGGCCGGCCGGGAGCCGAGCCGGCCCGACGACGATGGACCGACCGGGCGGCGATCGGGTGCGCCCTCGAGCGAGCACGCCGGGGCCGAGGGGAGCCAGCCGGCTTGTGAGGGCGGCCATGACGAGGCCCCACCTTGTACAAGCGCGGGCCGCGACGCCGACCGTTCGAGTGACTCGCCCAACCACCACGACGCACCTGTCGCGTCGCTTTCCTCGACCGTGCGGGAAGAAACGCGAGCCTCGGCCTTCCCGGTTGGAGAGTCGGCCATACGGGGCGAGCTCGATTGCTCGGGCATTGACGTCCCGAGTTCGCTCTCGATCATCAACTTCACGAGTCTAAGAAGGCGTTACAGTATCCCAGAGTGCGTGTCGATCCTGAGGCCATTACCCGACGACCTTCCTACTCGCCCGCGCAAGGGGTACGCAGCGGTCCACGAGGCGAGTCTCCGCGGAGGACTAAGACTTCCCTTTCAGCCGATCATCCAAGAATTGTTGGTTCGCTTAAGGGTGCACGCCTCGCAGATGTCCCCGTCCTTTTATCGGGTGGTTGCGGCGTGCCACATGATGTTTTTTCGGGCGAAGAAGAGGGTCATCACTGCCGACGATATTCAGAACCTCATGATGGTGCGAGGGGTGCCCGGGAAGCCTGGCTTCTACCTGGCGTCGCACCGCAAGCGCCTCGCCATTCTCACCAAGGTGAACTCGAAGCACAGATACCCTTGGGTATGGGTGTCCGAATCGTCTTTCGGGGTCGCGCCCCTCGTCTTCGGCCCTGTGGCCGACTTTCCACCCATGGGTGACATCGAAGGATCCGAGCTCGACGCGGTGATCAGAGCGGTTCCAGAATCGAGGCGGCAAGGAACGCTCTTCGAGTCCCCAGACCTAATGGCAAGGACGGGGTGGTTCGTGCCTAGTGACGATGCTCCTTTGTGCCCCGACCTCGACGCGGGGGTCCCGGAGGATCCCGAGTCTGAGGCGGGGGGGTCGTCAGCTCCCTCCCCCAATGCGGGGGGTACTGGCCACGCATATACTTTCGTGTTATTGTTGTTTCCCATTATTTGTGCTTGTCGTCATGTTTTAACTGACAAACGCTCTTCTGTCCTCTGTAGGTACCATGGCTCGACGTCATCGACCGCGCGCGCAAATGTCGAGAGCGATGCCCGCTGACGACGCTACGATTGCGGCTCGCCCCCCAGCCGAGGCCCGTCGCGGGGGGTCACCATCGCGAGCGAGGAATGAGGCGATCTCTTCCAACAAGCGGCCATCATCGCCGGCTTCTCTCGGGTCACCGTCCGGTCACAAACGCGCTCACACGTCGACGGTGTCAGACAGTTTGGACTCCATGCTCTTAGCGGAGGCGGCAGAGTTGAGAGACCAGTGCTCCCGGGGAATCCTTGAGACCTCCTTGCGGGATTTCAAGGGCCTGCTGACAACGAGCGATCTTGAGCACTTCTAGAACGGGATCGGCGACGCCCGAAAGGTATGACTCGTTCTCATGTGTTATGTATCGTTGTCGCGCTTATTGTGACTATACGCATTTCCCTCGTTTCCACAGATGCTCGCACGCCAAGAGCGGAGCGATCGCATTCTTCGAGACATGCTACGACGCATGCAGATCATGGAAAAGGAGAAGGCGAGCATGACGGCTGCGCACGCTGCCGCCCTAGCGGAGGTTTGCACCGCCCAAGAGTTTGCGACGCTAGAGAAGGAGCTGGAACGAGCTCGCGGAGAATCGGCCGCCGAGAAAGTGCTTCGTGAGAAGGCGGAGCAAGCAGCTGACACCTTTCTGGGGGAAACGAAGAAACTCCAGGCGGCACTCTCGAGCCGGGATGCGGAGCTGAGCATCGTCCATGCTCGGCTATCGGCGAGCGAGATTGCTCGAGTCAAGGTGGAGAGGGAGAGGGACACCTTGCGGGCGGAGATGCAAACGCTCGCCGAGGAGAAGGAAGATGCCGTGCGATCCAAGACGGACGTGGAGGACGACTGGGACTTGACGTTGGAGGCGGCCCGATACGAAGCGGCGAGGCGAGTCCGAGACGCGACCGCGAAGGAGAATGCGTCCCGCGGGACTACATTTTCTTTCTTTAACGCCATGTTCCCTCCTTACGATGACGAGCCGCCGGAGGACGACTTGCATCCACAGATCCCCGCCGAGGCTGCTCAGTCGACGACCCACCAGCCTGGCGGAGAAGCCGTTGGCGGGTTTGGCGCCCCTGACCCGGAAGGAGATGAAGAGCAAGTCGACTTTGGCTCGGACTAGTTGGGTTTTCCTTGGTTTTTCGCGCACTTGTTTAGCGCTCGCTTTATGCTTTCTTTCGGATTATCGTTATGTTTGCGTCGTACTTTCATACTTTTCTTATTGGGTTGTTTACGCAACATCATTTTGCTTTTGATTGAAGCTTTCTTTTCATCGTGCGTCTTATTTTCTCGACTTGCTACGCCTAGTGTAATCGATTTGCGCAATTTGAATGGTGCGTGTCTTACGAGCCCGGCTTGCTATGCTTAGCGTAACCGGTTGGCACGGCTTACTGCCGCATTTGGCGGCGAAGTTTCCCGCAGACGCTGGCTAGACCAGTTTTATCCGGCGGGTGTGATTTCCGGCCATCCATTTGTGACTCGCTGCCTATCGGCGTGCGCGAGCTGGGTGGCCGTCGTGCTCATCCTCCGGCGAGTACGCTACCTATCAGCGTGCGTATCGGGATGGGTTTGCAGCTCCCAGTGAGCGTGGTACTCGTTGGTACGCGTGTCACGTTTTGGGTTTTGGCTGCCGAGATCGACAATCCGGTGCGCGGACGTGATCCATCGATGCCTTGCGGCCTATCGGTGCGCAAGGTGCATCGGTGCACGAGAGGGTCGCAGCAAAAGACGTGCGAGGCCGGAGGTCCGGTGCGCGGATCCAACTCATCGACGTTTCGCTATCTCTCGGCATACGGCCTCGACCCGTGCGAGAGCGTCGCACGAGGAGGGTTCGAAGTCGGAGATCCGGTGCGCGGATCCGATTTACGGGTGTTTTGTTACCGCTTGGCGCGTGGGAAGTGGAGTAAGCGAGCTCGTTACTCTCGCCCTATCCCACTTAGCCCCCCGAGTTTCTTGGGTGCTCGTAGAGGAAGCTAGAAATTAAGATACAATGTTTTGAAGTGAAATGTAATTCATTAAATTATCGAAATGGTTCAAAAATTACATCCCAGGCCGTTGGCCAAACTTGAAATTGTAAATTGCCTTTGCTAGAATTGAAAGTTACATGAGAACAACAAAGCGTAAAAATGGGCGAATGAACATTTATTGATAATTTTGTCGGAGATGCTCCGCATTCCACGGGTGTGTGAACACGAGTCCCTCCATGTTCTCGAGCTCGTATGTGCCATTGTGGATGGCTCGGCGCACACGGTACGGGCCTTCCCAGGTGGGGCCTAGAACTCCCGCACCTTGCACTTTGGTGTTTTGGAACACCCTTCGAAGGACGAGGCTTCCGTCGGCGAACTTCCGCAGCTTGATCTTCGAGTTGTAGTACTTCTCGACCTTCCTCTTCTGCACAGCAAGCCGGGTAAGTGCGTCCGCCCTCCTTTCATCTATGAGGTCTAGCTCGAGCCTGATCGCGTCATCGTTGGCGGCTTCGTCGTACTCCTCGATGCGCAAGGTTGGCAACTTGATCTCGACGGGTACCACAGCCTCGACGCCGAACGCGAGAGCGAAAGGGGTTTCGCCGGTCGCGTTTCGGGCGGTGGTGCGGTATGCCCATAAGACCATGGGGAGCTCGTCAGCCCAAGCCCCCTTTCTTGCCTCCAGCTTCTTCTTCAGGTTCTCCTTGATCGTCTTATTCACCGCCTCGACCTGACCGTTGGCTTGGGGATGGCGGGGAGAGGAGAAAGTCTTGCTAATGCCAAGCTGTTCGCACATTTCTCGGAGGCGCGCATTGTCGAATTGTTTTCCGTTGTCGGTTACAATTGACGCAGGGATCCCGAAGCGGTAGATGATGTTTCTCCAAATGAAGCTTGTCGTGTTCGCCTCGGTGATCTTTGCTAGCGGTTCAGCCTCTACCCACTTCGTGAAGTAATCGATAGCCACGATCGCGTGCTTGTATTGTCTCGGGGCCGTAGGTAGCTCGCCGATGAGGTCGATTCCCCACTTCGCGAAAGGTCACGGCACGATAATCGGACACAAAGGGGCCGGTGCTTGGCGCGGAATGTGGGCGAACCTTTGGCACTTGTCACACTTCTTGGCCCACTCGTGGGAGTCCTTTTTCAAGGTTGGCCAGAAATATCCAAGTCTTAGCAACTTCAATGCCAAAGATTGCCCGGCGGCATGGTTACCGCACACCCCCTCGTGCACCTCGTGGAGTGCTTTCCTCGCCTCCACCTTGGTCAGGCAACAGAGAAGGGGCATAGAGTAGCCTCTCTTGAACAAATTATCCTCCCTCACCGTGTACTTTGGGGCTAGGCTTCTCAGCTTTCTAGCTTCTTCTTTATCCTCGGGGACGACTCCTCGTTCAAGGAATTCCACGAGCGGGGTCATCCATGAGGGAGGCGGAGTCTCGTCAATGACCCCTACGTCGCCTCTCGAGACGTAGGGTCGGGTTAACACTTCGATTGGGACGCTGCCCTCGCCCTCCTCGTCTATCCCAGACGCGAGGCGAGCTAGGGCGTCGGCGTCGACGTTCGCCTCTCGAGGAACCTGGACGATCTCGAACCACGATAGGGCCTCCAAGTTCTTTTGGGCCTTAGACAAGTAGGCGATCATGTGTGGCTCCTTTGCGGCGTAGTCGCCTTTAACCTGATTCACGATCAATTGCGAGTCGCAATGGATGCGCAGGTTTTGGGCGCCCAACTTGTTCGCTAGCTCCAAGCCAACGATCAGAGCCTCGTACTCTGCCTCGTTGTTGGAAGCCTTGAACTCGAACCGCAGGGCGTATCTCAGCTTTTCCCTATCGGGATTTGTGAGAACAACGCCGGCGCCAGCCCCCCGGGCGTTTGACGCGCCATCCACGTGCAAGTCCCAGACTGGCCCTATCGGGTCGTTGGTTCTCTTCTTTGACGACTTGCTATGGTCGTCCTCCTTGTCTTCTGTGGTCTTACTACTCTCGTCGCCCTCGTTGGTTGGGGGCGCGCTTGTGAACTCGGCGATGAAGTCGGCGAGGGCCTGACCCTTAATGGCGGTTCTCGGTTGGAACTCGACCCCGTACTCGCCCAGCTCTTGGGACCATATCGCCATTCGAGAGGAGGTCCCTTTTTGAAGGGCCTTCTCGATGGGATGCCCCGAGCGGACCACGATGGGGTGCGCCTGGAAGTAGGGCCGGAGCTTTCTCGCGCTCATGACGAGGGCGAGGGATAGTCTCTCGATCTTGGGGTATCGAGTTTCGGCGTCGAGGAGCGCCTTGCTGACGTAGTAGACCGGCCATTGCACCTTGTCTTCTTCGCGTATGAGAACCGCGCTCACGGCCCTATCGGAAACCGCGAGGTAGAGGAACAAGGTTTCGCCATTCTTCGGCTTTGCAAGGAACGGGGGGGAGGTGAAATAGGCTTTCATATCGCGGAATGCTTCCTCGCACTCCTCCGTCCACACGAACCCGTCGGTCTTCTTCAGTGCCTTGAAGAACGGTTGGCACCTGTCAGTGGCTTTGGAAACAAATCGCGTCAGGGCGGCGATCCTTCCCGTCAAGCTTTGAACTTCTTTGACCTTTTGTGGCGACCTCATCTCTAAGATCGCCTTAATCTTCTCGGGATTGGCCTCGATCCCGCGGCGGCTCACCATGTAGCCCAGAAACTTTCCAGACTCGACCCCGAAAGCGCACTTGTTGGGGTTAAGCTTCATCTTGTAGCGCCGCAGAATCGTGAACATTTCCCTAAGGTCTCGAACGTGGTCGTGGGCTTTGAGGCTTTTGACAAGCATGTCATCCACGTAGACCTCCATAGTCTTGCCAATTTGATTGGCGAACATGCGGTTCACCAACCTTTGATACGTTGCTCCCGCATTTTTGAGGCCAAAGGGCATGACTTTGTAGCAGTAGAGTCCGCGGTTCGTAACAAAGGTGGTCTTGATCTGATCCGGCTCGTGCATGCGGATCTGGTTGTAGCCTGAATAGGCGTCCATGAAGCTCAGCAACTCGTGGCCCGCCGTGGCGTCCACGAGCTGCTCGATCCTCGGGAGAGGGAAGCTGTCTTTCGGGCAGGCTTTGTTGAGATCTTTGTAGTCGATACAGATCCGCCACTTCCCGTTTGGCTTCTTGACCATTACCACATTGGACACCCACTTGGGGTGCTCCGCCTCCCTGATGAAGTCGGCGGCGAGAAGTTTGTCAACTTTTTCACCAATGGCTTGGTACCTCTTTCCACTGAACGCCCGTCGCGGTTGAACGCCCTCGGCCACTCTTTTGTCGTCGTTGAGACGATGAACCATGATCTCGGGGTCGATCCCCGGCATGTCGGCGTGTGTCCACGCAAAGACATCTTTGTGCTCTCGGAGGAAAGCGGCGAGCTCGATTCGGGTCTCAGGCGGGAGTTGGGCGCCTACCTTGACTACTTGGTCAGGTTTGGCGTCGTCCAACACGACGGGAACGAGGTCGTCCGGTGTCTCCACCTTTCGACGCTCGACTTCGTCCCTTTGGTCTAGCTCTCCGAAGGTGCCTCCTTCCTCTAACTTGCACGGGAATTTCTCTCCGAGTTGGAAGACGGTGCTCACCACCTTCCCTTTCCCTTTTCCGTCCACGCCCTGGATGTAGCACATCCTCGCCATGGATTGGTCTCCCAACATCACGGCGATCCCTTTATCGGTCGGGAACTTCATCATCAGGTGGTACGTGGACGTTATGGCCTTCAACCGATTGAGAGTCGGGCGGCCGACGATGATGTTGTAAGCCGAGGGCTGATCCACCACCAGGAACGACACGATGTGGGTAACCTCGAGCCCCCCCAGCGTACCGAAGGTAACCGGGAGGTCGATAGTTCCCTCCGTCATAACCCTCTCCCCAGAGAAGCCGAAGAGCGGGGTCGAGATCGGGGTCGGTCTTACCCCGGACAGCTTCATCCTGTCCAACGCAGATTTGAAGATTATGTCGGCGGAGCTCCCATTGTCGATCAGGATTCTCCGGACGAGGTTGTTGGCGACCGGGGCAGAGACGACTATCGCGTCGTTGTGTGGATGGAGAACTCGCGTTGCTTCTTGTCCGGTGAAGAACATGGACTCGAAGGGGGCCGGAGGAGGGACCTCGTACGTATGGTTGATGTAGTGCGCTATTTTCCCTTGGGAAACTTCGCGCACGTACTTCTTCCTTTGCGTAGCCGAGTCTCCGAACTCCGGGCCACCCAAGATTGCACCCACGACGTGAAGTTGCGAGCTCTCCGGCTCTTCGTTTGTCGAGCGGTCCGTGACAGTCACCGTCGCCGGACCTTTCTTCCCTTGCCGCGGGCGACCTCCGTGCGCCGCGGCCGTCCCGATAGTTCTCAGGACGTACTCTTTCAGCTTCCCATCTTGAATCAGGGCCTCAATCTGACGCTTGAGTTGATAGCATTCGGATGTCAGGTGCCCGTGATCTTGATGGTAGTCACAGTACTTGCTTTGATCCCTCTTGGCGGGATCCTTCGTGAGCGGGGTCGGGCTCCCCAACTTGTCACGGTGCAGAGCTAGGATTTGCTCCGGCGGAGTGTTCAGAGGAGTGAATGGCGAGAACCTCCGGAAGCTGTCGACATGCGACGGCTTCGGCCCGGGGAGGGAACGGCCGTTAGGGGCCTGGCTCCCCTTATTCCTCCTCTTTCGGGGGTCGGGACGATCTTCATCTCGATCGTCGCGGCGACGACTCCCCTGTCCTCCTGCCTTTCGGCCATCTCGGCCATCGAGATAGTCCTCGACTCACATGTATGTGCGGGCTCTTGTCATCAGCTCCGCCATGTCACGCGGGACCTGGCCAACAATAGACTTGAGGAAGTCGCTCGTGCGCACTCCCTCGGTGATCGCCGTGATGGCGTCCCTGTCGTCGAACCCTTCGACCTTGTGAGACTCCTCGGTGAAGCGAGCGAGGTATTGTCTCAACGTCTCGTCTCTTCCTTGTCGGATAGAGAGGAGGTGGGTCTTTGGCTTCTTTTGCGCCACGAGGGTGGCGAATCGGGCGAGGAAAGCCTCTCGCAAGGCCCGGAAAGACGGGATGCTTCCCGGCCTCAAGCTTCGGAACCATTCAAACCCCGAGCCTGTGAGGGTCAGGCTGAAGGCTTGGCAAAGGGTGGCGTCCGCCTGCCCCTGCATAGTCATCCACGTCTCATAGTGTTGGACGTGGAAGTGGGGATCCGTACGTCCATCGTAGGGGGGAATGGACGGTAACTTGAAGTTCCCCACGCATGGTTGCGCGAGGATTTGCGCGGCGAAGGGAGAGTATGATTCCTCGATCCCTCCGTACGGCCTTTGCCTCCCCGACTCCCTCATTTCGATGATTTGATTCTAGAGGCTTTGAATCATCGTGACCATGTCGAGCCCGTTAGCGGGGCCGACCGTCGGGGCCACGGGAGTCACCGGTTGGCGTTCGTTGGACGCTTGGTCCACGACATTGGCCTGCGGCCGGCCGAGAGTTGCGGCGGGGAGCGCGTCCCTTCGAGAGTTTAGCCTTTGGCGGAGATCCTCCCCTCGGGAGTTTCTCTGCGCCGTCAAGCGCTCTCTAAGGTCCGCACTCGGTGCGGGGCGAGGCGAGGTCGCCCTTGGTCGGGCCGTCCGGCGGGCGCTTCAGCTGTCGGCCCCATCGTCTACCAGGGTCGCTCTCTCCTCGGCGAGGGGCCGTGTCCGGCCGCCTCTTGAAACCAAGGGGGCGAGTCCCCGGGAATGTGACCGTGCCTGCTGCCGCGCTAGGTGCGACGGCCCGGCCAAAGCGTCGTTGGGCCTCTCGGGCCGCGGAGGGGCGAGGCTAGGCGTTGCCTCGTTGGTCCTCGACTCCCCCACATATTTCGGAGTCGGAGTAGTCTTTGGCGGACCTATCTTCGACGTCATAACCGAGGATGTCGGCTATGAGCGAACCGTCGACGCCGGGGCGGTCAAGGAGCTCCGCAAGCCGCCGGGCTGTGTCCTCTCGGAGCACGGCCTCGGGGTCAATCATCGGATCTTGGGGCTGGCTCTCGCTATCGCGAGGTTGCCCTTCAAGACGATGTGCGAGGCGTCGAAGACCGTACCTCGAGCTCGTTGCTCGGGTGCCCGCGGAGGTAGTGGGAATGTGACTCATCTCTCGAGAGTCGTGAGAACAA
Source organism: Urtica dioica subsp. dioica (assembly GCF_054948205.1). Taxonomy (NCBI): domain Eukaryota; kingdom Viridiplantae; phylum Streptophyta; class Magnoliopsida; order Rosales; family Urticaceae; genus Urtica; species Urtica dioica. Next base: position 40,130,262 of record NC_142759.1, on the reverse strand, counting down.
AGGGAGAAAACTGGTAGAGGGAATGCGTTGCCAAGGTCGAGAGATCCCCTCCTTCTAGCGCCAAAATGTTGTCGCAGTTTTTCGGACAACGATTTAGGAGTCGTAGACGGTTAGACCCAAGGCCGGACCAAGTGGTCTCGTCTCGACTCGAGCGTGTCGGGCTTGGTATCCCAAGCCGTCCCTTAGCTGTAGATGATCTCTATCTCGTCCAAGCACCTAAAACGTGAACAGAAAGGTGTGAACTACAAAGGGGAAACAGTGGGGTTGCCTCTGTTTACCGCTCCGACGCTCAACATTAGTAGGATTGAGGTGGTTTGTAGAGGGTTTAGTGTTTAGAGGTCGAGACTTGAGAGAAACGAGCGAGGTACGAGTTCGACAGCGTTTCAGTACTCAAATTCGGATTACCTGGACCAAGGGAGGTACCTTGGTATTTATAGGCGACCAAGGAGCGTCGTGGACAGCCCCTTGGCCGAGAGACGCCTCTGACCCGGCCATGGACGTCTCTGACCCGGCCATGGCCGGCTCTGACTCGGCCGTGGAGGCCATGGCCGGCTCTAACCCGGCCATGGCCGGCTCTGACTCGGCCGTGGAGGCCATGGCCGGCTCTGACCCGGCCATGGCCGGCTCTGACTCGGCCGCGGAGGCCATGGCCGGCTCTGACCCGGCCATGGCCGGCTCTGACTCGGCCGTGGGGGCCATGGCCGGCTCTGACCCGGCCATGGCCGGCTCTGTCTCGGCCGTGGAAGCCATGGCCGGCTCTGACCCGGCCATGGCCGGCCTTGAGGTGGCCGTGCGCCGGGAGAGGCTCGGGGAGGCCGTCATATGATGTCGTTGCCGTGCCGGGCCGGGACGGACCGGTAACACAGAGAGTCAACACGAGGAGTCATCAGTCGACTCGTGGACTCGGAACTCAACTCGAGGAGTGACCTCAACTCGAGGAGTTACGTGCAGAGTTGGCACGAGGACTTATCAGTCGACACGTAGTCTCAGAACTCAACTCGAGGAGTGACCTCAACTCGAGGAGTTACGTGTAGAGTCGGCACGAGGACTTATTAGTTGACTCGTGGACTCGGGACTCAACTCGAGGAGTTATGCGGAAAGTCAACACGAGGAGTTATCAGTCGACTCGTGGACTCGGAACTCAACTCGAGGAGTGACATGAACTCGAGGAGTTACGTGCAGAGTCGGCACGAGGACTTATCAGTCCACTCGTGGTCTCGGAACTCCACTCGAGGAGTGACCCCAACTCGAGGAGTTATGTGGAGAGTCAACACGAGGAGTCATTAGTCCACTCGTGGATTCGGAACTCAACTCGAGGAGTTATGTGGAGAGTCAACACGACGAGTCATCAGTCGACTCGTGGACTCGGAACTCAACTCGAGGAGTGACCTCAACTCGAGAAGTTACGTGGAGAGTCGGCACGAGGACTTATCAGTCGACTCGTGGACTCGGGACTCAATTTCATGAGTGACCTTAACTTTAGGAGTTACGTGTAGAGTCGGCACGAGAATTTATCACTCGACTCGTGGACTCGGGTATTAACTCGAGGAGTGACCTCAACTCCAGCAGTTATGCGGAGAGTCAACGCGAGGAGTCATCAGTCGACTAGTGGACTCGGAACTCAACTCGAGGAGTGACCTAAACTCGAGGAGTTACGTGCAGAGTCGGCATGAGGACTTATCAGTCGACTCGTGGTCTCGGAATTCAACTCGAGGAGTGACCTCAACTTGAGGAGTTATGTGAAGAGTCAACAGGAGGAGTCATCAGTCGACTCGTGGACTCAGAACTCAACTCGAGGAGTGACCTCAACTCGAGGAGTTACGTGCAAAGTTGGCACGAGGACTAATTAGTCGACTCGTGGACTCGGGACTCAACTCGAGGAGTGACCTCAACTCGAGGAGTTACGTGTAGAGTCGGCACGAGGACTTATTAGTCAACTCGTGGACTCGGGACTCAACTCGAGGAGTGACCTGAACTCGAGGAGTTATGCATAGAGTCAACAAGAGGAGTTATCAGTCGACTCGTGGACTCGGAACTCAACTCGAGGAGTGACCTCAACTCGAGGAGTTACGTGCAGAGTCGGCACGAGGACTTATAAGTCCACTCGTGGACTCGGAACTCAACTCGAGGAGGGACCTCAACTTGAGGAGTTATGTGGAGAGTCAACACGACGAGTCATCAGCCGACTCGTGTACTCGGAACTCAACTCTAGGAGTTACGTGTGGAGTCGGGATGAGGACTTATCAGTCGACTCGTGGACTCGGGACTCAACTCGCGGAGTTACGTGTAGAGGAGGCACGAGGACTTATCAGTCGAGTCGTGGACTCGGGACTCAAGTCGAGGAGTTATGCGGAGAGTCAACACGAGGAGTCATCAGTCGACTCGTGGACTCGGAACTCAACTCGAGGAGTGACCTCAACTCGATGAGTTACGTGCAGAGTTGGCACGAGGACTTATCAATCGACTCGTAGTCTCAGAACTCAACTCGAGGAGTGACATCAACTCGAGGAGTTACGTGTAGAGTCGGCACGAGGACTTATTAGTTGACTCGTGGACTCGGGACTTAACTCGGGGAGTTATGCGGAAAGTCAACACGAGGAGTTATCAGTCGACTCGTGGGCTCGGAACTCAACTCGAGGAGTGACCTCAACTCGAGGAGTTACGTGCAAAGTCGGGACCATGACTTATCAGTCCACTCGTGGTCTCGGAACTCCACTCGAGGAGTGACCCCAACTCGAGGAGTTATGTGGAGAGTCATTACGAGGAGTCATCAGTCCACTCGTGGACTCGGAACTCAACTCGAGGAGTGAATTCAACTTGAGGAGTTATGTGGAGAGTCAGCACGACGAGTCATCAGCCGACTCGTGTACTCGGAACTCAACTCGAGGAGTTACGTGGGGAGTCAGGACGAGGACTTATCAGTCGACTCATGGACTTAGGACTCAACTCGAGGAGTTACGTGTAGAGGCGGCACGAGGACTTATCAGTCGACTCGTGGACTCGGGACTCAACTCGTGGAGTTATGCGGAGAGTCAACACGACGTGTCATCAGTCGACTCGTGGACTTGGAACTCAACTAGAGGAATGACCTCAACTCGAGGAGTTTCGTGCAGAATCGTCACGAGGACTTATCAGTCGACTCGTGGTCTCGGAACTCAACTCGAGGACTGACCCCAACTCGAGGAGTTATGTGGAGAGTCAACACGAGGAGTCATCAGTCCACTCGTGGATTCGGAACTCAACTCGAGGAGTGACCTCAACTCGAGGAGTTACGTGTAGAGTCAACACGACGAGTCATCAGTCGACTCGTGGACTTGGAACTCAACTCGAGGAGTGATCTCAACTCGAGAAGTTACGTGGAGAGTCGGCACGAGAACTTATCAGTCGACTCGTGGACTCGGGACTCAATTTGAGGAGTGACCTTAACTTGAGGAGTTACGTGTAGAGTCGGCACGAGGATTTATCAGTCGACTCGTGGACTCTGGACTTAACTCGAGGAGTGACCTCAACTCCAGCAGTTATGCGGAGAGTCAACGCGAGGATTCATTAGTCGATTCGTGGACTCGGAACTCAACTCGAGGAGTGACCTCAACTCGAGGAGTTACGTGCAGAGTCGGCATGAGGACTTATTAGTCGACTCGTGGTCTCGAAATTCAACTCGAGTAGTGACCTCAACTTGAGGAGTTATGTGAAGAGTCAACACGAGGAGTCATCAGTCGACTCGTGGACTCAGAACTCAACTCGAGGAGTGACCTCAACTTGAGGAGTTACATGCAAAGTTGGCACGAGGACTAATCAGTCGACTCGTGGCCTCGGGACTCAACTCGAGGAGTTACGTGTAGAGTCGGCACGAGGACTTATTAGTCGACTCGTAGACTCGGGACTCAACTCGAGGAGTTATGCGTAGAGTCAACACGAGGAGTTATCAGTCGACTCGTGGACTCGGAACTCAACTCGAGGAGTGACCTCAACTCGAGGAGTTACGTGCAGAGTCGGCACGAGGACTTATAAGTCCACTCGTGGTCTCGGAACTCCACTCGAGGAGTAACCCCAACTCGAGGAGTTATGTGGAGAGTCAACACAAGGAGTCATCAGTCCACTCGTGGACTCGGAACTCAACTCGAGGAGTGACCTCAACTTGAGGACTTATGTGGAGAGTCAACACGACGAGTCATCAGCCGACTCGTGTACTCGGAACTCCACTCGAGGAGTTACGTGGGGAGTCGGGATGAGGACTTATCAGTCGACTCGTGGACTCGGGACTCAACTCGAGGAGTTACGTGTAGAGGAGGCACGAGGACTTATTAGTCGACCCGTGGACTCGGGACTCAACTCGAGGAGTTATGCGGAGAGTCAACATGAGGAGTCATCAGTCGACTCGTGGACTCGGAACTCAACTCGATGAGTGACCTCAACTCGAGGAGTTACGTGCAGAGTTGGAACGAGGACTTATCAGTCGACTCGTAGTCTCAGAAATCAACTCGAGGAGTGACCTCAACTCGAGGAGTTACGTGTAGAGTCGGCACGAGGACTTATTAGTTGACTCGTGGACTCGGGACTCAACTCGAGGAGTTATGCGGAAAGTCAACACGAGGAGTTATCAGTCGACTCGTGGACTCGGAACTCAACTCGAGGAGTGACCTGAACTCGAGGAGTTACGTGCAGAGTCGGCACGAGGACTTATCAGTCGACTCGTGGACTCGGGACTCAATTTCATGAGTGACCTTAACTTGAGGCGTTACGTGTAGAGTCGGCACGAGGATTTATCAGTCGACTCGTAGACTCGGGACTTAACTCGAGGAGTGACCTCAACTCCAGCAGTTATATGGAGAGTCAACGCGAGGAGTCATCAGTCGACTCGTGGACTCGGAACTCAACTCGAGGAGTGACCTCAACTCGAGGAGTTACGTGCAGAGTCGGCATAAGGACTTATCAGTCGACTCGTGGTCTCGGAATTCAACTCGAGGAGTGACCTCAACTTGAGGAGTTATGTGAAGAGTCAACAGGAGGAGTCATCAGTCGACTCGTGGACTCAGAACTCAACTCGAGGTGTGACCTCATCTCGAGGAGTTACGTGCAAAGTTGGCACGAGGACTAATCAGTCGACTCGTGGACTCGGGACTCAACTCGAGGAGTGACCTCAACTCGAGGAGTTACGTGTAGAGTCGGCACGAGGACTTATTAGTCGACTCGTGGACTCGGGTCTCAACTCGAGGAGTGACCTGAACTCGAGGAGTTATGTATAGAGTCAACAAGAGGAGTTATCAGTCGACTCGTGGACTCGGAACTCAACTCGAGGATTTACGTGCAGAGTCGGCACGAGGACTTATAAGTCCACTCGTGGACTCGGAACTCAACTCGAGGAGTGACCTCTAATTGAGGAGTTATGTGGAGAGTCAACACGACGAGTCATCAGCCGACTCGTGTACTCAGAACTCAACTCTAGGAGTTACGTGTGGAGTCGGGATGAGGACTTATCAGTCGACTCGTGGACTCGGGACTCAACTCGAGGAGTTACGTGTAGAGGAGGCACGAGGACTTATTAGTCGACTCGTGGACTCGGGACTCAACTCGAGGAGTTATGCGGAGAGTCAACATGAGGAGTCATCAGTCGACTCGTGGACTCGGAACTCAACTCGATGAGTGACCTCAACTCGAGGAGTTACGTGCAGAGTTGGCACGAGGACTTATCAGTCGACTCGTAGTCTCAGAAATCAACTCGAGGAGTGACCTCAACTCGAGGAGTTACGTGTAGAGTCGGCACGAGGACTTATTAGTTGACTCGTGGACTCGGGACTCAACTCGAGGAGTTATGCGGAAAGTCAACACGAGGAGTTATCAGTCGACTCGTGGACTCGGAACTCAACTCGAGGAGTGACCTGAACTCGAGGAGTTACGTGCAGAGTCGGCACGAGGACTTATCAGTCGACTCGTGGACTCGGGACTCAATTTCATGAGTGACCTTAACTTGAGGCGTTACGTGTAGAGTCGGCACGAGGATTTATCAGTCGACTCGTAGACTCGGGACTTAACTCGAGGAGTGACCTCAACTCCAGCAGTTATATGGAGAGTCAACGCGAGGAGTCATCAGTCGACTCGTGGACTCGGAACTCAACTCGAGGAGTGACCTCAACTCGAGGAGTTACGTGCAGAGTCGGCATAAGGACTTATCAGTCGACTCGTGGTCTCGGAATTCAACTCGAGGAGTGACCTCAACTTGAGGAGTTATGTGAAGAGTCAACAGGAGGAGTCATCAGTCGACTCGTGGACTCAGAACTCAACTCGAGGTGTGACCTCATCTCGAGGAGATACGTGCAAAGTTGGCACGAGGACTAATCAGTCGACTCGTGGACTCGGGACTCAACTCGAGGAGTGACCTCAACTCGAGGAGTTACGTGTAGAGTCGGCACGAGGACTTATTAGTCGACTCGTGGACTCGGGTCTCAACTCGAGGAGTGACCTGAACTCGAGGAGTTATGTATAGAGTCAACAAGAGGAGTTATCAGTCGACTCGTAGACTCGGAACTCAACTCGAAGATTTACGTGCAGAGTCGGCACGAGGACTTATAAGTCCACTCGTGGACTCGGAACTCAACTCTAGGAGTTATGTGGAGAGTCAACACGACGAGTCATCAGCCGACTCGTGTACTCAGAACTCAACTCTAGGAGTTACGTGTGGAGTCGGGATGAGGACTTATCAGTCGACTCGTGGACTCGGGACTCAACTCGAGGAGTTACGTGTAGAGGAGGCACGAGGACTTATCAGTCGACTCGTGGACTCGGGACTCAACTCGAGGAGTTATGCGGAGAGTCAACATGAGGAGTCATCAGTCGACTCGTGGACTCGGAACTCAACTCGAGGAGTGACCTCAACTCGAGGAGTTACGTGCAGAGTTGGCACGAGGACTTATCAATCGACTCGTAGTCTCAGAACTCAACTCGAGGAGTGACCTCAACTCGAGGAGTTACGTGTAGAGTCGGCACGAGGACTTATTAGTTGACTCCTGGACTCGGGGAGTTATGTGGAAAGTCAACACGAGGAGTTATCAGTCGACTCGTGGGCTCAGAACTCAACTCGAGGAGTGACCTCAACTCGAGGAGTTACATGCAGAGTCGGCACGAGGACTTATCAGTACACTCGTGGTCTCGGAACTCCACTCGAGGAGTGACCCCAACTCGAGGAGTTATGTGGAGAGTCATTACGAGGAGTCATCAGTCTTCTCGTGGACTCGGAACTCAACTCGAGGAGTGACCTCAACTTGAGGAGTTATGTGGAGAGTCAACACGACGAGTCATCAGCCGACTCGTGTACTCGGAACTCAACTCGAGGAGTTACGTGGGGAGTCGGGACGAGGACTTATCAGTCGACTCGTGGACTTGGGACTCAACTCGAGGAGTTACGTGTAGAGGCGGCACGAGTACTTATCAGTCAACTCGTGGACTCGGGACTCAACTCGTGGAGTTATGCGGAGAGTCAACACGACGTGTCATCAGTCGACTCGTCGACTTGGAAGTCAACTAGAGGAATGAGCTCAACTCGAGGAGTTTCGTGCAGAATCGTCACGAGGACTTATCAGTCGACTCGTGGTCTCGGGACTCAATTTGAGGAGTGACCTTAACTTGAGGAGTTACGTGTAGAGTCGGCACGAGGATTTATCAGTCGACTCGTGGACTCTGGACTTAACTCGAGGAGTGACCTCAACTCCAGCAGTTATGCGGAGAGTCAACGCGAGGATTCATTAGTCGATTCGTGGACTCGGAACTCAACTCGAGGAGTGACCTCAACTCGAGGAGTTACGTGCAGAGTCGGCATGAGGACTTATTAGTCGACTCGTGGTCTCGAAATTCAACTCGAGTAGTGACCTCAACTTGAGGAGTTATGTGAAGAGTCAACACGAGGAGTCATCAGTCGACTCGTGGACTCAGAACTCAACTCGAGGAGTGACCTCAACTTGAGGAGTTACATGCAAAGTTGGCACGAGGACTAATCAGTCGACTCGTGGCCTCGGGACTCAACTCGAGGAGTTACGTGTAGAGTCGGCACGAGGACTTATTAGTCGACTCGTAGACTCGGGACTCAACTCGAGGAGTTATGCGTAGAGTCAACACGAGGAGTTATCAGTCGACTCGTGGACTCGGAACTCAACTCGAGGAGTGACCTCAACTCGAGGAGTTACGTGCAGAGTCGGCACGAGGACTTATAAGTCCACTCGTGGTCTCGGAACTCCACTCGAGGAGTAACCCCAACTCGAGGAGTTATGTGGAGAGTCAACACAAGGAGTCATCAGTCCACTCGTGGACTCGGAACTCAACTCGAGGAGTGACCTCAACTTGAGGACTTATGTGGAGAGTCAACACGACGAGTCATCAGCCGACTCGTGTACTCGGAACTCCACTCGAGGAGTTACGTGGGGAGTCGGGATGAGGACTTATCAGTCGACTCGTGGACTCGGGACTCAACTCGAGGAGTTACGTGTAGAGGAGGCACGAGGACTTATTAGTCGACCCGTGGACTCGGGACTCAACTCGAGGAGTTATGCGGAGAGTCAACATGAGGAGTCATCAGTCGACTCGTGGACTCGGAACTCAACTCGATGAGTGACCTCAACTCGAGGAGTTACGTGCAGAGTTGGAACGAGGACTTATCAGTCGACTCGTAGTCTCAGAAATCAACTCGAGGAGTGACCTCAACTCGAGGAGTTACGTGTAGAGTCGGCACGAGGACTTATTAGTTGACTCGTGGACTCGGGACTCAACTCGAGGAGTTATGCGGAAAGTCAACACGAGGAGTTATCAGTCGACTCGTGGACTCGGAACTCAACTCGAGGAGTGACCTGAACTCGAGGAGTTACGTGCAGAGTCGGCACGAGGACTTATCAGTCGACTCGTGGACTCGGGACTCAATTTCATGAGTGACCTTAACTTGAGGCGTTACGTGTAGAGTCGGCACGAGGATTTATCAGTCGACTCGTAGACTCGGGACTTAACTCGAGGAGTGACCTCAACTCCAGCAGTTATATGGAGAGTCAACGCGAGGAGTCATCAGTCGACTCGTGGACTCGGAACTCAACTCGAGGAGTGACCTCAACTCGAGGAGTTACGTGCAGAGTCGGCATAAGGACTTATCAGTCGACTCGTGGTCTCGGAATTCAACTCGAGGAGTGACCTCAACTTGAGGAGTTATGTGAAGAGTCAACAGGAGGAGTCATCAGTCGACTCGTGGACTCAGAACTCAACTCGAGGTGTGACCTCATCTCGAGGAGTTACGTGCAAAGTTGGCACGAGGACTAATCAGTCGACTCGTGGACTCGGGACTCAACTCGAGGAGTGACCTCAACTCGAGGAGTTACGTGTAGAGTCGGCACGAGGACTTATTAGTCGACTCGTGGACTCGGGTCTCAACTCGAGGAGTGACCTGAACTCGAGGAGTTATGTATAGAGTCAACAAGAGGAGTTATCAGTCGACTCGTGGACTCGGAACTCAACTCGAGGATTTACGTGCAGAGTCGGCACGAGGACTTATAAGTCCACTCGTGGACTCGGAACTCAACTCGAGGAGTGACCTCTAATTGAGGAGTTATGTGGAGAGTCAACACGACGAGTCATCAGCCGACTCGTGTACTCAGAACTCAACTCTAGGAGTTACGTGTGGAGTCGGGATGAGGACTTATCAGTCGACTCGTGGACTCGGGACTCAACTCGAGGAGTTACGTGTAGAGGAGGCACGAGGACTTATTAGTCGACTCGTGGACTCGGGACTCAACTCGAGGAGTTATGCGGAGAGTCAACATGAGGAGTCATCAGTCGACTCGTGGACTCGGAACTCAACTCGATGAGTGACCTCAACTCGAGGAGTTACGTGCAGAGTTGGCACGAGGACTTATCAGTCGACTCGTAGTCTCAGAAATCAACTCGAGGAGTGACCTCAACTCGAGGAGTTACGTGTAGAGTCGGCACGAGGACTTATTAGTTGACTCGTGGACTCGGGACTCAACTCGAGGAGTTATGCGGAAAGTCAACACGAGGAGTTATCAGTCGACTCGTGGACTCGGAACTCAACTCGAGGAGTGACCTGAACTCGAGGAGTTACGTGCAGAGTCGGCACGAGGACTTATCAGTCGACTCGTGGACTCGGGACTCAATTTCATGAGTGACCTTAACTTGAGGCGTTACGTGTAGAGTCGGCACGAGGATTTATCAGTCGACTCGTAGACTCGGGACTTAACTCGAGGAGTGACCTCAACTCCAGCAGTTATATGGAGAGTCAACGCGAGGAGTCATCAGTCGACTCGTGGACTCGGAACTCAACTCGAGGAGTGACCTCAACTCGAGGAGTTACGTGCAGAGTCGGCATAAGGACTTATCAGTCGACTCGTGGTCTCGGAATTCAACTCGAGGAGTGACCTCAACTTGAGGAGTTATGTGAAGAGTCAACAGGAGGAGTCATCAGTCGACTCGTGGACTCAGAACTCAACTCGAGGTGTGACCTCATCTCGAGGAGATACGTGCAAAGTTGGCACGAGGACTAATCAGTCGACTCGTGGACTCGGGACTCAACTCGAGGAGTGACCTCAACTCGAGGAGTTACGTGTAGAGTCGGCACGAGGACTTATTAGTCGACTCGTGGACTCGGGTCTCAACTCGAGGAGTGACCTGAACTCGAGGAGTTATGTATAGAGTCAACAAGAGGAGTTATCAGTCGACTCGTAGACTCGGAACTCAACTCGAAGATTTACGTGCAGAGTCGGCACGAGGACTTATAAGTCCACTCGTGGACTCGGAACTCAACTCTAGGAGTTATGTGGAGAGTCAACACGACGAGACATCAGCCGACTCGTGTACTCAGAACTCAACTCTAGGAGTTACGTGTGGAGTCGGGATGAGGACTTATCAGTCGACTCGTGGACTCGGGACTCAACTCGAGGAGTTACGTGTAGAGGAGGCACGAGGACTTATCAGTCGACTCGTGGACTCGGGACTCAACTCGAGGAGTTATGCGGAGAGTCAACATGAGGAGTCATCAGTCGACTCGTGGACTCGGAACTCAACTCGAGGAGTGACCTCAACTCGAGGAGTTACGTGCAGAGTTGGCACGAGGACTTATCAATCGACTCGTAGTCTCAGAACTCAACTCGAGGAGTGACCTCAACTCGAGGAGTTACGTGTAGAGTCGGCACGAGGACTTATTAGTTGACTCCTGGACTCGGGGAGTTATGTGGAAAGTCAACACGAGGAGTTATCAGTCGACTCGTGGGCTCAGAACTCAACTCGAGGAGTGACCTCAACTCGAGGAGTTACATGCAGAGTCGGCACGAGGACTTATCAGTACACTCGTGGTCTCGGAACTCCACTCGAGGAGTGACCCCAACTCGAGGAGTTATGTGGAGAGTCATTACGAGGAGTCATCAGTCTTCTCGTGGACTCGGAACTCAACTCGAGGAGTGACCTCAACTTGAGGAGTTATGTGGAGAGTCAACACGACGAGTCATCAGCCGACTCGTGTACTCGGAACTCAACTCGAGGAGTTACGTGGGGAGTCGGGACGAGGACTTATCAGTCGACTCGTGGACTTGGGACTCAACTCGAGGAGTTACGTGTAGAGGCGGCACGAGTACTTATCAGTCAACTCGTGGACTCGGGACTCAACTCGTGGAGTTATGCGGAGAGTCAACACGACGTGTCATCAGTCGACTCGTCGACTTGGAAGTCAACTAGAGGAATGAGCTCAACTCGAGGAGTTTCGTGCAGAATCGTCACGAGGACTTATCAGTCGACTCGTGGTCTCGGAACTCAACTTGAGGAGTGACCCCAACTCGAGGAGTTATGTGGAGAGTCAACACGAGGAGTCATCAGTCCACTCGTGGATTCGGAACTCAACTCGAGGAGTGACCTCAACTCGAGGAGTTACGTGTAGAGTCAACACGATGAGTCATCAGTCGACTCGTGGACTTGGAACTCAACTCGAGGAGTGATCTCAACTCGAGAAGTTACGTGGAGAGTCGGCACGAGAACTTATCAGACGACTCGTGGACTAGGGACTCAATTTGAGGAGTGACCTTAACTTGAGGAGTTACGTGTAGAGTCAGCACGAGGATTTATCAGTCGACTCGTGGACACGGGACTTAACTCGAGGAGTGACCTCAACTCTAGCAGTTATGCGGAGAGTCAACGCGAGTATTCATCAGTCGATTCATGGACTCGGAACTCAACTCGAGGAGTGACCTCAACTCGAGGAGTTACGTGCAGAGTCGGCATGAGGACTTATCAGTCGACTCGTGGTCTCGAAATTCAACTCGAGGAGTGAGCTCAACTTGAGGAGTTATGTGAAGAGTTAACACGAGGAGTCATCAGTCGACTCGTGGACTCAGAACTCAACTCGAGGAGTGACCTCAACTTGAGGAGTTACATGCAAAGTAAGCACGAGGACTAATCAGTCGACTCGTGGCCTCGTGACTCAACTCGAGGAGTTACGTGTAGAGTCGGCACGAGGACTTATTAGTCGACTCGTGGACTCGGGACTCAACTTGAGGAGTGACCTGAACTCGAGGAGTTATGCATAGAGTCAACAAGAGGAGTTATCAGTCGACTCGTGGACTCGGAACTCAACTCGAGGAGTGACCTCAACTCGAGGAGTTACGTGGGGAGTCGGGACGAGGACTTATCAGTCGACTCGTGGACTCGGAACTCAACTCGAGGAGTGACCTCAACTTGAGGAGTTATGTGGAGAGTCAACACGACGAGTCATCAGCCGACTCGTGTACTCGGAACTCAACTAGAGGAGTTATCTCAACTTGAGGAGTTATGTGTTGCGTCGGCACGAGAACTTATTAGTCGACTCGTGGACTCGGGACTCAACTCGAGGAGTGACCTCAACTCGAGGAGTTATGCGGAAAGTCGACACGAGGAGTTATCAGTCGACTCGTGGGCTCGGAACTCAACTCGAGGAGTGACCTCAACTCGAGGAGTTACGTGCAGAGTCGGCACGAGGACTTATCAGTCCACTCGAGGTCTCAGAACTCCACTCGAGGAGTGACCCCAACTCGAGGAGTTCTGTGGAGAGTCATTACGAGGAGTCATCAGTCCACTCATGGACTCGGAACTCAACTCGAGGAGTGATCTCAACTTGAGGAGTTATGTGGAGAGTAAACACGACGAGTCATCAGCCGACTCGTGTACTCAGAACTCAACTCGAGGAGTTACGTGGGGAGTCGGGACGAGGACTTATCAGTCGACTCGTGGACTTGGGATTCAACTCGAGGAGTTACGTGTAGAGGCGGCACGAGGACTTATCAGTCGACTCGTGGACACGAGACTCAACTCGTGGAGTTATGCGGAGAGTCAACACGACGTGTCATCAGTCGACTCGTGGACTTGGAACTCAACTAGAGGAATGACCTCAACTCGAGGAGTTTCGTTCAGAATCGTCACGAGGACTTATCAGTCGACTCGTGGTCTCGGAACTCAACTCGAGGAGTGACCCCAACTCGAGGAGTTATGTGGAGAGTCAACACGAGGAGTCATCAGTCCACTCGTGGATTCGGAACTCAACTCGAGGAGTGACCTCAACTCGAGGAGTTACATGTAGAGTCAACACGATGAGTCATCAGTCGATTCGTGGACTCGGAACTCAACTCGAGGAGTGACCTCAACTCGAGAAGTTACGTGGAGAGTCGGCACGACGACTTATCAGTCGACTCGTGGACTCGGGACTCAATTTGAGGAGTGACCTTAACTTGAGGAGTTACGTGTAGAGTCGGCACGAGGATTTATCAGTCGACTCGTGGACTCGGGACTTAACTCGAGGAGTTATCAGTCGACTCGTGGACTCGGAACTCAACTTGAGGAGTGACCTCAACTCGAGGAGTTACGTGCAAAGTCGGCACGAGGACTTATCAGTCCGCTTGTGGTCTCAGAAGTCCACTCGAGGAGTGACCCCAACTCGAGGAGTTATCTGGAGAGTCAACACGAGGAATCATAAGTCCACTCGTGGACTCGGAACTCAACTCGAGGAGTGACCTCAACTTGAGGAGTTATGTGGAGAGTCAACACGACGAGTCATCAGCCGACTCGTGTACTCGGAACTCAACTCGAGGAGTTACGTGGGGAGTCGGGACGAGGACTTATCAGTTGACTCGTGGACTTGGGACTCAACTCAAGGAGTTACGTGTAGAGGCGGCACGAGGACTTATCAGTCGACTCGTGGACTCGGGACTCAACTCGTGGAGTTATGCGGGGAGTCAACACGACGTGTCATCAGTCGACTCGTGGACTTGGAACTCAACTAGAGGAATGACCTCAACTCGAGGAGTTTCGTGCAAAATCGTCACGAGGACTTATCAGTCGACTTGTGGTCTCGGAACTCAACTCGAGGAGTGACCCCAACTCGAGGAGTTATGTGGAGAGTCAACACGAGGAGTCATCAGTCCACTCGTGGATTCGGAACTCAACTCGAGGAGTGACCTCAACTCGAGGAGTTATGTGTAGAGTCAACACAACGAGTCATCAGTCGGCTCGTGGACTCGGAACTCAACTCGAGGAGTGACCTCAACTCGAGAAGTTACGTGGAGAGTCGGCACGAGGACTTATCAGTCGACTCGTGGACTCGGGACTCAATTTGAGGAGTGACCTTAACTTGAGGAGTTACGTGTAGAGTCAGCACGAGGATTTATCAGTCGACTCGTGGACTCGGGACTTAACTCGAGGAGTGACCTCAACTCCAGCAGTTATGCGGAGAGTCAACGCGAGGATTCATCAGTCGACTCGTGGACTCGGAACTCAACTCGAGGAGTGACCTCAACTCGAGGAGTTACGTGCAGAGTCGGCATGAGGACTTATCAGTCGACTCGTGGTCTCGAAATTCAACTCGAGGAGTGACCTTAACTTGAGGAGTTATGTGAAGAGTCAACACGAGGAGTCATCAGTCGACTCGTGGACTCAGAACTCAACTCGAGGAGTGATCTCGACTCGAGGAGTTACATGCAAAGTTGGCACGAGGACTAATCAGTCGACTCGTGGACTCGGGACTCAATTCGAGGAGTGACCTCAACTCGAGGAGTTATGCGTAGAGTCAACACGAGGAGTTATCAGTCGACTCGTGGACTCGGAACTGAACTCGAGGAGTGACCTCAACTCGAGGAGTTACGTGCAAAGTCGGCACGAGGAGTTATCAGTCCACTTGTGGTCTCAGAACTCCACTCGAGGAGTGACCCCAACTCGAGGAGTTATCTGGAGAGTCAACACGAGGAGTCATCTGTCCACTCGTGGACTCGGGACTCAACTCGAGGAGTGACCTCAACTTGAGAAGTTATGTGGAGAGTCAACACAACGAGTCATGCCGACTCGTGTACTCGGAACTTAACTCGAGGAGTTACGTGGGGAGTCGGGACGAGGACTTATCAATCGACTCGTGGACTCGGGACTCAACTCGAGGAGTTATGCGGAGAGTCAACACGAGGAGTCATCAGCCGACTCGTGGACTCGGAACTTAACTCGAGGAGTGACCTCAACTCGAGGAGTTACATGCAGAGTTGGCACGAGGACTTATCAGTCGACTCGTAGTCTCAGAACTCAACTCGAGGAGTTACGTGTAGAGTCGGCACGAGGAATTATTAGTTGACTCGTGGATTCTGGACTCAACTCGAGGAGTTATGCGGAGAGTCAACACGAGGAGTTATCAGTCGACTCGTGGACTCGGAACTCAACTCGAGGAGTGACCTCAACTCGAGGAGTTACGTGCAGAGTCGGCACGAGGACTTATCAGTCCACTCGTGGTCTCGGAACTCCACTCGAGGAGTGACCCCAACTCGAGGAGTTATGTGGAGAGTCATTACGAGGAGTCATCAGTCCACTCGTGGACTCGTTACTCAACTCGAGGAGTGACCTCAACTTGAGGAGTTATGTGGAGAGTCAACACGACGAGTCATCAGCCGACTCGTGTACTCGGAATTCAACTCGAGGAGTTACGTGGGGAGTCAGGACGAGGACTTATCTGTCGACTCGTGGACTTGGGACTCAACTCGAGGAGTTACGTGTAGAGGCGGCACGAGGACTTATCAGTCGACTCGTGGACTCGGGACTCAACTCGAGGAGTTATGCGGAGGGTCAAAACGAGGTGTCATCAGTCGACTCGTGGACTTGGAACTCAACTAGAGGAATGACCTCAACTCGAGGAGTTTCGTGCAGAATCGTCACGAGGACTTATCAGTCGACTCGTGGTCTCGGAACTCAACTCGAGGAGTGACCCCAACTCGATGAGTTATGTGGAGAGTCAACACGAGGAGTCATCAGTCCACTCGTGGATTCGGAACTCAACTCGAGGAGTGACCTCAACTCGAGGAGTTATGTGGAGAGTCTACACGACGAGTCATCAGTCGACTCGTGAACTCAGAACTCAACTCGAGGAGTGACCTCAACTCGAGAAGTTACTGTTGTCAATGGTGCCTACAAGAAGAGTAGTAGTGTCAATTTATGTACATTTGATGTCATATAGTCTTACGAAGACTCTTGCTTGTAATTGCCTATTCATTCATTAATAAAGTTGAAACGTTCATTCATTCTTTCTTTGTTTGAAGCTTTATGATAAAACCTTAGTCTTTTAGTCCATAAACAAACTTAACAACTTACGAAGAGACAAATGTAGATTTGCATGAACAAACTCTTCGTAGTTTGCTTAAAACGATATATTCGCAATCTTAGGGTCAAAGGACTATTGACCTCAGTGCGATTGTTAGAAGAATCTATGATGTCTGGTTATGAGGTATTGAGAGTTGGAGACTCTATAGTTCTTCTAGGTATCTTCCGAAGGTACTGAATTGACCAGTGCACTTCTAGAGACAAGATAAGAACAAACCATTTAACCTCTTATGTCTCGAAGTCACTACGTATGAATTTCATCATGCTTACCTTAATCCTGAAATGAGACATGCCATTTCACAGCTTAGTATTCTCATTTGAGAAAGTCAGAGTTCGGACTCACTATGTGATTCTGAACAGGGCCTATTGGTGAAGTACTAAGTTGTGAGAATGTCATGAGTAACTTTGTGAAGTTCTCATAGATATGGAATTCATGTACAAGATTGCTGAAATGCAATGTATGTCACCTCATGCTTTGTTCCTTGGAGTGTGAATAAATGAACTGGCCAGTGTCCAAATTGAGTCCTGACTCTTTTGGATGAAACAATGTGACTTGTTAGCTCCTCGTCATATACATTGTTTCTAACTTATTCACAAGCGACAAAGGAGTTGAGGAAATAACAGCTAGAAGGGTAAAATGGTAATTTAGTAAATCCCGACTAGCTGATGACATTCATGAAGGGTAGCATAGATAATATTCAGTGGAACCGCTCATTATAATTAGGTGAATTCTTGAGTAGAAAATAAATTCATTTGAACCGAGAGATTTTCAGTGTCAGCTCTTTAGTGGAGTCAGTTGGCATTAAGCTAAACTTGGAAAAGGTTTGTGAACTTTTGAGTCCAAGTGTTTAGCTCAAGCTTTGTTTATTTGGGTCCATGAGGTCACTGTCACGAATCACATCTATAGGAATAGTTAAACTGGAAGCTAAGTCAAAACAAGAACGAAAATTGTCAAAAGGGTATTTTTGTCTTTTGAGACATAGGATGAAATGAATGTCAATAAATTTTTTTGACAAGTTCATTTGATGACTTAATGTCACTCGGCCATAACTTGATTATTGGGCCCTGTGGATTAATTTCATTTCATAAGAATTTTATTGAAAATTCTAAATGGGCCTTTTCTTATGTTGTCATGAACAAGTGAAGAAAATTCTAGAAGCCTTTCTAGAAGATTTGGGCGCCTACTACCCAAGAGAAAATAGAGTTTATTTTGTGCATAAATGTATTTAGATACTTGCCAAAAGAAAAAGAGGAAACAAATTTCCTATGCATGGCATAAGGGAATTTCGGCCATAAGGGTCAAGAGAGAAGCAAATAAAAGAGGAAACAAATCCAAGGACTTGCTTGGCAAGTCTTGGCCGTGCGCCTCATAGAAGAAAAGGGGAAATTGGCTCATTAATATGTGATATACTATTGAAGAGGAAACTACCTTATTGAAGGTAAGACCTCTCCTATAAATAGGAGCCTCATTCCACACTTTTCATTCATCCAAGTTTAAGAGATTTGAGAGACTCTCTCTCTAGAACTTTGGCCGAACTCCTCTCTCTCTCTAGTTTATTTTCGATTTTTGTCTTGGCACCTAGGTCCTCATTTGACCTAGAGTTTAGCTCTGCGACTTCAAGACTCGTTCTTAAGTCGTAGTGTTTAAAAGTGCCCACTCACTAATTCCTTTTCTCTCGAGTGATTTAGTGATAAAAACTTTCGTGGTTGCTCGAGGTGCCGAGGAAAGAAAGAGAGACGTGCTGCGAGGGGAGACGAGCGTTGCAACTTTCTAAGAGCTTCTCAAAGATCAAGCTTCAAGAAAGGTTAGTAAACTTATAGCTCATATTAGTTTTTAATTACATGTACTTGCTCTTTGTCTAGGTTAGTAAAAACTGTTTTTACTTGTAAAGAAATTTTTTAAAATTCCGCCGCTTCCCGAAGCGTTTAATCTTTTTCTTAAACCCTAGATCAATTCCAACAGTTACGTGGAGAGTCGGCACGAGGACTTATCAGTCGACTCGTGGACTCGGGACTCAATTTGAGGAGTGACCTTAACTTGAGGAGTTACGTGTAGAGTCGGCACGAGGATTTATCAGTCGACTCGTGGAATCGGGACTTAACTCGAGGAGTGACCTCAACTCTAGCAGTTATGCGGAGAGTCAACGCAAGGAGTCATCAGTCGACTCGTGGACTCGGAACTCAACTCGAGGAGTGACCTCAACTCGAGGAGTTACGTGCAGAGTCGGCATGAGGACTTATCAGTCGACTCGTGGTCTCGAAATTCAACTCGAGGAGTGACCTCAACTTGAGGAGTTATGTGAAGAGTCAACACGAGGAGTCATCAGTCGACTCGTGAACTCAGAACTCAACTCGAGGAGTGACCTCAACTCGAGGAGTTACGTGCAAAGTTGGTACGAGGACTAATCAGTCGACTCGTGGACTCGGGACTCAACTCGAGGAGTTACGTGTAGAGTCGACACGAGGACTTATTAGTCGACTCGTGGACTCGGGACTCAACTCGAGGAGTGACCTCAACTCGAGGAGTTATGCGTAGAGTCAACACGAGGAGTTATCAGTCGACTTGTGGACTCGGAACTGAACTCGAGGAGTGACCTCAACTCGAGGAGTTACGTGCAGAGTCGGCAAAAGGACTTATCAGTCCACTCGTGGTCTCAGAACTCCACTCGAGGAGTGACCCCAACTCGAAGAGTTATCTGGAGAGTCAACGCGAGGAGTCATTAGTCCACTCGTGGACTCGGAACTCAACTCGAGGAGTGACCTCAACTTGAGGAGTTATGTGGAGAGTCAACACGACGAGTCGTCAGCCGACTCGTGTACTCGGAACTTAACTCGAGGAGTTACGTGGGGAGTCGGGACGAGGACTTATCAGTCGACTCGTGGACTCGAGACTCAACTCGAGGAGTTACGTGTAGAGGCAGCACGAGGACTTATCAGTCGACTCGTGGACTCGGGACTCAACTCGAGGAGTGACCTCAACTCGAGGAGTTACGTGCAGAGTTGGCACGAGGACTTATCAGTCGACTCGTAGTCTCAGAACTTAACTCGTGGAGTTACCTCAACTCGAGGAGTTACGTTTAGAGTCGGCACGAGGACTTATTAGTTGACTCGTGGACTCGGGACTCAATTCGAGGAGTTATGCGGAGAGTAAAAACGAGGTGTCATCAGTCGACTCGTGGACTTGGAACTCAACTAGAGGAATGACCTCAACTCCAGGAGTTTCGTGCAGAATCGTCACGAGGACTTATCAGTCGACTCGTGGTCTCGGAACTCAACTCGAGGAGTGACCCCAACTCGAGGAGTAATGTGGAGAGTCAACACGAGGAGTCATCACTCCACTCGTGGATTCGGAACTCAACTCGAGGAGTGACCTCAACTCGAGGAGTTATGTGGAGAGTCAACACGACGAGTCATCAGTCGACTCGTGGACTCGGAACTCAACTCGAGGAGTGACCTCAACTCGAGAAGTTACGTGGAGAGTCGGCACGAGGACTTATTAGTCGACTCGTGGACTCAGGACTCAATTTGAGGAGTGACCTTAACTTGAGGAGTTACGTGTAGAGTCAACACGAGGAGTTATCAGTCGACTTGTGGACTCGGAACTGAACTCGAGGAGTGACCTCAACTCGAGGAGTTACGTGCAGAGTCGGCACGAGGACTTATCAGTCCACTCGTGGTCTCAGAACTCCACTCGAGGAGTGACCCCAACTCGAAGAGTTATCTGGAGAGTCAACGCGAGGAGTCATTAGTCCACTTGTGGACTCGGAACTCAACTCGAGGAGTGACCTCAACTTGAGGAGTTATGTGAAGAGTCAACACGAGGAGTCATTAGTCGACTCGTGGACTCGGAACTCAAATCGAGGAGTGACCTCAACTCGAGGAGTTACGTGCAAAGTTGGCACGAGGACTAATCAATCGACTCGTGGACTCGGGACTCAACTCGAGGAGTGACCTCAACTCGAGGAGTTACGTGTAGAGTCGGCATGAGGACTTATTAGTCGACTCGTGGACTCGGGACTCAACTCGAGGAGTGACCTCAACATGAGGAGTTATCCGTAGAGTCAACACGAGGAGTTATCAGTCGACTCGTGGACTCGGAACTGAACTCGAGGAGTGAGCTCAACTCGAGGAGTTACGTGCAGAGTCGGCACGAGGACTTATCAGTCCACTCGTGGTCTCAGAACTCCATTCGAGGAGTGACCCCAACTCGAGGAGTTATCTGGAGTGTCAACATGACGAGTCATCAGTCCACTCGTGGACTCGGAACTCAACTCGAGGAGTGACCTCAACTCGAGAAGTTACGTGGAGAGTCGGCACGAGGACTTATTAGTCGACTCGTGGACTCGGGACTCAATTTGAGGAGTGACCTTAACTTGAGGAGTTACGTGTAGAGTCAACACGAGGAGTTATCAGTCGACTTGTGGACTCGGAACTGAACTCGAGGAGTGACCTCAACTCGAGGAGTTACGTGCAGAGTCGGCTCGAGGACTTATCAGTCCACTCGTGGTCTCAGAACTCCACTCGAGGAGTGACCCCAACTCGAAGAGTTATCTGGAGAGTCCACGCGAGGAGTCATTAGTCCACTCGTGGACTCAGAACTCAACTCGAGGAGTGACCTCAACTTGAGGAGTTATGTGAAGAGTCAACACGAGGAGTCATCAGTCGACTCGTGGACTCAGAACTCGAATCGAGGAGTGACCTCAACTCGAGGAGTTACATGCAAAGTTGGCACGAGGACTAATCAATCGACTCGTGGACTCGGGACTCAACTCGAGGAGTGACCTCAACTCGAGGAGTTACGTGTAGAGTCGGCACGAGGACTTATTAGTCGACTCGTGGACTCGGGACTAAACTCGAGGAGTGACCTCAACTCGAGGAGTTATCCGTAGAGTCAACACGAGGAGTTATCAGTCGACTCGTGGACTCGGAACTGAACTCGAGGAGTGACCTCAACTCGAGGAGTTACGTGCAGAGTCGGCACGAGGACTTATCAGTCCACTCGTGGTCTCAGAACTCCATTCGAGGAGTGACCCCAACTCGAGGAGTTATCTGGAGTGTCAACATGAGGAGTCATCAGTCCACTCGTGGACTCGGACCTCAACTCGAGGAGTGACCTCAACTTGAGGAGTTATGTGGAGAGTCAACACGACGAGTCGTCAGCCGACTCGTGTACTCGGAACTTAACTCGAGGAGTTACGTGGGGAGTCGGGATGAGGACTTATCAGCCGACTCGTGGACTCGGGACTCAACTCGAGGAGTTACGTGTAGAGGCGGCACGAGGACTTATCAGTCGACTCGTGGACTCGGGACTTAACTCGAGGAGTTATGCGGAGAGTCAACACGAGGAGTCATCAGTCGACTCGTGGACTCGGAACTCAACTCGAGGAGTGACCTCAACTCGAGGAGTTACGTGCAGAGTTGGAACGAGGACTTATCAGTCGACTCGTAGTCTCAGAACTCAACTCGAGGAGTGACCTCAACTCGAGGAGTTACGTGTAGAGTCGGCACGAGGACTTATTAGTTGACTTGTGGACTTGGGACTCAACTCGAGGAGTTATGCGGAGAGTCAACACGAGGAGTTATCAGTCGACTCGTGGACTCGGAACTCAACTCGAGGAGTGACCTCAACTCGAGGAGTTACGTGCAGAGTCGGCACGAGGACTTAGCAGTCCACTCGTGGTCTCGGAACTCCACTTGAGGAGTGACCCCAACTCGAGGAGTTATATGGAGAGTCATTACGAGGAATCATCAGTCTACTCGTGGACTCGGAACTCAACTCGAGGAGTGACCTCAACTTGAGGAGTTATGTGGAGAGTCAACACGACGAGTCATCAGCCGACTCGTGTACTCGGAACTCAACTCGAGGAGTTACATGGGGAGTCGGGACGAGGACTTATCAGTCAACTCGTGGACTTGGGACTCAACTAGAGGAGTTACGTGTAGAGGCAGGACGAGGACTTATCAGTCGACTCATGGATTCGGGACTCAACTCCAGGAGTTATGCGGAGACTCAACACGAGGAGTCATCAGTGGACTCGTGGACTTTGAACTCAACTAGAGGAATGACCTCAACTTGAGGAGTTACGTGCAGAATCGTCACGAGGACTTATCAATCGACTCGTGGTCTCGGAACTCAACTCGAGGAGTGACCCCAACTCGAGGAGTTATGTGGAGAGTCAACACGAGGAGTCATCAGTCCACTCGTGGATTCGGAACTCAACTCGAGGAGTGACTTCAACTCGAGGAGTTATGAGGAGAGTCAACACGATGAGTCATCAGTCGACTCGTGGACTCGGAACTCAAGTCGAGGAGTGACCTCAACTCGAGAAGTTACGTGGAGAGTCTGCACGAGGACTTATCAGTCGACTCGTGGACTCGGGACTCAATTTGAGGAGTGACCTTAACTTGAGGAGTTACGTGTGGAGTCGGCACAAGGATTTATCAGTCGACTCATGGACTCGGGACTTAACTCGAGGAGTGACCTCAACTCCAGCAGTTATGCAGAGAGTCAACGCGAGGAGTCATCAGTCGACTCGTGGACTCGAAACTCAACTCGAGGAGTGACCTCAACTCGAGGAGTTACGTGCAGAGTCGGCATGAGGACTTATCAGTCGACTCGTGGTCTCGAAATTCAACTCGAGGAATGACCTCAACTTGAGGAGTTATGTGAAGAATCAACACGAGGAGTCATCAGTCGACTCGTGGACTCAGAACTCAACTCGAGGAGTTACGTGCAAAGTTGGCACGAGGACTAATCAGTCGACTCGTGGACTCGGGACTCAACTCAAGGAGTGACCTCAACTCAAGGAGTTACGTGTAGAGTCGGCACGAGGACTTATTAGTCGACTCGTGGACTCGGGACTCAACTCGAGGAGTGACCTCAACTCGAGGAGTTATCCGTAGAGTCAACACGAGGAGTTATCAGTCGACTCGTGGACTCGGAACTGAACTCGAGGAGTGACCTCAACTCGAGGAGTTACGTGCAGAGTCGGCACGAGGACTTATCAGTCCACTCGTGGTCTAATCTGTCGACTCGTGGACTCGGGACTCAACTCGAGGAGTGACCTCAACTCGAGGAGTTACGTGTAGAGTCGGCACGAGGACTTATTAGTCGACTCGTGGACTCGGTACTCAACTCGAGGAGTGACCTCAACTCGAGGAGTTATCCGTAGAGTCAACACGAGGAGTTATCAGTCGACTCGTGGACTCGGAACTGAACTCGAGGAGTGACCTCAACTCGAGGAGTTACGTGCAGAGTCGGCACGAGGTCTTATCAGTCCACTCGTGGTCTCAGAACTCCACTCGAGGAGTGACCCCAACTCGAGGAGTTATCTGGAGAGTCAACACGAGGAGTCATCAGTCCACTCGTGGACTCGGAACTCAACTCGAGGAGTGACCTCAAGTTGAGGAGTTATGTGGAGAGTCAACACGACGAGTCATCAGCCGACTCGTGTACTCGGAACTTAACTCGAGGAGTTACGTGGGGAGTCGGGACGAGGACTTATCAGCCGACTCGTGGACTCGGGACTCAACTCGAGGAGTTACGTGTAGAGGCGGCACGAGGACTTATCAGTCGACTCGTGGACTCGGGACTCAACTCAAGGAGTTATGCGGAGAGTCAACACGAGGAGTCATCAGTCGACTCGTGGACTCGGAACTCAACTCGAGGAGTGACCTCAACTCAAGGAGTTACGTGCAGAGTTGGAACGAGGACTTATCAGTCGACTCGTAGTCTCAGAACTCAACTCGAGGAGTGACCTCAACTCGAGGAGTTACGTGTAGAGTCGGCACGAGGACTTATTAGTTGACTCGTGGACTCGGGACTCAACTAGAGGAGTTATGCGGAGAGTCAACACGAGGAGTTATCAGTCGACTCGTGGACTCGGAACTCAACTCGAGGAGTGACCTCAACTCGAGGAGTTACGTGCAGAGTCGGCACGAGGACTTAGCAGTCCACTCGTGGTCTCGGAACTCCACTCGAGGAGTGACCCCAACTCGAGGAGTTATATGGAGAGTCAACACGAGGAGTCATCAGTCCACTCGTGGTCTCGGAACTCAACTCGAGGAGTGACCTCAACTTGAGGAGTTATGTGGAGAGTCAACACGACGAGTCATCAGCCGACTCGTGTACTCGGAACTTAACTCGAGGAGTTACGTGGGGAGTCGGGACGAGGACTTATCAGTCGACTCGTGGACTCGGGACTCAACTCGAGGAGTTATGTGTAGAGGCGGCACGAAGACTTATCAGTCGACTCGTCGACTCGGGACTCAACTAGAGGAGTTACGTGCAAAGTTGGCACGAGGACTAATCAGTCGACTCGTGGACTCGGGACTCAACTCAAGGAGTGACCTCAACTCGAGGAGTTACGTGCAGAGTCGGCACGAGGTCTTATCAGTCCACTCGTGGTCTCAGAACTCCACTCGATGAGTGACCCCAACTCGAGGAGTTATCTGGAGAGTCAACACGAGGAGTCATCAGTCCACTCGTGGACTCGGAACTCAACTCGAGGAGTGACCTCAACTTGAGGAGTTATGTGGAGAGTCAACATGACGAGTCATCAGCCGACTCGTGTACTCGGAACTTAACTCGAGGAGTTACGTGGGGAGTCGGGACGAGGACTTATCAGTCGACTCGTGGACTCGGGACTCAACTCGAGGAGTTACGTGTAGAGGCGGCACGAAGACTTATCAGTCGACTCGTGGACTCGGGACTCAACTAGAGGAGTTATGCGGAGAGTCAACACGAGGAGTTATCAGTCGACTCGTGGACTCGGAACTCAACTCGAGGAGTGACCTCAACTCGAGGAGTTACGTGCAGAGTCGGCACGAGGACTTAGCAGTCCACTAGTGGTCTCGGAACTCCACTCGAGGAGTGACCCCAACTCGAGGAGTTATATGGAGAGTCATTACGAGGAATCATCAGTCTACTCGTGGACTCGGAACTCAACTCGAGGAGTGACCTCAACTTGAGGAGTTATGTGGAGAGTCAACACGACGAGTCATCAGCCGACTCGTGTACTCGGAACTCAACTCGAGGAGTTACATGGGGAGTCGGGACGAGGACTTATCAGTCAACTCGTGGACTTAGGACTCAACTAGAGGAGTTACGTGTAGAGGCAGGACGAGGACTTATCAGTTGACTCATGGATTCGGGACTCAACTTCAGGAGTTATGCGGAGACTCAACTCGAGGAGTGACCTCAACTTGAGGAGTTATGTGGAGAGTCAACATGACGAGTCATCAGCCGACTCGTGTACTCGGAACTTAACTCGAGGAGTTACGTGGGGAGTCGGGACGAGGACTTATCAGTCGACTCGTGGACTCGGGACTCGACTTGAGGAGTTACGTGTAGAGTCGGCACGAGGATTTATCAGTCGACTCATGGACTCGGGACTTAACTCGAGGAGTGACCTCAACTCCAGCAGTTATGCAGAGAGTCAACGCGAGGAGTCATCAGTCGACTCGTGGACTCGGAACTCAACTCGAGGAGTGACCTCAACTCGAGGAGTTACGTGCAGAGTCGGCATGAGGACTTATCAGTCGTCTCGTGGTCTCGAAATTCAACTCGAGGAATGACCTCAACTTGAGGAGTTATGTCAAGAGTCAACACGAGGAGTCATCAGTCGACTCGTGGACTCAGAACTCAACTCGAGGAGTTACGTGCAAAGTTGGCACGAGGACTAATCTGTCGACTCGTGGACTCGGGACTCAACTCAGGGAGTGACCTCAACTCGAGGAGTTACGTGTAGAGTCGGCACGAGGACTTATTAGTCGACTCGTGGACTCGGGACTCAACTCGAGGAGTGACCTCAACTCGAGGAGTTATCCGTAGAGTCAACACGAGGAGTTATCAGTCGACTCGTGGACTCGGAACTGAACTCGAGGAGTGACCTCAACTCGAGGAGTTACGTGCAGAGTCGGCACGAGGACTTATCAGTCCACTCGTGGTCTAATCAGTCGACTCGTGGACTCGGGACTCAACTCGAGGAGTGACCTCAACTCGAGGAGTTACGTGTAGAGTCGGCACGAGGAGTTATTAGTCGACTCGTGGACTCGGGACTCAACTCGAGGAGTGACCTCAACTCGAGGAGTTATCCGTAGAGTCAACACGAGGAGTTATCAGTCGACTCGTGGACTCGGAACTGAACTCGAGAAGTGACCTCAACTCGAGGAGTTACGTGCAGAGTCGGCACGAGGTCTTATCAGTCCACACGTGGTCTCAGAACTCCACTCGAGGAGTGACCCCAACTCGAGGAGTTATCTGGAGAGTCAATACGAGGAGTCATCACTCCACTCGTGGACTCGGAACTCAACTCGAGGAGTGACCTCAACTTGAGGAGTTATGTGGAGAGTCAACACGATGAGTCATCAGCCGACTCGTGTACTCGGAATTTAACTCGAGGAGTTACGTGTAGAGGCGGCACGAGGACTTATCAGTCGACTCGTGGACTCGGGACTCAACTCGAGGAGTTATGCGGAGAGTCAACACGAGGAGTCATTAGTCGACTCGTGGACTCGGAACTCAACTCGAGGAGTGACCTCAACTCGAGAAGTTACGTGCAGACTTGGCACGAGGACTTATCAGTCGACTCGTAGTCTCAGAACTCAACTCGAGGAGTGACCTCAACTCGAGGAGTTACGTGTAGAGTCGGCACGAGGACTTATTAGTTGACTCGTGGACTCGGAACTCAACTCGAGGAGTTATGCGGAGAGTCAA
Source organism: Urtica dioica subsp. dioica (assembly GCF_054948205.1). Lineage (NCBI taxonomy): Eukaryota > Viridiplantae > Streptophyta > Magnoliopsida > Rosales > Urticaceae > Urtica > Urtica dioica. The sequence goes on along the minus strand of NC_142759.1, from coordinate 40,102,913 downwards.
CACGAGGAGTTATCAGTCGACTCGTGGACTCGGAACTCAACTCGAGAAGTGACCTCAACTCGAGGAGTTACATGCAGAGTCGGCACGAGGACTTATCAGTCCACTAGTGGTCTCGGAACTCCACTCGAGGAGTGACCCCAACTCGAGGAGTTATGTGGAGCGTCATTACGAGGAGTCATCAGTCCACTCGTGGACTCGGAACTCAACTCGACCAGTGACCTCAACTTGAGGAGTTATGTGGAGAGTCAACACGACGAGTCATCAGCCGACTCGTGTACTCGGAACTCAACTCGAGGAGTTACGTGGGGAGTCGGGACGAGGACTTATCAGTCGACTCGTGGACTTGTGACTCAACTAGAGGAGTTACATGTAGAGGCAGGACGAGGACTTATCAGTCGACTCATGGACTCGGGACTCAACTCGAGGAGTTACGCCGAGACTCAACACGAGGAGTCATCAGTCGACTCGTGGACTTGGAACTCAACTAGAGGAATGACCTCAACTCGAGGAGTTACGTGCAGAATCGTCACGAGGACTTATCAGTCGACTCGTGGTCTCGGAACTCAACTCGAGGAGTGACCCCAACTCGAGGAGTTATAAGGAGAGTCAACACGAGGAGTCATCAGTCCACTCGTGTATTCGGAACTCAACTCGAGGAGTGACCTCAAATCGAGGAGTTATGTGGAGAGTCAACACGACGAGTCATCAGTCGACTCGTGGACTCAGAACTCAAGTCGAGGAGTTACGTGGAGAGTCGGCACGAGGACTTATCAGTCGACTCGTGGACTCGGGACTCAATTTGAGGATTGACCTTAACTTGAGGAGTTACGTGTAGAGTCGGCACGAGGATTTATCAGTCGACTCGTGGATTAGGGACTTAACTCGAGGAGTGACCTTAACTCCATCAGTTATGCGGAGAGTCAACGCGAGGAGTCATCAGTCGACTCGTGGACTCGGAACCCAACTCGAGGAGTGACCTCAACTCGAGGAGTTACGTGCAGCGTCGGCATGAGGACTTATCAGTCGACTCGTGGTCTCGGAATTCAACTCGAGGAGTGACCTCAACTTGAGGAGTTATGTGAAGAGTCAACACGAGGAGTCATCAGTCGACTCGTTGACTCAGAACTCAACTCGAGGAGTGACCTCAACTCGAGGAGTTACGTGCAAAGTTGGCACGAGGACTAATCAGTCGACTCGTGGACTCGGGACTCAACTCTAGGAGTGACCTCAACTCGAGGAGTTACGTGTAGAGTCGGCACGAGGACTTATTAGTCGACTCGTGGACTCGGGACTCAACTCGAGGAGTGACCTCAACTCGAGGAGTTATGCGGAGAGTCAACACGAGGAGTTATCAGTCGACTCGTGGATTCGGAACTCAACTCGAGGAGTGACCCCAAGTCGAGGAGTTATGTGGAGAGTCAACGCGAGGAGTCATCAGTCGACTCGTGGACTCGGAAATCAACTCGAGGAGTTACGTGCAGAGTCGGCATGAGGACTTATCAGTCGACTCGTGGTCTCGGAATTCAACACGAGGAGTGACCTCAACGTGAGGAGTTATGTGAAGAGTCAACACGAGGAGTCATCAGTCGACTCGTGGACTCAGAACTCAACTCTAGGAGTGACCTCAACTCGAGGAGTTACGTGCAAAGTTGGCACGAGGACTAATCAGTCGACTCGTGGACTCGAGACTCAACTCGAGGAGTGACCTCAACTCGAGGAGTTACGTGTAGAGTCGGCAGGAGGACTTATTAGTCGACTCGTGGACTCGGGACTCAACTCGAGGAGTGACCGCAACTCGAGGAGTTATGCGGAGAGTCAACACGAGGAGTTATCAGTCGACTCGTGGACTCGGAACTCAACTCGAGGAGTGACCTCAACTTGAGGAGTTACGTGCAGAGTTGGCACGAGGACTTATCAGTCCACTCGTGGTCTCGGAACTCCACTCGAGGAGTGACCCCAACTCGAGGAGTTATGTGGAGAGTCAACACGAGGAGTCATCAGTCCACTCGTGGACTCGGAACTCAACTCGAGGAGTGACCTCAACTTGAGGAGTTATGTGGAGAGTCAACACGACGTGTCATCAGCCGACTCGTGTACTCGGAACTCAACTCGAGGAGTTACGTGGGGAGTCGGGACGAGGACTTATCAGTCGACTCGTGGACTCGGGACTCAACTCGAGGAGTTACGTGTAGAGGCTGCACGAGGACTTATCAGTCGACTCGTGGACTTGGGATTCAACTCGAGGAGTTATGCGGACAGTCAACACGAGGAGTCATCAGTCGACTCGTGGACTCGGAACTCAACTCGAGGAGTGACCTCAACTCGAGGAATTACGTGCAGAGTTGGCATGAGGACTTATCAGTTGACTCGTAGTCTCAGAACTCAACTCGAGGAGTGACCTCAACTCGAGGAGTTACGTGTAGAGTCGGCACGAGGACTTCTTAGTTGACTCGTGGACTCAGGACTCAACTCGAGGAGTTATGCGGAGAGTAAACACGAGGAGTTATCAGTCGACTCGTGGACTCGGAACTCAAGTCGAGGAGTGACCTCAACTCGAGAAGTTACGTGGAGAGTCGACACGAGGACTTAGCAGTCGACTCGTGGACTCGGGACTCAATTTGAGGAGTGACCTTAACTCGAGGAGTTACTTGTAGAGACGTCACGAGGAGACATCAGTCGACTCGTGGACTCAGAACTCAACTCGAGGAGTGACCTCAACTCGAGGAGTTACGTGTAGAGTCGGCAGGAGGACTTATTTGTCGACTCGTGGACTCGGGACTCAACTCGAGGAGTGACCTCAACTCGAGGAGTTATGCGGAGAGTCAACACGAGGAGTTATCAGTCAACTCGTGGATTCGGAACTCAACTCGAGGAGTGACCTCAAGTCGAGGAGTTATGTGGAGAGTCAACGCGAGGAGTCATCAGTCGACTCGTGGACTCGGAAATCAACTCGAGGAGTTACGTGCAGAGTCGGCATGAGGACTTATCAGTCGACTCGTGGTCTCGAAATTCAACACGAGGAGTGACCTCAACGTGAGGAGTTATGTGAAGAGTCAACACGAGGAGTCATCAGTCGACTCGTGGACTCAGAACTCAACTCGAGGAGTGACCTCAACTCGAGGAGTTACGTGCAAAGTTGGCACGAGGACTAATCAGTCGACTCGTGGACTCGAGACTCAACTCGAGGAGTGACCTCAACTCGAGGAGTTACGTGTAGAGTCGGCAGGAGGACTTATTAGTCGACTCGTGGACTCGAGACTCAACTCGAGGAGTGACCGCAACTCGAGGAGTTATGCGGAGAGTCAACACGAGGAGTTATCAGTCGACTCGTGGACTCGGAACTCAACTCGAGGAGTGACCTCAACTTGAGGAGTTACGTGCAGAGTCGGCACGAGGACTTATCAGTCCACTCGTGGTCTCGGAACTCCACTCGAGGAGTGACCCCAACTCGAGGAGTTATGTGGAGAGTCAACACGAGGAGTCATCAGTCCACTCGTGGACTCGGAACTCAACTCGAGGAGTGACCTCAACTTGAGGAGTTATGTGGAGAGTCAACACGACGTGTCATCAGCCGACTCGTGTACTCGGAACTCAACTCGAGGAGTTACGTGGGGAGTCGGGACGAGGACTTATCAGTCGACTCGTGGACTCGGGACTCAACTCGAGGAGTTACGTGTAGAGGCTGCACGAGGACTTATCAGTCGACTCGTGGACTTGGGATTCAACTCGAGGAGTTATGCGGACAGTCAACACGAGGAGTCATCAGTCGACTCGTGGACTCGGAACTCAACTCGAGGAGTGACCTCAACTCGAGGAATTACGTGCAGAGTTGGCATGAGGACTTATCAGTTGACTCGTAGTCTCAGAACTCAACTCGAGGAGTGACCTCAACTCGAGGAGTTACGTGTAGAGTCGGCACGAGGACTTCTTAGTTGACTCGTGGACTCAGGACTCAACTCGAGGAGTTATGCGGAGAGTAAACACGAGGAGTTATCAGTCGACTCGTGGACTCGGAACTCAAGTCGAGGAGTGACCTCAACTCGAGAAGTTACGTGGAGAGTCGACACGAGGACTTAGCAGTCGACTCGTGGACTCGGGACTCAATTTGAGGAGTGACCTTAACTCGAGGAGTTACTTGTAGAGACGTCACGAGGATTTATCAGTCGACTCGTGGACTCGGGACTTAACTCGAGGAGTGACCTCAACTCCAGAAGTTATGCGGAGAGTCAACGCGAGGAGTCATCAGTCGACTCGTGGACTCGGAACTCAACTCGAGGAGTGACCTCAACTCGACGAGTTACGTGCAGAGTCGACATGAGGACTTATCAGTCGACTCATGGTCTCGGAATTCAACTCGATGAGTGACCTCAACTTGAGGAGATATGTGAAGAGTCAACACGAGGAGACATCAGTCGACTCGTGGACTCAGAACTCAACTCGAGGAGTGACCTCAACTCGAGGAGTTACGTGTAGAGTCGGCAGGAGGACTTATTTGTCGACTCGTGGACTCGGGACTCAACTCGAGGAGTGACCTCAACTCGAGGAGTTATGCGGAGAGTCAACACGAGGAGTTATCAGTCGACTCGTGGACTCGGAACTCAACTCGAGGAGTGACCTCAACTCGAGGAGTTACGTGCAGAGTCGGCACGAGGACTTATCAGTCCACTCGTGGTCTCAGAACTCCACTCGAGGAGTGACCCCAACTCGAGGAGTTATGTGGAGAGTCAACACGAGGAGTCATCAGTCCACTCGTGGACTCGGAACTCAACTCGAGGAGTGACCTCAACTTGAGGAGTTATGTGGAGAGTCAACACGAGGAGTCATCAGCCGACTCGTGTACTCGGAACTCAACTCGAGGAGTTACGTGGGGAGTCGGGACGAGGACTTATCAGTCGAGTCGTGGACTCGGGACTCAACTCGAGGAGTTACGTGTAGAGGCTGCACGAGGACTTATCAGTCGACTCGTGGACTCGGGATTCAACTCGAGGAGTTATGCGGACAGTCAACACGAGGAGTCATCAATCGACTCGTGGACTCGGAACTCAACTCGAGGAGTGACCTCAACTCGAGGAATTACGTGCAGAGTTGGCATGAGGACTTATCAGTTGACTCGTAGTCTCAGAACTCAACTCGTGGAGTGACCTCAACTCGAGGAGTTACGTGTAGAGTCGGCACGAGGACTTCTTAGTTGACTCGTGGACTCAGGACTCAACTCGAGGAGTTATGCGGAGAGTAAACACGAGGAGTTATCAGTCGACTCGTGGACTCGAAACTCAACTCGAGGAGTGACCTCAACTCGAGGAGTGACCCCAACTCGAGGATTTATGTGAAGAGTCATTACGAGGAGTCATCAGTCCACTCGTGGACTCGGAACTCAACTCGAGGAGTGACCTCAACTTGAGGAGTTATGTGGAGAGTCAACACGACGAGTCATCAGCCGCCTCGTGTACTCGGAACTCAACTCGAGGAGTTACGTGGGGAGTCGAGACGAGGACTTATCAATCGACTCGTGGACTTGGGACTTAACTCGAGGAGTTACGTGTAGAGGCGGCACGAGGACTTATCAGTCGACTCGTGGACTCGGGACTCAACTCGAGGATTTATGCGGAGAGTCAACACGAGGAGTCATCAGTCGACTCGTGGACTCGGAACTCAATTCGAGGAGTGACCTCAACTCGAGGTGTTACATGTTGAGTTGGCACGAGGACTTATCAGTCGACTCGTGGTCTCGGAACTCAACTCGAGGAGTGACCCCAACTCGAGGAGTTATGTGGAGAGTCAACACGAGGAGTCATCAGTCCACTCGTGGATTCGGAACTCAACTCAAGAAGTTATGTGGAGAGTCAACACGACGAGTCATCAGTCGACTCGTGGACTCGGAATTCGACTCGAGGAGTGACCTCAACTCGAGAAGTTACGTGGAGAGTCGGCACGAGGACTTATCAGTCGACTCGTGGACTCGGGACTCAATTTGAGGAGTGACCTTAACTTGAGGAGTTACGTGTAGAGACGTCACGAGGATTTATCAGTCGACTCGTGGACTCGGGACTTAACTCGAGGAGTGACCTCAACTCCAGAAGTTATGCGGAGAGTCAACGCGAGGAGTCATCAGTCGACTCGTGGACTCGGAACTCAACTCGAGGAGTGACCTCAACTCGACGAGTTACGTGCAGAGTCGGCACGAAGACTTATAAGTCCACTCGTGGTCTCGGAACTCCACTCGAGGAGTGACCCCAACTCGAGGAGTTATGTGGAGAGTCATTACGAGGAGTCATCAGTCCACTCGTGGACTCGGAACTCAACTCGAGGAGTGACCTCAACTTGAGGAGTTATGTGGAGAGTCAACACGACGAGTCATCAGCCGACTCGTGTACTCGGAACTCAACTCGAGGAATTACGTGGGGAGTCGAGACGAGGACTTATCAATCGACTCGTGGACTTGGGACTTAACTCGAGGAGTTACGTGTAGAGGCGGCACGAGGACTTATCAGTCGACTCGTGGACTCGGGACTCAACTCGAGGATTTATGCGGAGAGTCAACACGAGGAGTCATCAGTCGACTCGTGGACTCGGAACTCAATTCGAGGAGTGACCTCAACTCGAGGTGTTACATGTTGAGTTGGCACGAGGACTTATCAGTCGACTCGTGGTCTCGGAACTCAACTCGAGGAGTGACCCCAACTCGAGGAGTTATGTGGAGAGTCAACACGAGGAGTCGTCAGTCCACTCGTGGATTCGGAACTCAACTCGAGGAGTTATGTGGAGAGTCAACACCATGAGTCATCAGTCGACTCGTGGACTCGGAATTCAACTCAAGGAGTGACCTCAACTCGAGACGTTACGTGGAGAGTCGGCACGAGGACTTATCAGTCGACTCGTGGACTCGGGACTCAATTTGAGGAGTGACCTTAACTTGAGGAGTTACGTGTAGAGACGTCACGAGGATTTATCAGTCGACTCGTGGACTCGGGACTTAACTCGAGGAGTGACCTCAACTCCAGAAGTTATGCGGAGAGTCAACGCGAGGAGTCATCAGTCGACTCGTGGACTCGGAACTCAACTCGAGGAGTGACCTCAACTCGACGAGTTACGTGCAGAGTCGACATGAGGACTTATCAGTCGACTCATGGTCTCGGAATTCAACTCGATGAGTGACCTCAACTTGAGGAGATATGTGAAGAGTCAACACGAGGAGACATCAGTCGACTCGTGGACTCAGAACTCAACTCGAGGAGTGACCTCAACTCGAGGAGTTACGTGTAGAGTCGGCAGGAGGACTTATTTGTCGACTCGTGGACTCGGGACTCAACTCGAGGAGTGACCTCAACTCGAGGAGTTATGTGGAGAGTCAACACGAGGAGTTATCAGTCGACTCGTGGACTCGGAACTCAACTCGAGGAGTGACCTCAACTCGAGGAGTTACGTGCAGAGTCGGCACGAGGACTTATCAGTCCACTCTTGGTCTCGGAACTCCACTCGAGGAGTGACCCCAACTCGAGGAGTTATGTGGAGAGTCAACACGAGGAGTCATCAGTCCACTCGTGGACTCGGAACTCAACTCGAGGAGTGACCTCAACTTGAGGAGTTATGTGGAGAGTCAACACGACGAGTCATCAGCCGACTCGTGTACTCGGAATTCAACTCGAGGAGTTACGTGGGGAGTCGGGACGAGGACTTATCAGTCGACTCGTGGACTCGGGACTCAACTCGAGGAATTACGTGTAGAGGCTGCACGAGGACTTATCAGTCGACTCGTGGACTCGGGATTCAACTCGAGGAGTTATGCAAACAGTCAACACGAGGAGTCATCAGTCGACTCGTGGACTCGGAACTCAACTCGAGGAGTGACCTCAACTCGAGGAATTACGTGCAGAGTTGGCATGAGGACTTATCAGTTGACTCGTAGTCTCAGAACTCAACTCGAGGAGTGACCTCAACTCGAGGAGTTACGTGTAAAGTCGGCACGAGGACTTCTTAGTTGACTCGTGGACTCAGGACTCAGCTCGAGGAGTTATGCGGAGAGTAAACACGAGGAGTTATCAGTCGACTCGTGGACTCGGAACTCAACTCGAGGAGTGACCTCAACTCGAGGAGTTACGTGCAGAGTCGGCACGAAGACTTATAAGTCCACTCGTGGTCTCGGAACTCCACTCGAGGACTGACCCCAACTTGAGGAGTTATGTGGAGAGTCATTACGAGGAGTCATCAGTCCACTCGTGGACTCGGAACTCAACTCGAGGAGTGACCTCAACTTGAGGAGTTATGTGGAGAGTCAACACGACGAGTCATCAGCCGACTCGTGTACTCGGAGCTCAACTCGAGGAGTTACGTGGGGAGTCGAGACGAGGACTTATCAATCGACTCGTGGACTTGGGACTTAACTCGAGGAGTTACGTGTAGAGGCGGCACGAGGACTTATCAGTCGACTCGTGGACTCGGGACTCAACTCGAGGATTTATGCGGAGAGTCAACACGAGTAGTCATCAGTCGACTCGTGGACTCGGAACTCAATTCGAGGAGTGACCTCAACTCGAGGAGTTACATGTTGAGTTGGCACGAGGACTTATCAGTCGACTCGTGGTCTCGGAACTCAACTCGAGGAGTGACCCCAACTCGAGGAGTTATGTGGAGAGTCAACACGAGGAGTCGTCAGTCCACTCGTGGATTCGGAACTCAACTCGAGGAGTTATGTGGAGAGTCAACACCACGAGTCATCAGTCGACTCGTGGACTCGGAATTCAACTCAAGGAGTGACCTCAACTCGAGAAGTTACGTGGAGAGTCGGCACGAGGACTTATCAGTCGACTCGTGGACTCGGGACTCAATTTGAGGAGTGACCTTAACTTGAGGAGTTACGTGTAGAGACGTCACGAGGATTTATCAGTCGACTCGTGGACTCGGGACTTAACTCGAGGAGTGACCTCAACTCCAGAAGTTATGCGGAGAGTCAACGCGAGGAGTCATCAGTCGACTCGTGGACTCGGAACTCAACTCGAGGAGTGACCTCAACTCGACGAGTTACGTGCAGAGTCGACATGAGGACTTATCAGTCGACTCATGGTCTCGGAATTCAACTCGATGAGTGACCTCAACTTGAGGAGATATGTGAAGAGTCAACACGAGGAGACATCAGTCGACTCGTGGACTCAGAACTCAACTCGAGGAGTGACCTCAACTCGAGGAGTTACGTGTAGAGTCGGCAGGAGGACTTATTTGTCGACTCGTGGACTCGGGACTCAACTCGAGGAGTGACCTCAACTCGAGGAGTTATGCGGAGAGTCAACACGAGGAGTTATCAGTCGACTCGTGGACTCGGAACTCAACTCGAGGAGTGACCTCAACTCGAGGAGTTACGTGCAGAGTCGGCACGAGGACTTATCAGTCCACTCGTGGTCTCGGAACTCCACTCGAGGAGTGACCCCAACTCGAGGAGTTATGTGGAGAGTCAACACGAGGAGTCATCAGTCCACTCGTGGACTCGGAACTCAACTCGAGGAGTGACCTCAACCTGAGGAGTTATGTGGAGAGTCAACACGACGAGTCATCAGCCGACTCGTGTACTCGGAATTCAACTCGAGGAGTTACGTGGGGAGTCGGGACGAGGACTTATCAGTCGACTCGTGGACTCGGGACTCAACTCGAGGAGTTACGTGTAGAGGCTGCACGAGGACTTATCAGTCGACTCGTGGACTCGGGATTCAACTCGAGGAGTTATGCGGACAGTCAACACGAGGAGTCATCAGTCGACTCGTGGACTCGGAACTCAATTCGAGGAGTGACCTCAACTCGAGGTGTTACATGTTGAGTTGGCACGAGGACTTATCAGTCGACTCGTGGTCTCGGAACTCAACTCGAGGAGTGACCCCAACTCGAGGAGTTATGTGGAGAGTCAACACGAGGAGTCATCAGTCCACTCGTGGATTCGGAACTCAACTCAAGAATTATGTGGAGAGTCAACACGACGAGTCATCAGTCGACTCGTGGACTCGGAATTCAACTCGAGGAGTGACCTCAACTCGAGAAGTTACGTGGAGAGTCGGCACGAGGACTTATCAGTCGACTCGTGGACTCGGGACTCAATTTGAGGAGTGACCTTAACTCGAGGAGTTACGTGTAGAGACGTCACGAGGATTTATCAGTCGACTCGTGGACTCGGGACTTAACTCGAGGAGTGACCTCAACTCCAGAAGTTATGCGGAGAGTCAACGCGAGGAGTCATCAGTCGACTCGTGGACTCGGAACTCAACTCGAGGAGTGACCTCAACTCGACGAGTTACGTGCAGAGTCGGCACGAAGACTTATAAGTCCACTCGTGGTCTCGGAACTCCACTCGAGGAGTGACCCCAACTCGAGGAGTTATGTGGAGAGTCATTACGAGGAGTCATCAGTCCACTCGTGGACTCGGAACTCAACTCGAGGAGTGACCTCAACTTGAGGAGTTATGTGGAGAGTCAACACGACGAGTCATCAGCCGACTCGTGTACTCGGAACTCAACTCGAGGAGTTACGTGGGGAGTCGAGACGAGGACTTATCAATCGACTCGTGGACTTGGGACTTAACTCGAGGAGTTACGTGTAGAGGCGGCACGAGGACTTATCAGTCGACTCGTGGACTCGGGACTCAACTCGAGGATTTATGCGGAGAGTCAACACGAGGAGTCATCAGTCGACTCGTGGACTCGGAACTCAATTCGAGGAGTGACCTCAACTCGAGGTGTTACATGTTGAGTTGGCACGAGGACTTATCAGTCGACTCGTGGTCTCGGAACTCAACTCGAGGAGTGACCCCAACTCGAGGAGTTATGTGGAGAGTCAACACGAGGAGTCGTCAGTCCACTCGTGGATTCGGAACTCAACTCGAGGAGTTATGTGGAGAGTCAACACCACGAGTCATCAGTCGACTCGTGGACTCGGAATTCAACTCAAGGAGTGACCTCAACTCGAGACGTTACGTGGAGAGTCGGCACGAGGACTTATCAGTCGACTCGTGGACTCGGGACTCAATTTGAGGAGTGACCTTAACTTGAGGAGTTACGTGTAGAGACGTCACGAGGATTTATCAGTCGACTCGTGGACTCGGGACTTAACTCGAGGAGTGACCTCAACTCCAGAAGTTATGCGGAGAGTCAACGCGAGGAGTCATCAGTCGACTCGTGGACTCGGAACTCAACTCGAGGAGTGACCTCAACTCGACGAGTTACGTGCAGAGTCGACATGAGGACTTATCAGTCGACTCATGGTCTCGGAATTCAACTCGATGAGTGACCTCAACTTGAGGAGATATGTGAAGAGTCAACACGAGGAGACATCAGTCGACTCGTGGACTCAGAACTCAACTCGAGGAGTGACCTCAACTCGAGGAGTTACGTGTAGAGTCGGCAGGAGGACTTATTTGTCGACTCGTGGACTCGGGACTCAACTCGAGGAGTGACCTCAACTCGAGGAGTTATGTGGAGAGTCAACACGAGGAGTTATCAGTCGACTCGTGGACTCGGAACTCAACTCGAGGAGTGACCTCAACTCGAGGAGTTACGTGCAGAGTCGGCACGAGGACTTATCAGTCCACTCTTGGTCTCGGAACTCCACTCGAGGAGTGACCCCAACTCGAGGAGTTATGTGGAGAGTCAACACGAGGAGTCATCAGTCCACTCGTGGACTCGGAACTCAACTCGAGGAGTGACCTCAACTTGAGGAGTTATGTGGAGAGTCAACACGACGAGTCATCAGCCGACTCGTGTACTCGGAATTCAACTCGAGGAGTTACGTGGGGAGTCGGGACGAGGACTTATCAGTCGACTCGTGGACTCGGGACTCAACTCGAGGAATTACGTGTAGAGGCTGCACGAGGACTTATCAGTCGACTCGTGGACTCGGGATTCAACTCGAGGAGTTATGCAAACAGTCAACACGAGGAGTCATCAGTCGACTCGTGGACTCGGAACTCAACTCGAGGAGTGACCTCAACTCGAGGAATTACGTGCAGAGTTGGCATGAGGACTTATCAGTTGACTCGTAGTCTCAGAACTCAACTCGAGGAGTGACCTCAACTCGAGGAGTTACGTGTAAAGTCGGCACGAGGACTTCTTAGTTGACTCGTGGACTCAGGACTCAGCTCGAGGAGTTATGCGGAGAGTAAACACGAGGAGTTATCAGTCGACTCGTGGACTCGGAACTCAACTCGAGGAGTGACCTCAACTCGAGGAGTTACGTGCAGAGTCGGCACGAAGACTTATAAGTCCACTCGTGGTCTCGGAACTCCACTCGAGGACTGACCCCAACTTGAGGAGTTATGTGGAGAGTCATTACGAGGAGTCATCAGTCCACTCGTGGACTCGGAACTCAACTCGAGGAGTGACCTCAACTTGAGGAGTTATGTGGAGAGTCAACACGACGAGTCATCAGCCGACTCGTGTACTCGGAGCTCAACTCGAGGAGTTACGTGGGGAGTCGAGACGAGGACTTATCAATCGACTCGTGGACTTGGGACTTAACTCGAGGAGTTACGTGTAGAGGCGGCACGAGGACTTATCAGTCGACTCGTGGACTCGGGACTCAACTCGAGGATTTATGCGGAGAGTCAACACGAGTAGTCATCAGTCGACTCGTGGACTCGGAACTCAATTCGAGGAGTGACCTCAACTCGAGGAGTTACATGTTGAGTTGGCACGAGGACTTATCAGTCGACTCGTGGTCTCGGAACTCAACTCGAGGAGTGACCCCAACTCGAGGAGTTATGTGGAGAGTCAACACGAGGAGTCGTCAGTCCACTCGTGGATTCGGAACTCAACTCGAGGAGTTATGTGGAGAGTCAACACCACGAGTCATCAGTCGACTCGTGGACTCGGAATTCAACTCAAGGAGTGACCTCAACTCGAGAAGTTACGTGGAGAGTCGGCACGAGGACTTATCAGTCGACTCGTGGACTCGGGACTCAATTTGAGGAGTGACCTTAACTTGAGGAGTTACGTGTAGAGACGTCACGAGGATTTATCAGTCGACTCGTGGACTCGGGACTTAACTCGAGGAGTGACCTCAACTCCAGAAGTTATGCGGAGAGTCAACGCGAGGAGTCATCAGTCGACTCGTGGACTCGGAACTCAACTCGAGGAGTGACCTCAACTCGACGAGTTACGTGCAGAGTCGACATGAGGACTTATCAGTCGACTCATGGTCTCGGAATTCAACTCGATGAGTGACCTCAACTTGAGGAGATATGTGAAGAGTCAACACGAGGAGACATCAGTCGACTCGTGGACTCAGAACTCAACTCGAGGAGTGACCTCAACTCGAGGAGTTACGTGTAGAGTCGGCAGGAGGACTTATTTGTCGACTCGTGGACTCGGGACTCAACTCGAGGAGTGACCTCAACTCGAGGAGTTATGCGGAGAGTCAACACGAGGAGTTATCAGTCGACTCGTGGACTCGGAACTCAACTCGAGGAGTGACCTCAACTCGAGGAGTTACGTGCAGAGTCGGCACGAGGACTTATCAGTCCACTCGTGGTCTCGGAACTCCACTCGAGGAGTGACCCCAACTCGAGGAGTTATGTGGAGAGTCAACACGAGGAGTCATCAGTCCACTCGTGGACTCGGAACTCAACTCGAGGAGTGACCTCAACCTGAGGAGTTATGTGGAGAGTCAACACGACGAGTCATCAGCCGACTCGTGTACTCGGAATTCAACTCGAGGAGTTACGTGGGGAGTCGGGACGAGGACTTATCAGTCGACTCGTGGACTCGGGACTCAACTCGAGGAGTTACGTGTAGAGGCTGCACGAGGACTTATCAGTCGACTCGTGGACTCGGGATTCAACTCGAGGAGTTATGCGGACAGTCAACACGAGGAGTCATCAGTCGACTCGTGGACTCGGAACTCAACTCGAGGAGTGACCTCAACTCGAGGAGTTACGTGTAGAGTCGGCACGAGGACTTCTTAGTTGACTCGTGGACTCAGGACTCAACTCGAGGAGTTATGCGGAGAGTAAACACGAGGAGTTATCAGTCGACTCGTGGACTCGGAACTCAACTCGAGGAGTGACCTCAACTCGAGGAGTTACGTGCAGAGTCGGCACGAAGACTTATAAGTCCACTCGTGGTCTCGGAACTCCACTCGAGGAGTGACCCCAACTCGAGGAGTTATGTGGAGAGTCATTACGAGGAGTCATCAGTCCACTCGTGGACTCGGAACTCAACTCGAGGAGTGACCTCGACTTGAGGAGTTATGTGGAGAGTCAACACGACGAGTCATCAGCCGACTCGTGTACTCTGAACTCAACTCAAGGAGTTACGTGGGGAGTCGAGACGAGGACTTATCAATCGACTCGTGGACTTGGGACTTAACTCGAGGAGTTACGTGTCGAGGTGGCACGAGGACTTATCAGTCGACTCGTGGACTCGGGACTCAACTCGAGGATTTATGCGGAGAGTCAACACGAGGAGTCATCAGTCGACTCGTGGACTCGGAACTCAATTCGAGGAGTGACCTCAACTCGAGGAGTTACATGTTGAGTTGGCACGAGGACTTATCAGTCGACTCGTGGTCTCGGAACTCAACTCGAGGAGTGACCCCAACTCGAGGAGTTATGTGGAGAGTCAACATGAGGAGTCATCAGTCCACTCGTGGATTCGGAACTCAACTCGAGGAGTTATGTGGAGAGTCAACACGACGAGTCATCAGTCGACTCGTGGACTCGGAATTCAACTCGAGGAGTGACCTCAACTCGAGAAGTTACGTGGAGAGTCGGCACGAGGACTTATCAGTCGACTCGTGGACTCGGGACTCAATTTGAGGAGTGACCTTAACTTGAGGAGTTACGTGTAGAGACGTCACGAGGATTTATCAGTCGACTCGTGGACTCGGGACTTAACTCGAGGAGTGACCTCAACTCCAGAAGTTATGCGGAGAGTCAACGCGAGGAGTCATCAGTCGACTCGTGGACTCGGAACTCAACTCGAGGAGTGACCTCAACTCGACGAGTTACGTGCAGAGTCGACATGAGGACTTATCAGTAGACTCATGGTCTCGGAATTCAACTCGATGAGTGACCTCAACTTGAGGAGATATGTGAAGAGTCAACACGAGGAGATATCAGTCGACTCGTGGACTCAGAACTCAACTCGAGGAGTGACCTCAATTCGAGGAGTTATGCGGAGAGTCAACACGAGGAGTGATCAGTCGACTCGTGGACTCGGAACTCAACTCGACGAGTGACCTCAACTCGAGGAGTTACGTGCAGAGTCGGCACGAGGACTTATCAGTCCACTCGTGGTCTCGGAACTCTACTCGAGGAGTGACCCCAACTCGAGGAGTTATGTGGAGAGTCAACACGAGGAGTCATCAGTCCACTCATGGACTCGGAACTCAACTCGAGGAGTGACCTCAACTTGAGGAGTTATGTGGAGAGTTAACACGACGAGTCATCAGCCGACTCGTGTGCTCGGAACTCAACTCGAGGAGTTACGTGGGGAGTCGGGACGAGGACTTATCAGTCGACTCGTGGACTCGGGACTCAACTCGAGGAGTTACGTGTAGAGGCTGCACGAGGACTTATCAGTCGACTCGTGGACTCGGGATTCAACTCGAGGAGTTATGCGGACAGTCAACACAAGGAATCATCAGCCGACTCGTGGACTCGGAACTTAACTCGAGGAGTGACCTCAACTCGAGGAGTTACATGTAGAGTTGGCACGAGGACTTATCAGTCGACTCGTAGTCTCAGAACTCAACTCGAGGAGTTACGTGTAGAGTCGGCACGAGGACTTATTAGTCGACTCGTGGACTCGGGATTCAACTCGAGGAGTTATGCGGACAGTCAACACAAGGAATCATCAGTCGACTCGTGGACTCGAAACTCAACTCAAGTAGTGACCTCAACTCGAGGAGTTACGTGCAGAGTTGGCACGAGGACTTATCAGTTGACTCGTAGTTTCAGAACTCAACTCGAGGAGTGACCTCAACTCGAGGAGTTACGTGTAGAGTCGGTACGAGGACTTATTAGTTGACTCGTGGACTCGGGACTCAACTCGAGGAGTTATGCGGAGAGTAAACACGAGGAGTTATCAGTCGACTCGTGGACTCGGAACTCAACTCGAGGAGTGACCTCAACTCGAGGAGTTACGTGCAGAGTCGGCACGAAGACTTATAATTCCACTCGTGGTCTCGGAACTCCACTCGAGGAGTGACCCCAACTCGAGGAGTTATGTGGAGAGTCATTACGAGGAGTCATCAGTCCACTCGTGGACTCGGAACTCAACTCGAGGAGTGACCTCAACTTGAGGAGTTATGTGGAGAGTCAACACGACGAGTCATCAGCCGACTCGTGTACTAGGAACTCAACTCGAGGAGTTACGTGGGGAGTCGAGACGAGGACTTATCAATCGACTCGTGGACTTGGAACTCAACTCGAGGAGTTACGTGTAGAGGCGGCACGAGGACTTATCAGTCAACTCGTGGACTCGGGACTCAACTCGAGGAGTTATGCGGAGAGTCAACACGAGGAGTCATCAGTCGACTCATGGACTCGTAACTCAACTCGAGGAGTGACCTCAACTCGAGGAGTTACATGTAGAGTTGGCACGAGGATTTATCAGTCGACTAGTGGTCTCGGAACTCAACTCGAGGAGTGACCCCAACTCGAGGAGTTATGTGGAGAGTCAACACGAGGAGTCATCAGTCCACTCGTGGATTCGGAACTCAACTCGAGGAGTTATGTGGAGAGTCAACACGACGAGTCATCAGTCGACTCGTGGACTCGGAACTCAACTCGAGGAGTGACCTCAACTCGAGAAGTTACGTGGAGAGTCGGCACGAGGACTTATCAGTCGACTCGTGGACTCGGGGCTCAATTTGAGGAGTGACCTTAACTTGAGGAGTTACGTGTAGAGACGGCACGAAGATTTATCAGTCGACTCGTGGACTCGGGACTAAACTCGAGGAGTGACCTCAACTCCAGCAGTTATGCGGAGAGTCAACGTGAGCAGTCATCAGTCGACTCGTGGACTCGGAACTCAACTCGAGGAGTGACCTCAACTCGACGAGTTACGTGTAGAGACGGCATGAGGACTTATCAGTCGACTCGTGGTCTCAGAATTCAACTTGATGAGTGACCTCAACTTGAGGAGATATGTGAAGAGTCAACACGAGGAGACATCAGTCGACTCGTGGACTCATAACTCAACTCGAGGAGTGACCTCAACTCGAGGAGTTACGTGCAAAGTTGGCACGAGGACTAATCAATCGACTGGTAGACTCGGGACTCAACTCGAGGAGTGACCTCAACTCGAGGAGTTACGTGTAGAGTCGGCACGAGGACTTATTAGTCAACTCGTGGACTCGGGACTCAATTCGAGGAGTGACCTCAACTCGAGGAGTTGTGCGGAGAGTCAACACGAGGAGTTATCAGTCGACTCGTGGACTCGAAACTAAACTCGAGGAGTGACCTCACCTCGAGGAGTTACGTGCAGAGTCGGCACGAGGACTTATCAGTCCACTCGTGGTCACGGAACTAAACTCGAGGAGTGACCCCAACTCGAGGAGTTATGTGGAGAGTCAACACGAGGAGTGACCTCAACTCGAGGAGTTACGTGGGGAGTCGGGACGAGGACTTATCAGTCGACTCGTGGACTCGGGACTCAACTTGAGGAGTTACGTGTAGAGGCTGCACGAGGACTTATCAATCGACTCGTGGACTCGGGATTCAACTCGAGGAGTTATGCGGACAGTCAACACGAGTAGTCATCAGTCGACTCGTGGACTCGGAACTCAACTCGAGGAGTTACGTATAGAGTTGGCACGAGGACTTATCAGTCGACTCGTAGTTTCAGAACTCAACTCGAGGAGTTACGTGTAGAGTCAGTACGAGGACTTATTAGTTGACTCGTGGACTTGGGACTCAAGTCGGGGAGTTATGCGGAGAGTCAACACGAGGAGTTATCAGTCGACTCGAGGACTCGAAACTCAACTAGAGGAGTGACTTCAACTCGAGGAGTTACGTGCAAAGTCGGCACAAGGACTTATCAGTCCACTCGTGGTCTCGGAACTCCACTCGAGGAGTGACCCAAACTCGAGGAGTTATGTGGAGAGTCATTACGAGGAGTCATCAGTCCACTCGTGGACTCGGAACTCAACTCGAGGAGTGACCTCAACTTGAGGACTTATGTGGAGAGTCAACACGACGAGTCATCAGCCGACTCGTGTACTCGGAACTCAACTCGAGGAGTTACGTGGGGAGTCGGGACGAGGACTTATCACTCGACTCGTGGACTTGGGACTCAACTCAAGGACTTACGTGTAGAGGCGGCACGAGGACTTATCAGTCGACTCGTGGACTCGGGACTCAACTCGAGGAGTGACATCAACTCGAGGAGTTACATGCAGAGTTGGTACGAGGACTTATCAGTCGACTCGTGGTCTCGGAACTCAACTCGATGAGTGACCCCAACTCGAGGAGTTATGTGGAGAGTCAAAATGAGGTGTCATCAGTCGACTCGTGGACTTGGAACTCAACCAGAGGAATGACCTCAACTCGAGGAGTTACGTGCAGAGTCGGCATGAAGACTTATCAGTTGACTCGTGGTCTCGGAATTCAACTCGAGGAGTGACCTCAACTTGAGTAGTTATGTGAAGAGTCAACACGAGGAGACATCAGTCGACTCGTGGACTCAAAACTCAACTCGATGAGTGACCCCAACTCGAGGAGGTACGTGCAAAGTTGGCACGAGGACTAATCACTCGACTCGTGGACTCGGGACTCAACTCGAGGAGTTACGTGTAGAGTCGGCACGAGGACTTATTAGTCGACTCGTGGACTCGGGACTCAACTCGAGGAGTGACCTCAACTCGAGGAGTTACGCGTAGAGTCAACACGAGGAGTTATCACTCGGCTCGTGGACTCGGAACTCAACTCGAGGAGTGACCTCAACTCGAGGAGTTACGTGCAGAGTCGGCGCGAGGGTTTATCAGTCCAATCGTGGTCTCGGAACTCCACTCGAGGAGTGACCCCAACTCGAGGAGTTATGTGGAGAGTCAACACGAGGAGTTATCACTCGACTCGTGGACTCGGTGTTGGAATCGATCTAGGGTTTGAGAAAATAATTAACGCTTCGGTAAGCGGTGGAATTTTAAAAATTTTCTTTTACAAGTAAAACAATTTTTACTAACCTAGACAAGTGCAAGTACATGTAATTAAAAACCAATATGAGCTAGTAGTTTACTAACCTTTCTTGAAGCTTGAACTTCGACGAAGCTTGTGGAAAGTTTGCAACGCTCGTCTCCCCTCGCAGCACGTCTCTCTTTCTTTCCTCGGCACCTCGAGCAACCACGAAAGTTTCTATCACTAAATCACTCGAAAAGAAGGAATCAGTGAGTGGGCACTTTTAAACACTACGACTTAAGAACGAGTCTTGAAGTCGCAGAGCTAAACACTAGGTCGAGTGAGGACCTAGGTGCCAAGACAAGAAAAATCGAAAATAAACTAGAAAGAGAGAGAGAGGATTTTCGGCCACCACAAGGTCTAGAGAGAGAAGCTCTCAATCTCTAACTTATGTGGAATGAATAAAATGAGGGGAATGAGGGTCCTATTTATAGGAGAAGGGTTGGCCTTGGAAAGAAGTAGTTTCCTCTTATTTTCCAAGCCTTTATGAGCAACCCTTTATTTCCCATTCCTATCCAAGTCACACGGCCACATAAGCCTTCATGACACCTTGGATTTGTTTCCTCTTTTATTTTTCTTCTCCCTTGACTTGTCATGGTCGAAATTCCCATAGCCTTGAATAGGAAATTTGTTTCCTCTTTTTCTTTTGGCAAGTATCTTCATACATTAATGCACAAAAGGAACTCTCTTTCTCTTAGGGTAGTGGGTGCCTATTATGCTTTAGAAACGCCTTCTAGAAGCTTTTTCATTTGTTCATGACAACATAAAAAAGGCCCATTAAGAATTTTCAATAAAATTCTTATGAAATGAAATTAATTCACAAGGCCCAATAATCAAGTTATGGCCGAGTGATATTAAGTCATCAAATGAACTTGTCAAAAAATTTATTGACATTCATTTCATCCTTTGTCTCAAAAGACAAAAATACCCTTTTAACTATTTTCGTTCTTGTTTTGACTTAGCTTCCAGTTTAACTATTCCTATCGATGTGATTCGTGACAGTGACCTCATGGACCCAAATGAACAAAGCTTGAGCTAAACACTTGGACTCAAAAGTTCACAAACCTTTTCCAAGTTTAGCTTAATGCCAACTGACTCCACTAAAGAGCTGACACTGAAAATCTCTCGGTTCAAATGAATTTATTTTCTACTCAAGAATTCGACCTAATTATGATGAGCGGATCCACTGAATATTATCTATGTTTACCCTTCATGAATGTCATCAGCTAGTCGGGATTTACTAAATTACCATTTTACCCTTCTAGCTGTTATTTCCTCAACTCCTTTGTCGCTTGTGAATAAGTTAGAAACAATGTATTGACGAGGAGCTAACAAGTCACATTGTTTCATCCAAAAGAGTCAGGACTCAATTTGGACACTGGCCAGTTCATTTATTCACACTCCAAGGAACAAAGCATGAGGTGACATACATTGCATTTCAGCAATCTTGTACATGAATTCCATATCTATGAGAACTTCACAAAGTTACTCATGACATACTCACAACTTAGTATTTCACCAATAGGCCCTGTTCGGAATGACATAGTGAGTCCGAACTCTGACTTTCTCAAATGAGAATACTAAGGTGTGAAATGGCATGTCTCATTTCAGGATTAAGGTAAGCATGATGCAATTCATACATAGTGACTTCGAGACATAAGAGGTTAAATGGTTTGTTCTTATATTGTCTCTAGAAGTGCACTGGTCAATTCAGTACCTTCGGAAGATACCTAGAAGAACTATAGAGTCCCCAACTCTCAATGCCTCATAACCAGACATCATAGATTCTTCTAACAATCATACTGAGGTCAATAGTCCTTTGACCCTAAGATTGCGAATATATCGTTTTAAGCAAACTACGAAGAGTTTGTTCATGCAAATCTACATTTGTCTCTTCGTAAGTTGTTAAGTTTGTTTATGGACTAAAAGACCAGGGTTTTATCATAAAGCTTCAGACAAGGAAGATTGAATGAACGTTTCAACTTTTTATTAATGAATAAGCAATTACAAGCAAGAGTCTTCGTAAGACTATATGACATCAAATGTACATAAATAGACACTACTACTCTTCTTGTGGGCACCATTGACAACAAACTCCCACTTGACTCAAAGAAGATGTGAGTAGTCCTACATGCCTAATCCCTCTCGAAGTTGGTCGAAGACCATGTTCGCTAGGGCCTTGGTGAATGGATCTTCCAGAGATCTACTTCACCTCCACGTCTCCGCGTTGCGCGATCTCTCGAATCAAATGGTATTTCCTCTCAATATGTTTAGAGTGCTTATGGCTTCTAGGTTCCTTTGAGTTAGCGACAGCCCCACTATTATCATAATAAAGGGTCATGGGCTCGTCGACGTTTGGAACAACTTCCAAATACTTAAGGAATTTTCTAAGCCATACAGCCTCTTTGGATGCTTCACAAGCAGCCACATATTCTGCTTCCATTGTGGAGTCAGCAATGCAAGATTGCTTAATACTTCTCCACACAACAGCTCCACCATTAAGGATGAACACAGATCCAGAAGTGGATTTCCTGGAATCCTTATCCACTTGAAAATCGGAGTCGGTATATCCCGTCATAGTCAGGTCAGTACCTGAGTATGTAAGCATCAAGTTCCTAGTTCTTCAAAGATACTTAAGAACATGCTTAACAGCAATCCAGTGCTCGGGTCCAGGGTTGGATTGGAAACGACTAACTACGCCAACGGCGAAACATATATCAGGTCTTGTGCAAAGCATAGCATACATGAGGCTTCCTACGGCAGAGGCGTAAGGAATTTTCCTCATGTCTTCAATCTCTTGTGCAGTCTGGGAGACTGGTCCTTAGAGAGTGAAACTCCATGCCTAAAGGGTGTTGACCCCTCTTGCAGTCTTGCATCGAGAAGCGATCCATCACCTTATCAATATAAGATGCTTGAGAGAGCGACAGGGTCCGGTTTTTCCTATCTCGAAAGATTTGGATCCCCAGAATGTACGCGGCTTCTCCTAGATCCTTCATATCGAATTGCTTTGCCAGCCAGACCTTAACCTCAGATAACTTACCCACGTCATTACCAATGAGTAGTATATCATCGACATATAGTACCAGAAACATAACTTTGCCTTCGTGTATTAACTTGTAAACACAAGGCTCATCTATTGACTGTTCAAAGCCGAAGCTCTTTACAGTTTCATCGAATCTAATATTCCATGACCTAGATGCTTGCTTTAGTCCATAAATGGATTTAAGCAACCCACAAACCTTGGTCTCTTGACCTTTATCCACGAAACCGTCTGGTTGAGCCATGTAAATGCGCTCGTCAAGATTGCCATTCAGAAAGGCTGTCTTGACATCCATTTGCCAGATCTCATAGTCGAGAGCTGCAGCTATGGATAGGAGTATGCGGATGGATTTAAGCATCGCGACTGGCGAGAAGGTTTCTTCATAGTCAATCCCTTCTTGTTGGGTATAACCCTTCGCCACAAGTCGTGCTTTGAACGTCTCAACGTTCCCATCAGGACCCCTTTTCTTCTTGTATATCCACTTACACCCTACGGGTTTAATCCCTTCAGGAAGGTCTACAAGTTTCCAGACTTTGTTGACATACATCGAGTGCATCTCAACTTTCATGGCATCAAGCCAAAGGTTTGATTCAGAACAAGCCATTGCTTGGCTATAGGAAACAGGATCATCCATGTCGGAGACGGCTACAAGAGAGTCTCCATAAGACATGTACCTGTCAGGCTTTTGAGTAGCCCTCCCACTACGTCTAAGTACTACTTGACGAGATTCTGATGAGTTAGGTTGTGTTTCAGTTGGGGTAAGAACAGTTCTTACAGATGAGGTAGAAGCTTCCTCACCCAACTTTTCTTCAAGCACAATTTTGCTTCTAGGTTTCGCATCCTTCATAAAGTCCTCCTCAAGGAAACGAGCATTCGTGCTAACGAAAGTCTTATCGTCCTCGGGACTATAGAAAGTAAAACCTTTGGTTTCCTTTGGATATCCTACAAACAGGCACAATTCTGACCTACTAGCCAACTTGCTAGTCTTTTGCCTCAGCACGTGTGCAGGGCAACCCCAAATTCGGATGCGGCCAAGATTCACTTTACGGCCAGTCCATCGTTCATAAGGAGTACCAAGAACCGTCTTGGACGGAACTTGGTTCAGAATGTAGGCGGCTGTTTCGAGGGCATATCCCCAAAAGGAAAGCGGGAGTGATGAGTAACTCATCATTGATCTAACCATCTCCATAAGAGTTCGGTTTCTTCTCTCTGACACTCCGTTTTGTTGAGGCGTGCCAGGTGCGGTAAGCTGAGAAGCGATACCTTCTTCTTTAAGAAAGTCATCGAACTCTCCAGACATATACTCACCACCTCGATCAGATCGAAGGGTTTTGATCACTTTGCCAGTTTGCTTTTCCACTAAAGCCCTAAAGACCTTAAATACGTTAAAGGTCTCGGATTTGTGTTTAAGCAAATAGACAAACCCATATCTTGAGTAATCATCAGTGAAGGTAACGAAGTATTCGTATCCTCCACGTGCCTGTTGGTTGAGCGGACCACATACATCAGAATGTATTAGTTCCAGCAACTCAGTGGCTGTTCGACCCTTATCGGAGAAAGGTCGCTTAGTCATTTTTCCTTCTATACAGGATTCACAAGTAGGTAGTGAGCCTATTGCAGAGGCTTGGAGTGGACCATCCCTCACAAGTCTCTTAATCCTATCTAGACTGATATGACCAAGTTTTAAGTGCCAGAGGTATGTTGATTTTGTTAGATCGGAGGATTCAGAAAGTTTGATCCTCTTTGGCTCCCTAATTAGATCGTTATCTATTTCGGTGTCTAAAAGAGAAGGTTAAGTGGGATAGATGTAAAAAAGACCATTCTTCATACATGCATCAGTGACGAAAGAATCAGAAAAAGAAATACGAATTCCTTTCTTTATAAACTTTAAACAATAATCTTGCTTGAGAAGACGAGCAACGGATATTAAGTTCTTCCCAAAGGTAGGAACAAAATAAACATTATTCAAGTTTAAAGTGCGGTCTTCAAAAGACAGCGTCACGGATCCCACAGCCTTTGCAGACACCAGGCTCCCATCACCCCATTTGAAACAGAACTCGCCTTCCTCTAAGCTTTTGGTTTTCTTGAAACCATTCAAGGAACAACAAATATGGTTAGTAGCAGCGGAGTCAAGAATCCACGTTCATACATTATCAGCTACTAAGCATGCTTCGGTAACTAGTACAATACTATGTTCCTTTGCTTTGAGATAGGCGGGACAGTTCTTTTTATCGGCCTTGTAAGGTCTCTCCACAGTTCCAGAGGCGGAGGCTTTTTGCTCAGTAGCATGTGCCTCTCCTTGATTCCTCTTTCTCTTAGTGAAACTTACAGCAGTGTGAAGTTCCTCCATAAGCTTGGTAACAGTGTACTCTAGCTTGTTAATGGAGTAGTTCATCTTGAAGGTATCAAGAGATGCGGGGAGAGTTTCTAAGATCACATCTATGACATTCTTCCCATCAATCTCAGATCCTAGAATTTCCATTTTAATCAGATGACTAATGATCAATATCATAAAGTCTCCAACAGGAGTCCTAGCCTTCATGCGACAGTTCATAAACTGTCGGACTGCTTGTTGCCTTGTTTGACGCCTTTGCCCTCCAAACATCTCAAGGAGATTGTAGAGCATGTCAGCGGCAGTCTTGATGTCATGATGTTGCTCTTTCAGCATATTGTTCATAGATGCCAAGATATAGCACCTCACAATCTCATCGGATCGAAGCCAGGCCGCTAAGGTGTCATTGTCCCCTTGAATTGAATCATCATTCGTCAGAGGAGGACACGGGGTGGTGAGTACCCATTTGTGCTTGTTAACGGTAGGTATTATGTCGAGGTTACGTTTCGAATCTACGTAGTTTTCGTTTTCGAGTTTGATAAGAGGAAAGAAAGATTGAGAGATGGTTGAGAGACATATTGCCTATATAAGTTGAAACAAGTTTATGATTAGTCTTTGGTTTAGGATTTAAGTTTTATTAAGACTTTTGTAAAATCCAAAGGTGTTATAAACCAAACGATAATTTACTCCCTCAAGAGAAGGCCGCAAAAAATCTCCTTTTATAAGTAAATGACACATCATTAATGCTTAGCCAAGATGTCAATACATCAGCTTTGACTAGCCACCTTGTAAATTGGTTTGATCACTCTCATCCTTTCGCAGAGCCTCAAGGGAGGATTACTAGAGATTGAGCCTAAGTGTGTAACCAACCACTTAGTCCAAAAGATCAGCTTTGAAAAACAATCCCCCAAGGGGAGGCCTTGCCATCATTGCATCACTCTCGGACGTAGCTCATTGAGCAATGATCGAAGCAATAACGTCTTGGAGTACTCACATTTAAGTGAGGGTCGCAAGAGCGGCTCTTAGTCCCACGTTGTTGCATCTTTCATTAGTGTTGGGGATCGTGGGTTACAAACAACGAATATAACCCTCCCACTTAGTTTTTGGAGTTGGTTCATCGACTCTTATAAGTTCGGAAACAAATTTCCTAGTTAGAGAGCGACAGAGCGGACAACTAGAAGAGAATCCTAGATCGACATGTTCAGAGCAGTATTAGTGCATAAAGGCACAAGGGACATACTCGATCTTTTCCTATTTTCTATTTCGGGAAAGTGCGTGAGGGAAGTGTGAACTTCAACTCACTCGAACACTTGAAAGTTTGAGATTACACATCTTTTTATTTTTCGGCTTTTGTCTACAAAGAGACCTCCCACTCAAATGGATATGTGATATAGATATAGTTTTGAAAGCATTTTGAAAATTTATTTGATTTGGATGACAAAATATTTTTCAAGTTTGAAAGTGAAAACAATTTTTCAAAATTCAAACTAGTTTTGTAAAAATTCAATTTCAATTAAACTTTCAAAAATCAAAACATTTTTATCTTACACATCATGTTTATAATCTTATAAAAAACAATTTTGCTCAAGAAAATTTTCTCATTAGAGTTCTATAACTCATGGTAGTGGGGTTGAAAATCCGGAATTCTAAAAAACTGGAGTTTCAGAACAGCCGCACACCTCGGAGTAAAATCGACATAACTGGCGGCTCCGATGTCCTTTTGAGCCGAAACCGGTGGCATTGGACAGAGGACAGACAGAGCTTTAATTTGATTCAAGAATCATTAAATTTCGATTTCTGAGCAGAGATTTATGCCACTTTTAATGCGGGTTTACATTCCAACTTAATGCCAACTGACTCCACTAAAGAGCTGACACTGAAAATCTCTCGGTTCAAATGAATTTATTTTCTACTCAAGAATTCGACCTAATTATGATGAGCGGATCCACTGAATATTATCTATGTTTACCCTTCATGAATGTCATCAGCTAGTCGGGATTTACTAAATTACCATTTTACCCTTCTAGCTGTTATTTCCTCAACTCCTTTGTCGCTTGTGAATAAGTTAGAAACAATGTATTGACGAGGAGCTAACAAGTCACATTGTTTCATCCAAAAGAGTCAGGACTCAATTTGGACACTGGCCAGTTCATTTATTCACACTCCAAGGAACAAAGCATGAGGTGACATACATTGCATTTCAGCAATCTTGTACATGAATTCCATATCTATGAGAACTTCACAAAGTTACTCATGACATACTCACAACTTAGTATTTCACCAATAGGCCCTGTTCGGAATGACATAGTGAGTCCGAACTCTGACTTTCTCAAATGAGAATACTAAGGTGTGAAATGGCATGTCTCATTTCAGGATTAAGGTAAGCATGATGCAATTCATACATAGTGGCTTCGAGACATAAGAGGTTAAATGGTTTGTTCTTATATTGTCTCTAGAAGTGCACTGGTCAATTCAGTACCTTCGGAAGATACCTAGAAGAACTATAGAGTCCCCAACTCTCAATGCCTCATAACCAGACATCATAGATTCTTCTAACAATCATACTGAGGTCAATAGTCCTTTGACCCTAAGATTGCGAATATATCGTTTTAAGCAAACTACGAAGAGTTTGTTCATGCAAATCTACATTTGTCTCTTCGTAAGTTGTTAGGTTTGTTTATGGACTAAAAGACCAGGGTTTTATCATAAAGCTTCAGACAAGGAAGATTGAATGAACGTTTCAACTTTTTATTAATGAATAAGCAATTACAAGCAAGAGTCTTCGTAAGACTATATGACATCAAATGTACATAAATAGACACTACTACTCTTCTTGTGGGCACCATTGACAACACTCGGAACTCAACTCGAGGAGTGACCTCAACTCGAGGAGTTACGTGCAGAGTCGGCGCGAGGGTTTATCAGTCCAATCGTGGTCTCGGAACTCAACTCGAGGAGTGACCTCAACTTGAGGAGTTACGTGGAGAGTCAACACGACGAGTCATCAGCCGAGTCGTGTACTCGGAACTCAACTCGAGGAGCTACGTAGGGAGTCGAGACGAGGACTTATCAGTCGACGCGTGGACTCGGGACTCAACTCGAGGAGTTACGTGTAGAGGCGGCGCGAGGACTTATCAGTCGACTCGTGGACTCAGGACTCAACTCGAGGAGTTATGCAGAGAGTCCACACAAGGAGTCATCAGTCGACTCGTGGACTCGGAACTCAACTCGAGGAGTTACGTGCAGAGTTGGCACGAGGACTAATCAGTCGACTCGTAGTCTCAGAACTCAACTCGAGGAGTGACCTCATCTCGAGGAATTACGTGTAGAGTCGGCACGAGGACTTATTAGTTGACTCATGGACTCGGGACTCAACTCGAGGAGTTATGCGGATAGTCAACACGAGGAGTTATCAGTCGACTCGTGGACTCGGAACTCAACTCGAGGAGTTACGTGCAAAGTCGGAACGAGGACTTATCAGTCCACTCGTGGTCTCGGAACTCCACTCGAGGAGTGACCCCAACTCGAGGAGTTATGTGGAGAGTCATTACGAGGAGTCATCAGTCCACTCGTGGACTCGGAACTCAACTCGAGGAGTGACCTCAACTTGAGGAGTTATGTGGAGAGTCAACACGACAAGTCATTAGCCGACTCGTGTACTCGGAACTCAACTCGAGGAGTTACGTGGGGAGTCGGGACGAGGACTTATCAGTCGACTAGTGGACTTGGGACTCAGCTCGAGGAGTTACGTGTAGAGGCGGCACGAGGACTTATCAGTCGACTCGTGGACTCGGGACTCAACTCGAGTAGTTATGCGGAGAGTCAACACGAGGAGTCATCAGTCGACTCGAGGACTAGGAACTCAACTCGAGGAGTGACCTCAACTCGAGGAGTTACATGCAAAGTTGGCACGAGGACTTATCAATCGACTCGTGGTCTCGCAACTCAACTCGAGGAGTGACCGCAACTCGAGGAGTTATGTGGAGAGTCAAAATGAGGTGTGATCAGTCGACTCGTGGACATGGAACTCAACTAGAGGAATGACCTCAACTCGAGGAGTTACGTGCAGGATTGTCACGAGGACTTATCAGTCGACTCGTGGTCTCGGAACTCAACTGGAGGAGTGATCCCAACTCGAGGAGTTATGTGGAGATTCAACACGAGGAGTCATCAGTCCACTCGTGGATTCGGTACTCAACTCGAGGAGTTATGTGGAGAGTCAACACTACGAGTCATCAGTCGACTCGTGCACTCGGAACTCAACTCGAGGAGTGACCTCAACTCGAGAAGTTACGTGGAGAGTCGGCACGAGGACTTATCAGTCGACTCGTGGACTCGGGACTCAATTTGAGGAGTGACCTTAACTTGAGGAGTTACGTGTAGAGTCGGCACGAGGATTTATCAGTCGACTCGTGGACTCAGGACTTAACTCGAGGAGTGACCTCAACTCCAGCAGTTATGCGGAGAGTCAACGCGAGGAGTCATCAGTCGCCTCGTGGACTCAGAACTCAACTCGAGGAGTGACCTCAACTCGAGGAGTTACGCGCAGAGTCGGCATGAGGACTTATTTGTCGACTCGTGGTCTCGGAATTCAACTCGAGGAGTGACCTCAACTTGAGGAGTTATGTGAAGAGTCAACACGAGGAGTCATCAGTCGACTCGTGGACTCAGAACTCAACTAGAGGAGTGACCTCAACTCGAGGAGTTACGTGCAAAGTTGACACGAGGACTAATCAGTCGACTCGTGGACTCGGGACTCAACTCGAGGAGTTATGTGTAGAGTCAACACGAGGAGTTATCACTCGACTCGTGGACTCGGAACTCAACTCGAGGAGTGACCTCAACTCGAGGAGTTACGTGCAGAGTCGGCACGAGGACTTATTCCACTCGTGGTCTCGGAACTCCACTCGAGGAGTGACCCCAACTCGAGGAGTTATGTGGAGAGTCAACACTACTAGTCATCAGTCCACTCGTGGACTCGGAACTCAACTCGAGGAGTGACCTCATCTTGAGGAGTTATGTGGAGAGTCAACACGACGAGTCATAAGCCAACTCGTGTACTCGGAACTCAACTCGAGGAGTTACGTGGGGAGTCGGGACGAGGACTTATCAGTCGACTCGTGGACTCGGGACTCAACTCGAGGAGTTACGTGTAGAGGCGGCACGAGGAGTTATCAGTCGACTCGTGGACTCGGGACTCAACTCGAGGAGTTATGCGGAGAGTCAACACGAGGAGTCATCAGTCGACTCGTGGACTCGGAACTCAACTCGAGGAGTGACCTCACCTTGAGGAGTTACATGCAGAGTTGGCACGAGGACTTATTAGTCGACTCGTAGTCTCAGAACTCAACTCGAGGAGTGACCTCAACTCGAAGAGTTACGTGTAGAGTCGGCACGAGAACTTATTAGTTGACTCGTGGACTCGGGACTCAACTCGAGGAGTTATGCGGAGAGTCAACACGAGGAGTTATAAGTCGACTCGTGGACTCGGAACTCAACTCGAGGAGTGACCTCAATTCGAGGAGTTACGTGCAGAGTCGGCACGAGGACTTATCATACCACTCGTGGTCTCGGAACTCCACTCGAGGAGTGACCCAAATCGAGGAGTTATGTGGAGAGTCATTACGAGGAGTCATCAGTCCACTCGTGGACTCGGAACTCAACTCGAGGAGTGACCTCAACTTGAGGAGTTATGTGGAGAGTCAACACGACGAGTCATCAGCCAACTCGTGTACTCGGAACTCAACTCGAGGAGTTACGTGGGGAGTCGGGACGAGGACTTATCAGTCGACTCGTGGACTCGGGACTCAACTCGAGGAGTTACGTGTTGAGGCGGCACGAGGACTTATCAGTCGACTCGTAGTCTCAGAACTCAACTCGAGGAGTGACCTCAAGTCAAGGAGTTACGTGTAGAGTCGGCACGAGAACTTATTAGTTGACTCGTGGACTCGGGACTCAACTCGAGGAGTTATGCGGAGGGTCAACACGAGGAGTTATAAGTCTGTTGTCAATGATGCCCACAAGAAGAGTAGTAGTGTCTATTTATGTACATTTGATGTCATATAGTCTTATGAAGACTCTTGCTTGTAATTGCTTATTCATTAATAAAAAGTTGAAACGTTCATTCAATCTTCCTTGTTTGAAGCTTTATGATAAAACCTTAGTCTTTTAGTCCATAAACAAACTAAACAACTTACGAAGAGACAAATGTAGATTTGCATGAACAAACTCTTCGTAGTTTGCTTAAAACGATATATTCGCAATCTTAGGGTCAAAGGACTATTGACCTCAGTACTATTGTTAGAAGAATCTATGATGTCTGGTTATGAGGCATTGAGAGTTGGGGACTCTATAGTTCTTCTAGGTACCTTCCGAAGGTACTGAATTGACCAGTGCACTTCTAGAGACATTATAAGAACAAACCATTTAACCTCTTATGTCTCGAAGTCACTATGTATGAATTGCATCATGCTTACCTTAATCCTGAAATGAGACATGCCATTTCACACCTTAGTATTCTCATTTGGGAAAGTCAAAGTTCGGACTCACTATGTGATTCCGAAAAAGGCCTATTGGTGAAGTACTAAGTTGTGAGTATGTCATGAGTAACTTTGTGAAGTTCTCATAGATATGGAATTCATGTACAAGATTGCTGAAATGCAATGTATGTCACCTCATGCTTTGTTCCTTGGAGTGTGAATAAATGAACTGGCCAGTGTCCAAATTGAGTCCTGACTCTTTTGGGATGAAACAATGTGACTTGTTAGCTCCTCGTCAATACATTGTTTCTAACTTATTCACAAGCGACAAAGGAGTTGAGGAAATAACAGCTAGAAGGGTAAAATGGTAATTTAGTAAATCCCGACTAGCTGATGACATTCATGAAGGGTAGCATAGATAATATTCAGTGGATCCGCTCATTATAATTAGGTGAATTCTTGAGTAGAAAATAAATTCATTTGAACCGAGAGATTTTCAGTGTCAGCTCTTTAGTGGAGTCAGTTGACATTAAGCTAAACTTGGAAAAGGTTTGTGAACTTTTGAGTCCAAGTGTTTAGCTCAAGCTTTGTTCATTTGGGTCCATGAGGTCACTGTCACGAATCACATCGATAGGAATAGTTAAACTGGAAGCTAAGTCAAGACAAGAACAAAAATAGTCAAAAGGGTATTTTTGTCTTTTGAGACATAGGATGAAATGAATGTCAATAAATTTTTTGACAAGTTCATTTGATGACTTAATGTCACTCGGCCATGACTTGATCATTGGGCCTTGTGAATTAATTTCATTTCATAAGAATTTTATTGAAAATTCTTAATGGGCTTTTCTCATGTTGTCATGAACAAATGAAGAAGCTTCTAGAAGCTCCTTCTAGATGAGAATAGGCGCCCATAATACCCAAGGAAAGAGAAAATATTTTGTGCATAAATGTATTAAGATATTTTCCAAAAGGAAAAGAGGAAACAAATTTCCTATGCTTGCCATAAGGAAATTCGGCCAAACAAGCCAAGAGAAAGTCAAAGGCATGGAATAAAAGAGGAAACTAATCCCTTGTGGATGTGCATGAGGTGGGCGCCTATGTTGATAGGAATGGGTAATAAAAGATTGCTCATAAAGGCTTGGAAAATAAGAGGAAACTACTTCTTTCCAAGGCCAACCCTTCTCCTATAAATAGGACCCTCATTCCTCTCATTCTATTCATTCCACATAAGTTAGAGATTGAGAGCCTCTCTCTCTAGAACTTGTGGCCGACTCCTCTCTCTCTCTTTCTAGTTTATTTTCGATTTTTCTTGTTTTGGCACCTAGGTCCTCACTCGACCTAGTGTTTAGCTCTGCGACTTCAAGACTCGTTCTTAAGTCGTAGTGTTTAAAAGTGCCCACTCACTAATTCCTTTATTTCGAGTGATTTAGTGATAGAAACTTTCGTGGTTGCTCGAGGTGCCGAGGAAAGAAAGAGAGACGTGCTGCGAGGGGAGACGAGCGTTGCAAACTTTCCAAAAGCTTCTTCAAAGTTCAAGCTTCAAGAAAGGTTAGTAAACTTCTAGCTCATATTAGTTTTTAATTACATGTACTTGCTTCTTTGTCTAGGTTAGTAAAAACTGTTTTTACTTGAAAATAAATTTTTTAAAATTCCGCCGCTTCCCGAAGCGTTTAATCTTTTTCTTAAACCCTAGATCAATTCCAACAAAGTCGACTCGTGGACTCGGAACTCAACTCGAGGAGTGTCCTCAACTCGAGGAGTTACGTGCAGAGTCGGCACGAGGACTTATCATACCACTCGTGGTCTCGGAACTCCACTCGAGGAGTGACCCCAACTCGAGCAGTTATGTGGAGAGTCAAAATGAGGTGTCATCAGTCGACTCGTGGACTAGGAACTCAACCAGAGGAATGACCTCAACTAGAGGAGTTACGTGCAGAGTCGGCATGAAGACTTATCAGTTGACTCATGGTCTCGGAATTCAACTCGAGGAGTGACCTCAACTTGAGTAGTTATGTGAAGAGTCAACACGAGGAGACATCAGTCGACTCGTGGACTCAGAACTCAACTCGAGGAGTGACCCCAACTCGAGGAGGTACGTGCAAAGTTGGCACGAGGACTAATCACTCGACTCGTGGACTCGGGACTCAACTCGAGGAGTTACGTGTAGAGTCGGCACGAGGACTAATTAGTCGACTCGTGGACTCGGGACTCAACTCGAGGAGTGACCTCAACTCGAGGAGTTACGTGTAGAGTCAACACGAGGAGTTATCACTCGACTCGTGGACTCGGAACTCAACTCGAGGAGTTACGTGCAGAGTCGGCGCGAGGGTTTATCAGTCCAATCGTGGTCTCGAACTCCACTCGAGGAGTGACCCCAACTCGAGGAGTTATGTGGAGAGTCAACACGAGGAGTTATCACTCGACTCGTGGACTCGGAACTCAACTCGAGGAGTGACCTCAACTCGAGGAGTTACGTGCAGAGTCGGCGCGAGGGTTTATCAGTCCAATCGTGGTCTCGGAACTCAACTCGAGGAGTGACCTCAACTTGACGAGTTACGTGGAGAGTCAACACGACGAGTCATCAGCCGAGTCGTGTACTCGGAACTCAACTCGAGGAGCTACGTGGGGAGTCGAGACGAGGACTTATCAGTCGACGCGTGGACTCGGGACTCAACTCGAGGAGTTACGTGTAGAGGCGGCACGAGGACTTATCAGTCGACTCGTGGACTCAGGACTCAACTCGAGGAGTTATGCGGAGAGTCCACACAAGGAGTCATCAGTCGACTCGTGGACTCGGAACTCAACTCGAGGAGTTACGTGCAGAGTTGGCACGAGGACTTATCAGTCGACTCGTAGTCTCAGAACTCAACTCGAGGAGTGACCTCATCTCGAGGAGTTACGTGTAGAGTCGGCACGAGGACTTATTAGTTGACTCATGGACTCGGGACTCAACTCGAGGAGTTATGCGGATAGTCAACACGAGGAGTTATCAGTCGACTCGTGGACTCGGAACTCAACTCGAGGAGTGAACTCAACTCGAGGAGTTACGTGCAAAGTCGGCACGAGGACTTATCAATCCACTCGTGGTCTCGGAACTCCACTCGAGGAGTGACCCCAACTCGAGGAGTTATGTGGAGAGTCATTACGAGGAGTCATCAGTCCACTCGTGGACTCGGAACTCAACTCGAGGAGTGACCTCAACTTGAGGAGTTATGTGGAGAGTCAACACGACGAGTCATTAGCCGACTCGTGTATTCGGAACTCAACTCGAGGAGTTACGTGGGGAGTCGGGACGAGGACTTATCAGTCGACTAGTGGACTCGGAACTCAACTAGAGGAGTGACCTCAACTCGAGAAGTTACGTGGAGAGTCGGCACGAGGACTTATCAGTCGACTCGTGGACTCGGGACTCAATTTGAGGAGTGACCTTAACTTGAGGAGTTACGTGTAGTGTCGGCACGAGGATTTATCAGTCGACTCGTGGACTCGGGACTTAACTCGAATAGTGACCTCAACTCCAGCAGTTATGCGGAGAGTCAACGCGAGGAGTCATTAGTCGCCTCGTGGACTCAGAACTCAACTCGAGGAGTGACCTCAACTCGAGGAGTTACGTGCAGAGTCGGCATGAGGACTTATCAGTCGACTCGTGGTCTCGGAATTCAACTCGAGGAGTGACCTCAACCTGAGGAGTTATGTGAAGAGTCAACACGAGGAGTCATCAGTCGACTCGTGGACTCAGAACTCAACTAGAGGAGTGACCTCAACTCGAGGAGTTACGTGCAAAGTTGACACGAGGACTAATCAGTCGACTCGTGGACTCGGGACTCAACTCGAGGAGTGACCTCAACTCGAGAAGTTATGCGTAGAGTCAACACGAGGAGTTATCACTCGACTCGTGGACTCGGAACTCAACTCGAGGAGTGACCTCAACTCGAGGAGTTACGTGCAGAGTCGGCACGAGGACTTATTCCACTCGTGGTCTCGGAACTCCACTCGAGGAGTGACCCCAACTCGAGGAGTTATGTGGAGAGTCAACACGAGTAGTCATCAGTCCACTCGTGGACTCGGAACTCAACTCGAGGAGTGACCTCAACTTGAGGAGTTATGTGGAGAGTCAACACGACGAGTCATCAGCCGACTCGTGTACTCGGAACTCAACTCGAGGAGTTACGTGGGGAGTCGGGACGAGGACTTATCAGTCGACTCGTGGACTCGGGACTCAACTCGAGGAGTTACGTGTTGAGGAGGCACGAGGACTTATCAGTCGACTCGTAGTCTCAGAACTCAACTCGAGGAGTGACCTCAACTCAAGGAGTTACGTGTAGAGTCGGCACGAGAACTTATTAGTTGACTCGTGGACTCGGGACTCAACTCGAGGAGTTATGCGGAGAGTCAACACGAGGAGTTATAAGTCTGTTGTCAATGATGCCCACAAGAAGAGTAGTAGTGTCTATTTATGTACATTTGATGTCATATAGTCTTATGAAGACTCTTGCTTGTAATTGCTTATTCATTAATAAAAAGTTGAAACGTTCATTCAATCTTCCTTGTTTGAAGCTTTATGATAAAACCTTAGTCTTTTAGTCCATAAACAAACTAAACAACTTACGAAGAGACAAATGTAGATTTGCATGAACAAACTCTTCGTAGTTTGCTTAAAACGATATATTCGCAATCTTAGGGTCAAAGGACTATTGACCTCAGTACTATTGTTAGAAGAATCTATGATGTCTGGTTATGAGGCATTGAGAGTTGGGGACTCTATAGTTCTTCTAGGTACCTTCCGAAGGTACTGAATTGACCAGTGCACTTCTAGAGACAATATAAGAACAAACCATTTAACCTCTTATGTCTCGAAGTCACTATGTATGAATTGCATCATGCTTACCTTAATCCTGAAATGAGACATGCCATTTCACACCTTAGTATTCTCATTTGAGAAAGTCAAAGTTCGGACTCACTATGTGATTCCGAACAAGGCCTATTGGTGAAGTACTAAGTTGTGAGTATGTCATGAGTAACTTTGTGAAGTTCTCATAGATATGGAATTCATGTACAAGATTGCTGAAATGCAATGTATGTCACCTCATGCTTTGTTCCTTGGAGTGTGAATAAATGAACTGGCCAGTGTCCAAATTGAGTCCTGACTCTTTTGGGATGAAACAATGTGACTTGTTAGCTCCTCGTCAATACATTGTTTCTAACTTATTCACAAGCGACAAAGGAGTTGAGGAAATAATAGCTAGAAGGGTAAAATGGTAATTTAGTAAATCCCGACTAGCTGATGACATTCATGAAGGGTAGCATAGATAATATTCAGTGGATCCACTCATTATGATTAGGTGAATTTTTTAGTAGAAAATAAATTCATTTGAACCGAGAGATTTTCAGTGTCAGCTCTTTAGTGGAGTCAGTTGACATTAAGCTAAACTTGGAAAAGGTTTGTGAAATTTTGAGTCCAAGTGTTTAGCTCAAGCTTTGTTCATTTGGGTCCATGAGGTCACTGTCACGAATCACATCGATAGGAATAGTTAAACTGGAAGCTAAGTCAAAACAAGAACAAAAATAGTCAAAAGATTATTTTTGTCTTTTGAGACATAGGATGAAATGAATGTCAATAAATTTTTTGACAAGTTCATTTGATGACTTAATGTCACTCGGCCATGACTTGATCATTGGGCCTTGTGAATTAATTTCATTTCATAAGAATTTTATTGAAAATTCTTAATGGGCTTTTCTCATGTTGTCATGAACAAATGAAGAAGCTTCTAGAAGCTCCTTCTAGATGAGAATAGGCGCCCATAATACCCAAGGAAAGAGAAAATATTTTGTGCATCAATGTATTAAGATACTTGCCAAAAGGAAAAGAGGAAACAAATTTCCTATGCTTGCCATAAGGAAATTCGGCCAAACAAGCCAAGAGAAAGTCAAAGGCATGGAATAAAAGAGGAAACTAATCCCTTGTGGATGTGCATGAGGTGGGCGCCTATGTTGATAGGAATGGGTAATAAAAGATTGCTCATAAAGGCTTGGAAAATAAGAGGAAACTACTTCTTTCCAAGGCCAACCCTTCTCCTATAAATAGGACCCTCATTCCTCTCATTCTATTCATTCCACATAAGTTAGAGATTGAGAGCCTCTCTCTCTAGAACTTGTGGCCGACTCCTCTCTCTCTCTTTCTAGTTTATTTTCGATTTTTCTTGTTTTGGCACCTAGGTCCTCACTCGACCTAGTGTTTAGCTCTGCGACTTCAAGACTCGTTCTTAAGTCGTAGTGTTTAAAAGTGCCCCCACACTAATTCCTTTATTTCGAGTGATTTAGTGATAGAAACTTTCGTGGTTGCTCGAGGTGCCGAGGAAAGAAAGAGAGACGTGCTGCGAGGGGAGATGAGCGTTGCAAACTTTCCAAAAGCTTCTTCAAAGTTCAAGCTTCAAGAAAGGTTAGTAAACTTCTAGCTCATATTAGTTTTTAATTACATGTACTTGCTTCTTTGTCTAGGTTAGTAAAAACTGTTTTTACTTAAAAAGAAATTTTTTAAAATTCCGCCGCTTCCCGAAGCGTTTAATCTTTTTCTTAAACCCTAGATCAATTCCAACAAAGTCGACTCGTGGACTCGGAACTCAACTTGAGGAGTGTCCTCAACTCGAGGAGTTACGTGCGGAGTCGGCACGAGGACTTATCATACCACTCGTGGTCTCGGAACTCCACTCGAGGAGTGACCCCAACTCGAGCAGTTATGTGGAGAGTCATTACGAGGAGTCATCAGTCCACTCGTGGACTCGGAACTCAACTCGAGGAGTGACCTCAACTTGAGGAGTTATGTGGAGAGTCAACACGACGAGTCATCAGCCGACTCGTGTACTCGGAACTCAACTCGAGGAGTTACGTGGGGAGTCGGGACGAGAACTTATCAGTCGACTCGTGGACTCGGGACTCAACTCGAGGAGTTACGTGTTGAGGCGGCACGAGGACTTATCAGTCGACTCGTGGACTCGGGACTCAACTCGAGGAGTTATGCGGAGAGTCAACATGAGGAGTCATCAGTCGACTCGTGGACTCGGAACTCAACTCGAGGAGTGACCTCAACTCGAGGAGTTACATGCGGAGTTGGCACGAGGACTTATCAGTAGACTCGTGGTCTCGGAACTCAACTCGAGAAGTGACCCCAACTCGAGGAGTTATGTGGAGAGTCAACACGAGGTGTCATCAGTCGACTCGTGGACTTGGAACTCAACTAGAGGAATGACCTCAACTCGAGGAGTTACGTGCAGAATCGTCACGAGGACTTATCAGTCGACTCGTGGACTCGGAACTCAACTCGAGGAGTGACCTCAACTCCAGGAGTTATGCGTAGAGTCCGCACGAGGAGTTATCACTCGACTCGTGGACTCGGAACTCAACTCGAGGAGTGACCTCAACTCGAGGAGTTACGTGCAGAGTCGGCACGAGGACTTATCAGTCCACTCGTGGTCTCGGAACTCCATTCGAGGAGTGACCCTAACTCGAGGAGTTATGTGGAGAGTCAACACGAGGAGTCATCAGTCCACTCGTGGACTCAGAACTCAACTCGAGGAGTGACCTCAACTTGAGGAGTTATGTGGAGTGTCAACACGACGAGTCATCAGCCGACTCGTGTACTCGGAACTCAACTCGAGGAGTTACGTGGGGAGTCGGGACGAGGACTTATCAGTCGACTCGTGGACTCGGGACTTAACTCGAGGAGTTACGTGTAGAGGCGGCACGATGACTTATCAGTCGACTCGTGGACTCGAGAGTCAACTCGAGGAGTTATGCGGAGAGTCAACACGAGGATTCATCAGTCGACTCGTGGACTCGGAACTCAACTCGAGGAGTGACCTCAACTCGAGGAGTTACATGCAGAGTTGGCACGAGGACTTATCAGTCAACTCGTGGTCTCGGAACTCAACTTGAGAAGTGACCCCAACTCGAGGAGTTATGTGGAGAGTCAACACGAGGAGTCATCAGTCCACACGTGGATTCGGTACTCAACCCGAGGAGTTATGTGGAGAGTCAACACGACGAGTCATCAGTCGACTCGTGGACTCGGAACTCAACTCGAGGAATGACCTCAACTCGAGAAGTTACGTGGAGAGTCGGCACGAGGACTTATCAGTGGACTCGTGGACTCGGGACTAAACTCGAGGAGTGACCTCAACTCCAGGAGTTATGCGAAGAGTCAACGTGAGGAATCATCGGTCGACTTGTGGACTCAGAACTCAACTCGAGAAGTGACCTCAACTCGAGGAGTTACGTGCAGAGTCGGCATGAGGACTTATCAGTCGACTCGTGGTCTCGGAATTCAACTCGAGGAGTGACCTCAACTTGAGGAGTTATGTGAAGAGTCAACACGAGGAGTCATCAGTCGACTCGTGGACTCAGAACTCAACTCGAGGAGTGACCTCAACTCGAGGAGTTACGTGCAAACTTGGCACGAGGACTAATCATTCGACTCGTGGAATCGGGACTGAACTCGAGGAGTGACCTCAACTCGAGGAGTTACGTGCAGAGTCGGCACGAGGACTTATCAGTCCACTCGTGGTCTTGGAAGTCCACTCGAGGAGTGACCCCAACTCGAGGAGTTATGTGGAGAGTCAACACGAGGAGTCATCAGTCAACTCGTGGACTCAGAACTCAACTCGAGGACTGACCTCAACTTGAGTAGTTATGTGAAGAGTCAACACGACGAGTCATCAGCCGACTCGTGTACTCGGAACTCAACTCGAGGAGTTACGTGGAGAGTCGGGACGAGGACTTATCAGTCGACTCGTGGACTCGGGACTCAACTCGAGGAGTTACGTGTAGAGGCGTCACGAGGACTTATCAGTCGACTCGTGGACTCGGGACTCAACTCGAGGAGTTATGCAGAAAGTCAACACGAGGAGTCATCAGTCGACTCGTGGACTCGGAACTCAACTCGAGGAGTTACGTGCAGAGTTGGCACGAGGACTTATCAGTCGACTCGTAGTCTCAGTACTCAACTCGAGGAGTGACCTCAACTCGAGGAGTTACGTGTAGAGTCGGCACGAGGACTTATTAGTTGACTCGTGGACTCGGGACTCAACTCGAGGAGTTATGCGGAGAGTCAACACGAGGAGTTATCAGTCGACTCGTGGACTCGGAACTCAACTCGAGGAGTGACCTCAACTCGAGGAGTTACGTGCAGAGTCGGCACGAGGACTTATCAGTCCACTCGTGGTCTTGGAAGTCCACTCGAGGAGTGACCCCAACTCGAGGAGTTATGTGGAGAGTCATTACGAGGAGTCATCAGTCCACTCGTGGACTCGGAACTCAACTCGAGGAGTGACCTCAACTTGAGTAGTTATGTGGAGAGTCAACACGATGAGTCATCAACCGACTCGTGTAATCGGAACTCAACTCGAGGAGTTGCGTGGGGAGTCGGGACGAGGACTTATCAGTCGACTCGTGGACTTGGGACTCAACTCGAGGAGTTACGTGTAGAGGCGGCACGAGGACTTATCAGTCGACTCGTGGTCTCGGAACTTAACTCGAGGAGTGACCTCAACTCGATGAGTTACATGCAGAGTTGGCACGAGGACTTATCAGTCGAATCGTGGTCTTGGAACTCAACTCGAGAAGTGACCCCAACTCGAGGAGTTATGTGGAGAGTCAACACGAGGTGTCATCAGTTGACTCCTGGACTTGGAACTCAACTAGAGGAATGACCTCAACTCGAGGAGTTAGGTTTAGAATCGTCACGAGGACTTATCAGTCGACTTGTGGTCTCGAAACTCAACTCGAGGAGTGACCCCAACTCGAGGAGTTATGTGGAGAGTCAACACGACGAGTTATCAGTTGACTCGTGGACTCGGAAATCAACTCGAGGAGTGACCTCAACTCGAGAAGTTACGTGGAAAGTCGGCATGAGGACTTATCAGTCGACTCGTCGACTCGGGACTCAATTTGAGGAGTGACCTTAACTTGAGGAGTTACGTGTAGAGTCGGCACGAGGATTTATCAGTCGACTCATGGAGTCGGGACTTAACTCGAGGAGTGACCTCAACTCCAGTAGTTATGCGGAGAGTCAACTCGAGGAGTCATCAGTCGACTCGTGGACTCGGAATTCAACTCGAGGAGTGACCTCAACTCGAGGAGTTACGTGCAAAGTCGGCATGA
Organism: Urtica dioica subsp. dioica; assembly: GCF_054948205.1. NCBI lineage: Eukaryota > Viridiplantae > Streptophyta > Magnoliopsida > Rosales > Urticaceae > Urtica > Urtica dioica. Next base: position 40,061,757 of record NC_142759.1, on the reverse strand, counting down.
GGACTTATCAGTCGACTCGTGGTCTTGGAATTCAACTCGAGGAGTGACCTCAACTTGAGGAGTTATGTGAAGAGTCAACACGAGGAGTCATCAGTCGACTCGTGGACTCAGAACTCAACTCGAGGAGTGACCTCAACTCGAGGAGTTACGTGCAAAGTTGGCACGAGAACTAATCAGTCGACTCGTGGACTCGGGACTCAACTCGAGGAGTGACCTCAACTCGAGTAGTTACGTGTAGAGTCGATAGGAGGACTTATTAGTTGACTCGTGGACTCGGGACTCAACTCGAGGAGTGACCTCAACTCGAGGAGTTATGCGGAGAGTTAACACAAGGAGTTATCATTCGACTCGTGGACTCGGAACTCAAGTTGAGGAGTGACCTCAACTCGAGGAGTTACGTGGAGAGTCGGGACGAGGACTTATCAGTCGACTCGTGGACTCGGGACTCAACTCGAGGAGTTACGTGTAGAGGCATCACGAGGACTTATCAGTCGACTCGTGGACTCGGGACTCAACTCGAGGAGTTATGCAGAAAGTCAACACGAGGAGTCATCAGTCGACTCGTGGACTCGGAACTCAACTCGAGGAGTTACGTGCAGAGTTGGCAGGAGGACTTATCAGTCGACTCGTAGTCTCAGTACTCAACTCGAGGAGTGACCTCAACTCGAGGAGTTACGTGTAGAGTCGGCACGAGGACTTATTAGTTGACTCGTGGACTCGGGACTCAACTCGAGGAGTTATGCGGAGAGTCAACACGAGGAGTTATCAGTCGACTCGTGGACTCGGAACTCAACTCGAGGAGTGACCTCAACTCGAGGAGTTACGTGCAGAGTCGGCACGAGGACTTATCAGTCCACTCGTGGTCTTGGAAGTCCACTCGAGGAGTGACCCCAACTCGAGGAGTTATGTGGAGAGTCATTACGAGGAGTCATCAGTCCACTCGTGGACTCGGAACTCAACTCGAGGAGTGACCTCAACTTGAGTAGTTATGTGGAGAGTCAACACGATGAGTCATCAACCGACTCGTGTAATCGGAACTCAACTCGAGGAGTTGCGTGGGGAGTCGGGACGAGGACTTATCAGTCGACTCGTGGACTTGGGACTCAACTCGAGGAGTTACGTGTAGAGGCGGCACGAGGACTTATCAGTCGACTCGTGGTCTCGGAACTTAACTCGAGGAGTGACCTCAACTCGATGAGTTACATGCAGAGTTGGCACGAGGACTTATCAGTCGAATCGTGGTCTTGGAACTCAACTCGAGAAGTGACCCCACCTCGAGGAGTTATGTGGAGAGTCAACACGAGGTGTCATCAGTTGACTCCTGGACTTGGAACTCAACTAGAGGAATGACCTCAACTCGAGTAGTTAGGTTCAGAATCGTCACGAGGACTTATCAGTCGACTTGTGGTCTCGAAACTCAACTCGAGGAGTGACCCCAACTCGAGGAGTTATGTGGAGAGTCAACACGACGAGTTATCAGTCGACTCGTGGACTCGGAAATCAACTCGAGGAGTGACCTCAACTCGAGAAGTTACGTGGAAAGTCGGCATGAGGACTTATCAGTCGACTCGTCGACTCGGGACTCAATTTGAGGAGTGACCTTAACTTGAGGAGTTACGTGTAGAGTCGGCACGAGGATTTATCAGTCGACTCATGGAGTCGGGACTTAACTCGAGGAGTGACCTCAACTCCAGTAGTTATGCGGAGAGTCAACTCGAGGAGTCATCAGTCGACTCGTGGACTCGGAATTCAACTCGAGGAGTGACCTCAACTCGAGGAGTTACGTGCAAAGTCGGCATGAGGACTTATCAGTCGACTCGTGGTCTTCGAATTCAACTCGAGGAGTGACCTCAACTTGAGGAGTTATGTGAAGAGTCAACACGAGGAGTCATCAGTCGACTCGTGGACTCAGAACTCAACTCGAGGAGTGACCTCAACTCGACGAGTTACGTGCAAAGTTGGCACGAGAACTAATCAGTCGACTCGTGGACTCGGGACTCAACTCGAGGAGTGACCTCAACTCGAGGAGTTACGTGTAGAGTCGATAGGAGGACTTATTAGTTGACTCGTGGACTCGGGACTCAACTCGAGGAGTGACCTCAACTCGAGGAG